>NC_142501.1:35161968-35479241 GCF_057876585.1 Rhinolophus sinicus
TATGTTGAGTGTGTGTCTGTGTATATTCATATATACATGTGTGTATATATATTTTTCAAAGATTTTGAGGCAATAACCCCAAATACATATGTCAAAGCTTTCCAATTTAATGTCAGTAATGCAAGGAAGAGAAAATATTTTGGAGTTATATTGACTTTATTGCGTAGGTGCCACAGTCACTTGCAGTGGTTCTCAGAAGCCCTCTGCTGCTGTTGTCTATGCTAGATAGAGGAAAAGATAACTTTTGCTTCCTTCCACCTTCAAATGTTTAACCAGTGTCTCTATTTGGCAGAGTAATTTATTAAAGCATGATATTGCTAGGAAGTGAATGGTTGAAAAAAATGGGATGCTAAAAAAGAAAGATATATCAACTTCTCTGAAGCACCTCATACATAGTTTATAAGAAGGATACTCATAGAGGGAAAAAAAATTAAATCCTCATAAATAAGAGAGATCTCTAAACTTTCAAAGTAACATGAAAAATGTTTATGTTATGTTAGAATTCACATAACTGATTTGTCAGAACAAAGATGATGCTATTTTATCAATATGGAAAATAATTTTTGAGGTCTTCTCAGGACTATGTGCTTAAAACATTTGCTACTTGAAAAGATGGCTTTGGTCCAATTATTTCAAAGACTGACTTGTTCATCAGTTTAAGTAGGGACATGGGAGTTGATGATATCAGAGGTGTTCCTCAGCCCCCTCCACCTTTTTTTTCGTTTTTTGCTCACTGCTCCCTGTCTCAGTCACTCAGATCATAGATGAATGTAATTCTGTTTTTAGAATTGCATTCTTTATAAAATATGACTTTAACTTTGTATTTAAGTAACGAATACCTAGTAGAATCTACTGCAGTAGTTCTGGAAATGTAGTATCCATATCAGTGTTATTATAAAAGATTATTTTAGGTGAAACAAGAAATGCTCGTAGATAATATATATTTAATAAGTTATTCGGATTTCAATTCTGCTTTTAATCTTTTTGATTAAAGAAAGGGAACAGATCTCAGTTTGGTGCTAGTATGCCTTTAGCATCTCTCTAATACTTCCTTCCTCCTCTCCCTTTGTAACAGAGCTTGCAGGCCTTGGTGTCAGTTTGTCAGGAAATAGTATTTTGCTAGAATGTAATGGCAGGACATTTCATTGTTCCTCACTGAATTTAATTTTATGGCAACTTTCAACTTATATACGTATTACTAAGTTTCCATTTAAGTAGAGATATAAACTTTTTAAAAACAAATTCAATAAGAAAATTTCACCTTACGTGTGCTATATTGTGGTGGTTGCTCCTTAATATGGTAGAATCATGAAGGTGATTGCTATGTGAATAACTTAAATTTTGGAAACAGTGATGTATAATAATTTACTTCCGTCTTTTCCTTTTTTAAAATTTCTTTTACGTAAAGATACAAAACATGGAAGGATAGACTTATCTTGAAAAGTTAGATTGAAAAATAATTTTTATTTACTTTCTTCCCTAAGTAATCTATATTAAATTTGGAGCTTAACCCAGTAATGAAAACGGATGATAATGATTATTGATTCTGATTTTTTAAAACCACAATTCCTGCTAAAATAACCTCATAGCAAATTTTAACGAATTTTGACCGGCTGGTTTACCAAAGGAACAAAAGTCAGATACATATCAAAATGCCACTTTACAAGTTTACAATGCCCTGTCTTCCAAAAATAATTTATTATTTATCTTTAGTATGATATGTCAAAATATACATAGAAGATTTTATAAATACCAATTAGAATAGGAATAAAAGGGATACTCAAGACAGAAAAAGAGATGAAGTACATTTTTTGCCACATCCCTGCTGCATTTCTCTACTTTCACTGCTACTTATAGTTTATATCAGTACAAACAACGGTTCTCATCCATCCTGGATCTCAGCTATAACTTGTAATTTTTGGTAGAACTGTAGTAAAAATATTATTATCTTTGACAAGTACTTAAACCTAGAATTTCCAAATCAATTTTGAATATTGGTAAGATAAAAAATTAAACTATTTTGTTTTCTGTTAAGGTTGGGGTTAGGATTATGTCTTTTATCAGATTTGTATCCTTCCCCTCAGGGTTACCTTATACAACATTCTGATTTGTTTGGTTCATAACTAATTTCAGTTTGATTTGGTTATATTTTTAAAAATGTTATCTTCAATATACAAAGTTTCCTTTTATTCGCAATTTATATTAGTTCAATATTTACTTCAAGCTTTCTTACAATTCAGTATTCATTTAAAGAGCTCTCGTAAAATATCAACATACTTTAGGAGAGTAAAATCTGTACTCTGGTTATGCTCAAGATAAATTTTTTCAACTATAGTACGTTGTCGATGTCCATCTGAAAGTAAGAATAACAAGAGTTGCAATTACTTTCAATCAGAACTTTTAAGAATAAATATGAAAATACTTTATAGGTAATTTAAGTTTCAAGCATCAAAATTCTTGCTATAAAGAGCAACAAACTATGATTCGGAAGACTTTTAGCTTATCAGTATCAGAGCTGGAGATAGATATGTAATCTCTCTAAGTCTCCATTTTTTTGTTTGTAAAGCGCAAATAATTATCCTTTCTGTTTCTATCTCAGTGTGCTATTTGCAGCATTTAGTATGTCGGTAAGCAATTTATATGTATTTTGAAAACACATAAATGTTATATTTATCTGTTGTGTGATAAAATCTTATTTTAATGCTACATGCCTTATACCTAAGCATATTGTAATTTATCCCAAGATGAAGAATCAGCGAAGCCTATGATAAATATATCTAGAGGTAGTAGTGCATTTATATCACAGCACACAACTTCTAGTTCTACAAAGATGCAAAATTAGAGAACGGGAAACATATTCTGAAAGATTACTTCCTTTACTCTTGTTTTTATGTTTTACATGTGTTTCAGTAGTCACCCAGAGTGTTTTGTAATATTACGTTTTCTAATTATAAAAGTAACAATGTACCTACTGAGAAAAGCATCAGGAAGGGGACACAACGTCACACTTAATCCCACTACCCAGGACTGAACACTTAATAGTCTCGCATAATTCTTTCCGTCTTGTGTCTGTGTGTATTGTGTATGTGTGGGCGCGTCAGTGTAGTTCTTGTTTTAGTCTTTTTTGATTTTATAAAATGAAGACTGTAAGATATAAAGAATATATACATTTTTTATAGATGGGTTTTTCACTTAATTTTTTTTCTTCTGTAGAATAGAACCATTCTAATTTTTTTTTGCCTAGTTTAGGTTGTTTACGATGATAGTTACTCATGCTTTTACGTTCACTGGTAATGTGATGTCATGATCGTCGTTCTCCACTTGCCACTAGATGGCTCTGTTCTTGGAGTAACTCTCCCAAAAGTGTGCCCTGTATTAATTATGGTGAAATGATGAGAATTGTTATTGGCCTTATCACCATTATATTAAACATACACAAATGTAATTGCATAATAATTCATGGAAGTGGGTCTGTGATATTTTAAATAGTATTTCAGTAAATTCACAAATATACCCCCTTCAGTAGAGATACAAATACTCAAAAGGCAATGTATTTCCCTAACAAGATCCAATGCCAAATGCTAAACCAAAACCTGAATATTTTTTCAGGTTTTGCTTTTTCAATCTCTAAGTATAATATTGAAAATGTCATCATTTGGTCTATTAATAAGCTAATTTTCATCATTTTTTTTTTTTTCCTTCTGTACTTCATTATAGTGGCAATGTAATTCTGCAGGCCCAGGAGATACACTATGTATGTATGTATGTATGTATGTATGTATGTATGTATGTATATGTAAGATTTTATTCTGAATGTTCATAATGGTAAGATGTTTTACCATGGGTGGAATCATAATTACTTTCAAGGTTATTTGTTTTTTATAGATCCTAATTCTTAGCAGGAGAGTATGTGATGCAAATTTTCTTTCTTCTTGAAGACTGACTGCAGGATTATAAATGGCTGATCTAATGTAATGTTGAATGAAACGAGACATATGGTTACAGACATGAGTTTCTCATGTATTAATGAGTTCTGGTCTTTGAAATGGTTTATCCAAAGCTTTCCAGATATATCTGACTAACTACCATTAAAAATGATCTTACACAGAGAAAATCAAATAGTTTAGGGGAAACACTCTTATCATGTTATGAACCTATTGAACACCATACTCTATTGTTATCACTCAGCAAATATTAGTATTCCGAATTGAAAAGCTGTAAATAATATGAGAAAACTGAAAAATCCTAAAATGAAATTAGAAGCTTAGCCATAACATATAAGCTCTGTGTATATAACTTTTTCCTTCTGTTTTTTAGGTGCATTATACCTTTTTATTTTTATGTTTTTAGGAATGTAAAGTTACAAATAACATAAAAATTTTGGGTGTTTTTCTTAGCTCATCAAATCTTCCTTTCTGAAGAGAGAAGTAGTGAAATCAGAGGTTGTTCTACACAGTTTCTTCTCTTCATTAGTATGTCATTTTCCATTTCTACCATATATGTATTTCAAGAACAGAGTATCCTTTATGTTAGTTCATGTTAAGTTGTAGCACAACACATACCTACAAGTCAGATAGTATAAAGAGAATCTGATGTGATTCCCTTTATACTGACTCTCCAAGCACTTACATGTTCTTTTATTTATAATTTTTAAAATAGTACTAAGTTCTAAATAAAATAGAAAATATGAAAGTTGAAAGTCCTGGAGATGGATAAAATGGGGGAAGCAAACAGGACAAATGCTTCCTACTTCTTAGAACTTGAAAGACTATATCTAAAAGAATATTCCAGAGGAAGAAAGCATTATAAATAATATAAGTAGGTGCCAAAAATATTACTCATCTTAGATTTCCCTTGATCAATAAGAAACTTGTTTAAATGGAAGCTGTGTAAAGGGCATTGCTGAGTGTTAAAGGCAGTGAATTAAGTCAGCAGGTTAAAACCTGACCCTCTGGCCCATTTATTTTTCTCTCTTCTGTCTCTTGAAAAGCATGTTCCCTAGAGATCCATCCAAATAATCACGGGGAGTCCAGAGGCCCCACCCTTTGTCCAGTACACTGAACTGTGTTATGCAACATGAAAATCGTTCCCATTCCAATTCCTGACAGCCAAACTCTTGGAAATCAAGTGCAGAAACAGAATGCTTCTGTGAAGCACAAACACTTTGCCCTGACAGTTACGATATGTGAATGAAACTATTTTGGTTATACAAACAAATTAGGGTTTTTTAAAATTTAAGTTTCATAAAGCATATCAAGCAAACAATGCTCTAATAATTAAGAATTTTTGCTGAATGGGAAGCAGTAGTTCTCATGTGTTTCAATAAGTTGAAAGGTGGTGGAAGAAATAAGAATGTGCCAGTTGGTGACTCATCCAACAAAGGTGCACTGAGTTGTATTTAGGTGACGATAATGAGATACTGTGAACTAGCTATGAACAGCCATGAGTAATACTCTGAATTTGAATGTTTTATTTTCATTTTTACTTTCAGTGTAGCTTTAAAAAAATTATTTTAAGGCTAAATTATGACTAGTACATTATTTTAAAGTGTCTTATAGTGAGTGGCCATTTTGTCTAATTTTGTGTTTCTAGCTCTGTTTTTGTGTAGTTGATGCTATAGACAAATCCAATCTAAATATAGAAATCACTTAATCTATTAACAATTACCTGATTGTGGCTCTGTGTGTGACAGATAAAATTTGAATTTGAGGATAAACTATTTCTTCCTCTTTCTTCTCCTTAACAGTCACCACCTACTCCAGTTACTAAAGGGACCTGCCTTTCTCCATCATTGATTTTTAATTTGAACGGTAGAATGAGATCTTAAGTGTGTATTTCCCATCGTGTGCTTATGAGGGCAAAAAATAAGTTGTCTTTTGAACTCCAAAGTTGAGTTCAAAATTTGCAGAAATAAGCACAAATTCCATTAGCTTTTTGGAGACCTCTTTGTTTTTCTCATTGTTGGGTGGGCAGCCTTTGTTAAATATGCCAAAGTTTTTGTTTTTTGTTTTTTTTTCCATTGTGAACTACTTGACCAATGTGTTATTTTAATAAGTGTACTCGATTTTTATCTAATTGGGACTAAAAGAAGACAGCTGTTAAACATAAATTCTAAGTTATTGCTTGTTTCATCCTTTAGTAAATTCTGATTTGAGAAATAGCAGTTAGATTTGATTAAAATGATAGATTATAAATACGTGAAATCCCTAGAAGAGATTCTTTAAGGAAGAAGTTAAAAGAAAGGAAATTTGTGATAATTCCACTCTTTTGTTTGTATATCTAGGAACCTTTAATTCTGAAATGAATTATAAAGATAATTTAGCCCAACTTTTTTTTTTTTTTAAACTAGGGGAGAACACCCAAAGCTCCAAAGCTTTGTATAATGATTTCCTATGTTCCTGTTTGATACTCTTTCCATTACCCCATAGACCTAGATGTTTCAGCATTAAATGCTTTATAAAAATGAATTATTACTCTGTTTATATAAAAGAGAATTTTTCAAAAGCTCTCTTTTTTATTTACTTTTTCTAAGTATGTGATACTTTCTTAAAAGCATTGAAAATGCATCTTCTGGCATCTTTTACTAGGGTTTGGAGTGTATTTCTAATGCATTGTTAGGATATCCACTGTAATCTGAATATTTGAGCTAATTAAACAGTGGAATGTTGTTCAACAGATAAGAACATTGCTTTAAACACGCATTTAAATTAGTAGCAAGTCTGCCTTTTGTAGCCAGCTTTGTGATTTTTGTCCCTTAAGCTCAAGTAAAGTAAATTATATTGTTTAAGTTTTAAAATAGCAACATTGTTCAACTATGATAGAACTCTGTTTATAAATCAATTTGTAGTATTTATTTTTTTATTTGTAATTAATTTCTGAGTATTCCCTTCTATACTCCGAGCTGTCTCAGAATCTTGCTTTCTTTCATTTTAATAAACATTTTGCATGGTATATATTTTGCATTTGTATCAGCTACTTATTATCATTAACCTTTTGTCTGAAAATTCAAAAGACAAATGACTGAGTTCTGTACTAGCCTGTGGTCTGGGGCTAGTTATTTCATTTCTCTGGATCTTATTTTGTTATCTGTAAAATTGTTCTGATAATATGGACCTGTAAGATTGATTGTCAAGATTAAATAAAAAAGACAAATTGCCTGGCATGGCATCAGAAACCTAGTAAGTTCATATTTACATATCTATGTAAAGGTGCAAGAGGCAACTCAAGTTACACTGACAGCAAAGTCTGCCTACTGTTTCAGGTCACACTGATAATCTCACCTTGTACTTCCACTTCCACCCGTTACGTAGCTTCCGACATGCCAGATTTAAGAGAATTGTTTCACTGTTGTTATTATTATGAATTTCACCCTAACTACTGTTGAGAGGAATTAGAAATGAGTACTTAAGCAGTGCTTGTTCACTGCATGTTAGTGGTGGATTGGCAAGCACTGTAACTGAATATTGTAGGACTTTTCTGTACAAAGGATGGAAGAACCACAGAATACCCTGTCAAAGTTTCAGACATCTTTACTGGCAATAATTATTTTGTTAAATGACCCTGGGGGAGAGGTAACATTAAATAGCTTATTTTAAACACTGTGAGGCTGCCACTTTGTCCGCAAGTACCTATATCACCAACATAGTCTAATTGTTTGAGACCTCACCATTCCACACTGAACTGGGAAGTGGAGTCCGAAGACTTGGAGCTCACAGGCACTTCTCTGCATTTGAAAACCCAGTGGTGGTAGGCTTGAAAATCATTAATCATAACGTGTCAGAAGGCAGATATCACTTCACACCGTTCCCTTTTTTTTTCTTTTTGCAAATTTTTGAGACATATGTTTGTGTTTAACTGAGAAAGGCTTCCAAGATATTTTTTAAGCCTGGAATGACTGAAATTCTCAGATTTTTCTGGCTACTCCAACAGTCAGTATCCTTCTAGTTACCTGAGTGCAACATCCAAGATCCATTTTTGCCTGCCCTTTGGGCTTCATTACTCACTTTTACTGTGTTGTAACATCCTGTCAGTTTTATATCTATCAACTCTTCTCTGTTCCTGCATCCGTAGCCCATCTCATGCATTTCCCACCTAGCTGGTCTTGGTCTACTGTTTCTAGCCTCTCACCTACCCCCAATCAGTCTTTCATGTTGTCTTCACAGTCACTTTCCTAAGGGATACATCTGCAGGGTTGATTCATAATAGGAACTTATTGCCCCTTTCTGAGTTTGATAAATTAATTCAAATGCTATGTGGGTGACCCTAATTATTCAGGAAACTTTTCAGTTTAAAAACACCTAAAATTTCCTTTTAATAAACACAGGTGCTTATATATGTTTTAAGAAGATATTACATCCTGAATAAGGTCTAGAGAACTATAATAGTTTTAAGTGCAACAGATATTTTTGATAACATCTGAAATACTATGTGGGAGAGGTAGGGAAATTGTTATTTAGGAAATAAAAACAGAGTAAATGATTTAACACAGCTTAACAGTACTGTAATTGTAAATAATGCCTAAATTCTGAAGTTAAATGTCAGTGTGGAGAATGAAGGCAGACAAAATAGATATTCCCATAGGACAGCTGTTCTTTTTATGGGCTTTTAGGGAACTCTAAATGACATTCTCTGCCAAAAATGACTTTGGAAAATTGTGTCTTTTTTTCTAAATTTGATTCCATCCCTACCTCTTCTTGGAAATCGTATCTTAAATTTAATCTCTTTTCTTGGCAAAAATTTTTTGGATATAACAATAAAAGCACAACAAACAAAAGCAAAACCAAAAAAAAAAAAAATTAGGACTGCATCAAACTAAAAAGTTTCTGCACAGCTAAAGAAACTGTCAACAAAATGAAAAGTCAACCTACGGAATGGAAGAAAATACTTGGAAATCATATATCTGATAAGGGGATATATAAAAAATGTGTAAAGAACTCATACAACTCAATAGCAAAAAAAAAAAAAAAGAAACAATAAAATTAAAAAATAAGCAGAGGAACTGAGTAGACATTTTTCCAAAGAAGGCATCCAAATGGTGAATAGATATATGAAAATATGCTCAACATCACTAATCATGAGGGAAATGCAAATTAAAACCACAATGAAATACCAATTCATACTTGCTAGGATGGCTATCATCAAAAGGAAAAGAACTAACAAGTATTGGTGAGGATGTGGATAAAAGTGAACCCTTGTGCACTGTTGGTGGGAATGTAAACTGGTGCAGCCACTAAGGAAAGCAGTAAGGAGGTCCTCAAAAAATTAAAATAGAACTACTACATGATCGCGCAATTCTACTTCTGGGAATATATCTAAAGGAAATTAAATCAGGATCTGGAAATGATATATGCAGTCCTGTGTTCATTGCAGAATTGTTCATGAAATCCGAGATATATAAACAGCCTAAATGTTTATGCATGGATAAATGTATAAAGAAGATGTACATATATACAGTGGAATATTATTCAGCCATGAGAAAGAAGGAAATCCTGCCATTTGCAACAACTTGGATAGAATTTGAGGGCATTATGCCAAGGGAAATATAGATAAAGACAAAATTATATGATATCACTTATATGTGGTATCTATTATAAAAAAGGTCAAACTCATAGAAACAGAGAGTAGGATGGTGGTTGCTAGGGCCTGGGGAGTGGGGGAAATTGGGAGATGTTGACCAAAGGGTAAAATGTTCCAGTAATAAAATGAATAAGTTCTAGAGATGTAATGCACAGCATGGTGATTATAGTTAATAATACTGTATTGCATACTTGAAAGTTACATAGAGAGTAGATCTTAAAAATTCTCACTACAAAAAAGTGATAATTGTATAAGGTACTGTCATCATTAATGAATGCTACTGTGGTAATCATTTCACAATATATACATATATCAAATCAACATGTTGTATACCTTGTACTTGCACAATGTTATGTGTCAATTATATCTCAGTAAAGCTGGAAAAAAATTAATATCTTTCCTGTTTTGCTCTATATCTGCTACATGTATGAACAAAACTCAGTTTATTCTGACTTGTTTAGCAGCAATCATTCGGGTATCATCTATTTTTCTTAACTTTTAGAATAGTGTTTAAAAAATATATGTGTATATATACATACATGTACACATATATGTATGTACATATACACTTTGTATATATACATATATTTATATGTACATATGTGTGTGCATATATATGTATATATGTACATATATATAGTTAAGCTTTGCATAATGAGATAAATAAATTTGTTGATACACTTCATGGCATAAAGTGGGAGTATTTAATTTAGTGATGGAAAATAGGTTTGATCTTCAGTGTTGTACTTGAGCTGGAATGCAGTGTGAAGAAGGTCTCTAAGGCTATATGTCAGTTCAGTGGGAAAGAGGGAAGTAAGAATTGATGATGTCTGAGCTGTCAGATATTTAGGAAGGGGTGGTGTCCCAGGAGCCTTTTCTGGTTTCAAGTATAACCACTGTTACTAGGGGATAAACCTAGAACCATTTGATTATGAAGCTCAAATTATTAAATAGCTAATAATTATTAGCTCAAATAATTCAAAACCTAAATTATTAATAGCTAAATAACTATATATATGTACATACGTATACATATATATGAAAGTATTTTATAATTTACAATGTTTTTTCACTTAAAGTATATTTTTTAAAGTTTATTGGGGTGACAATGGTGAGTAAAATTACATAGGTTTTAAGTGTACAATTCTGTAGTACATCATCTACATATCACATTGTGTGTTCACCACCCAGAGTTCTCCTTCCATCACCATATATTTGATCCCGTTTACCCTCATCTACCACCCCCCTCCCCCTTTACCCTCTGGTAACCACTAAACTATCGTCTGGAATCCCTCTCCTGGGTATTTACCAAAAAACAAAAACAAAAAAAAATAACCTGAAAATATTTTTCCATAAAGATATATGTGCTCCAATGTCCATTGTAGCTTTATTTACGGTGGCTAAGACATGGAAACAACCAAAGTGTCCTTCAATAGATGATTGGATAAAGAAGTTGTGGTATACATACACAATGGAATACTATTCTGCCATAAGAAAAAGTGAAATAGTGCCATTTGTCACTTAAAGTATTTGTAGCAGGAGTGGGGAACAGTTTAGGAATGTGAGTGTGGAAGTGGTAGAGAGATTCTCCTTTCTCCTTAAATTAAATAATGATCTCCGATTTTTGAATCTGCAAGTAGAGGCCAGGTTGAGTATCATGATAATTCTGAAAATTCTAAAATGAGTCCTATGGACCAAATTGTGTACCCCCCAAATTCCTATGTTTAAGCCCTAACCCAGTGTGATGGTATTTAGAGATGGGGCTTTGGGTGGTGATTAGGGTTAGATGAGGGTAGAGTCCTCATGATGGGATTTAGTGCCCTTGCTAGAGGAGACATCAGCGAGCTCTGCCCTTGCCCACCATGTGTGGACACAGCAATAAAGTGGCCCTATGCAACCCAAGGAAACAGTTCTCCCCAGAAACTGATCATGCTGGCACCTTGATCTTGGATTTTTAGTCTCCAGAACTGTGAGAAATGCATTTCTGTTGTTTAGGCCACCCAGTCTATAGTATTTTTCTGTGGCAGCCTGAGCTGACTAATACGTATAGATTACCAGGCCCTATCCTGGAAATTAAGTCAGCGGATCTAGAAAGCAATCGAACATTTGAACTCTTCAACGTCTCCATAGGATTTTGTAGTGTACATTTAGGGTGGAGAGCAATCTAATTTTTAATTTGCTTAAAAGTGGTTTTCAGCCCTGCCTGGACATTAAAATCTCATTTGGAGCTTTTAAATATGACTAACGCAAGGTCCCTCCGGCCCCCCCAGCAGGTAAATCGAGTGTAGGGTCAGGGGGTTGTGTTTATTTATTTATTTATTTATTTATTTATTTATTTATTTATTTTTTAATTTATTGGGGTGACAATTGTTAGTAAAATTGCATAGATTTCAGGAGTACAATTCTGTATTACATCATCTATAAATCCCATGGTGTGTTCACCACCCAGAGTCAGTTCTCCTTCTATCACCATGTATTTGATCCCCCTTAGCCTCATCTCCCACCCCCCACCCCCCTTACCCTCTGGTAACCACTAAACTGTTGTTTGTGTCTATGAGTTTTTGTTTCTCATTTGTTTGTCTTGTTCTTTTGTTGTTTTTGGTGTATATACCACATATCAGTGAAATCATATGGTTCTCTGCTTTTTCTGTCTGACTTATTTCACTTAGCATTATACTCTCAAGATCCATCCATGTTGTCACAAATATCCTATACATCTTTCCTTGCCGCCGAATAGTATTCCATTGTGTATGTATACCACAACTTCTTTATCCAATCATCTATCGAAGGACATTTTGGTTGTTTCTATGTCTTGGCCACCGTAAACAAAGCTGCAATGAACATTGGAGCACATGTGTCTTTATGTATAAATGTTTTCAGATTTTTTTGGTAGATACCCAGGAGAGGGATTGCTGGGTCATATGGTAATTCTATTCGTAATTTTTTGAGGAACCTCCACACTGCCTTCCATAACGGCTGCACCAGACTGCATTCCCACCAACAGTGTATGAGGGTTCCTTTTTCTCCACAGCCTCTCCAACACTTGTTACTATTTGTCTTGTTGATGATGGCCATTCTGACTGGGGTGAGGTGATATCTCATTGTGGTTTTTATTTGCATTTCTCTGATGATTAGTGATGTTGAGCATTTTTTCATGTCTATTTGCCATTTGTATGTCCTCCTTGGAGAAATGTCTCTCCAGGTCCTCTGCCCATTTTTCAATTGGGTTGTTTGTTTTTTTGTTGTTGAGTTTCATGAGTTCCTTGTATATTTTGGATATTAGCCCCTTATCGGAGGCACTGTTTGCAAAAATCTTCTCCCATTCAGTTGGTTGCCTCTTTATTTTGTCGATGGTTTCTTTTGCTGTGGAGAAGCTTTTAAGTTTCATATAGTCCCAGTCGTTTATTTTAACTTTTACTTCCATTGCTTTTGGAGTCAAATTCATAAAATGCTCTTTGAACCCAAGGTCCATAAGTTTAGTACCTAAGTTTTCTTCTATGCAGTTTATTGTGTCAGGTCTTATGCTTAAGTCTTTGATCCATTTTGAATTAATTTTGGTGCATGGTGACAAATAGCAGTCCAGTTTCATTCTTTTGCACGTGGTTATCCAATTCTCCCAGCACCATTTATTGAAGAGGCTGTCTTTCCTCCACTGTATGTTTTTAGTTTCTTTGTCAAAAATTATCTGTCCATATTTATGTGGTTTTATTTCTGGGTTCTCAATTCTATTCCATTGGTCTATGTGTCTGTTTTTCTGCCAATATCATGCTGTTTTGATTATTGTAGCCCTGTAGTACAAGCTAAAGTCAGGAGTGTGATACCTCCAGTATTGTTCTTTCTTCTTAAGATTGCTTTGGCTATTCGGGGTCTTTTGTGGTTCGAAACAAATCTGATGATTTTTTGTTCTATTTCTTTAAAAAATGCCATTGGGATTTTGTTGGGGATTGCATTAAATCTGTATATTGCTTTGGGTAATATGGCCATTTTAACTATGTTGATTCTTCCAATCCATGAGCATGGAATGTCTTTCCAGTTCTTTGTGTCTTCTTCAGTTTCTTTCAAAAAAATGTCTTATAGTTTTCAGCATATAGGTCTTTCACATCCTTGGTTAAGTTTATTCCTAGGTATTTTATTCTTTTTGCTGCAATTGCAAAAGGAATTGTTTTTTGTATTTCTTTTTCTGAGATTTCATTGTTAGTTATATAGGAATGCAATGGACTTTTGTACGTTGATTTTGTAGCCGGCAACTTTACTGTATTTGTCGATTGTTTCTAAGTTTTTTGGTGGAGTCTTTAGGGTTTTCTATATATAGCATCATGTCATCTGCAAAGAGTGACAAAAATCATACGATTATATCAATTGATGCAGAAAAAGCATTTGACAAGACAGGGCATCCATTTATGATGAAAATACTTAATAAAATAGGTATAGAAGGAAAATTCCTTAACATAATAAAGGCCATCCACATATGACAAACCCTTAGCTAATCTCATAATTAATGGTGAAAAACTCAAGCCCTTTGCTCTACGTTCAGGAACACTACAGGGCTGTCCCCTATCACCTCTGCTTTTCAACATAGTGTTGGAAGTCCTTGCCAGAGCAATCAGGCAAGAGAAAGAAATAAAAGGCATCCAAATTGGGAATGAAGGGGTTGTGTTTTTAAAGAGCTTCCCAGCTGAGTCTAACATACAGTCAAAGGAGAGAACCACTGGCCTAAATTAATCCTTTTTCGTCTGTGCTTTTGCTCCATAAATCCCAGTTTCTGGAGGTAGAATTGGATCATACTCTCTTCCCTCTGGGTTCCCTTTTCCACATCTGAAAGCAAAATTGATGTTTTATGAGCGGCAAATGCACCTTTTTTCTGTTGCCTCAAGTTCTTTAGTATTTAAAATCCTAGAATCAGAACTGAAAAGGTAATAAGCATGTGCATTTTGTAGGTTTTTGAATTCTAGATAATTGATATTATTTACATTTCAAAGAAGTAAAGAATCTTAGATTTTATAACAAAATATTTGACATGTGATACATGTTCCCTTTAAGAGTATTTTTCCAGTAGTCTCGTTCAAAAAATATCCATTGAATATCTTTTATGTGCCTGCCAGCTACTATATATTCGGCACTCAGGATGTAAGGAAGAAGGTAACATTTAGAATACTTTTTTACTGGTGTAGCAGTGACATGACTAGTCAGAAAAGGCATGGATTGTAAATAGCCCTTATGTTCATACTAGTGAATATTGGCCCCAAATTTAACACTGAAAGAGACAGATACATCTCTCTCCCCTTAAGGCCTATAGTCCCTTTTCGAATTTTACAATTCAATGTACGTCAGCATAACCTAGGCGATTCTTGGGTATGACCCCCCATCTCCCGTCCCCCACCCCCCAGAGATTATCACTTAGGAGATCAAAATTGTGGCTCAGGAATCTGAATTTTTAACATATGTCCTAGGAGAATGGATGAGAAAAGACAACCAGGAAGGGATTCCTCAGTAGTTGCATAAAGTAATTCAGAGTGCTTTAACAAACTCTAGGCAATGCCATATATTATTTCCTTCCTTCCTTCCTTCCTTCCTTCCTTCCTTCCTTCCTTCCCTCCCTCCCTCCCTCCCTCCCTCCCTCCCTCCCCCTTCCCTCCCCCCCCCCTCTGTTTCAAGGGTCTTTAGTGGAAAATCTCTGTTGCCTTATAGTTGGTATCTTTGAGGTCAATTTTATGGAAGGTTGACTTTTGTACATTCCAGCAACTTCAACTCTTCCCTTCACTCCCACTGCAAACCCCAATCAGTGGGAAATTCTGGAAACTTAAAGCAAGAGACCACTGTTTCTTTTTCCTTTTTACTAAAGGTACAACTATTCAGTTAGATATGAAATACTACGCTCTTCAGTTGTTAAATCTGTCTTTGAATCTAATCATTCCCTCAGGGGTTTTATTAATCAAAATGATCACATTATCACAGCTGCAACTCATCTTAAGAACTATGTCTCAGAAAAACAGTCAGTAGCTAGTGACTCTGTATCCTGAGAAAAAATAAAGAAGGGTTTAAAATCTACATCTTATCAGTGTTTTCTCTGAAACATTTTAGATGTTGGAATGTGTAACAATCTTATTTTGGGGAATTTTTAAATTTGGCTTAGATTAAAGGGCAAAATGTTTGTGAACAGAAGCAGCTGAATATCTAAAGATATTCAAAAGTGTATGTAGACTCTCTTTTTAATAAGTGAAAACGACTATTTACCAACATTGTAAATCTTTTAAATGTGTTATTGTTAGCATATTTTACACAAGTGACACTCAGTGCAAGCTTGTTGTGTGTGATCTTACATGTGGTTAAGTTGTAAGACCTATAGCCTTTTCAACAATCAGTAATGAATAATTCAAATAGGGAGGCAGAACGTAGAAATGATATCTAATTTGCTGTTTTACTAATTCTGAGTTGTATCATTGAATTTTTATAGATAAAAACTCTTAATTGTGAATTTTATGCACATCAAAATGTGATATACATACCGCTTGAAGAATAGCAACGCCTCTGTTCAGCTTAAGAAATAGAACATTACCAGTGAGTTTGTAGCTCCCTGGGGTTCTACCCTCATCCAGTTCTCCTTTCCGCCTTACACAGTTAATCCATGTCTTGAGCTTTGTAAAAATAATTCTCTTGTTTTTCTTTATAGGATGAACCCTTTAAAAATATGTTCAGTTTTTTCTCTTTTTGAATGTTATAATATTGGGATTAGACTGTGTTTATTTTTCTATGACTTGCTTTTTTCACCCAACTTTTTGAGATTCAACTTTGTTGGTATCTACTACAGTACAGCAGATTCTGGAATAACGTCTTTGTTGATCAATGTCATTTTGTTATAATGATGAGAGGGGAAAAAAAAAGAAAAGGATTCTCAGCCAGGTGCACGGTATGTGTGAAGTTTGCACTTTTTGCCCATGTCTGTGTGGGTTTTCTCCAATAGGTCTGTTTACTTCCACATCCCAAAGATGTGCACTTTGGGTGAATTGGAGTGTCTAAATTGCCCCAGTGTGAGTGAGTTTGGGCATGTGTGTGAGTATACCCTGTGATGGATGGGTGTCCTGTCCCGGGTGGGTTCCTGCCTGGCTCCCTGAATTGCTGGGAGAGGCTCTGGCCACTCACAACCCTGAACTGGAATGAGTGGGCTGGAAAATAATGATCTTACTTGTTTTTATTAATCTTCCTTAACTGTGTGTATAGCTCACTTGTATTTCAATGTTTAATATTAGAAATGTTATAGTTTGTTTTTTTTTTAAATAAAAGTTCAGTGTTTTGTGACCAGAAGGAGGTGTTAGGAATTTAACTCTCGTTTATATTAATTAGCCAGTGGTAAAATTGGTTTTATTACACATCATTTCACTTAAAGATGCAGTTTCCAAGAACCTATCAACAATTAGTTGAGGACTTACTGTAGTTCATTTATTTTCCCACTATATAGTAATTCATTATAGGAAGATACTGTCCCACAACATATGTATTCATTGTAGTTTGATGGGCTTCACAACATTTCTTGAATATTCTTAACAATGTGAATACAATTGTATGTGGCCTCTGGTGCACACATACAAATATTTCTTTAAGGTGTACCCTGAGAGTGAATGGCTGGGTTATGTGGTATGCACTTGTTCAGCTTTCCAGGATAGAACCAAACCACACTCCAAATTGGGTGTAACTACACATTCTCCATAGCAGATTGTATGAATTCTAGTTGTTTCACATCCTAACAAACCTAATGGGTGTAAAATGGTATTTACTGTGGTTTTAGTTTTCAGGTTCATGACTGATAGTGAGGCTGACCCCCTTTTCATGTATTTAGTAGCTGTTCATGAAATGCCTCTTCATGTTTTTGCCTACTTTATTATTGGTGGTTTATCCTCTTATTATTTCATAAGAATTCTTTATGTATTCTGGATATGTGTCTTTTGTCAGTTATAGACATTACAAGTATTTTTTAGTATTTTCTTGCGTTTTTATTCTCGTTAAGGTGATTTTGATAACAAAAATTATTTTTACATTGTAATTATATTAGTTTCTTATGGCTTCTATAACAAATTGCCACAAACTCAGTGGCTTAAGACAGCACATATTTATAGTCTTACAGTTCTGGAGGTAGGAGTATGAAATCAATTTCACTAGTGCAAAATCACTCCAGAGAGTCTAAGAGAAAATTCTTTTCCTTTTCCTAGAAAATTCTTTTCCTTCTAGACTCGCATTCCTTGGCTCTTGGCCTCTTCCTCCATCTTCAAAGCCAGCAGCTTAGCATCTTCAGTCCTCGCATTGCCTTCTGCCTCCCTTTTATAAGGACCCTTGTGATGACATTTAGGACCACCCAGATAACCCAGGAAAACCTCACCACCTCAGTATCCTTAATTTAACAACATGTGCAAAGTCCCTTTTGCTATATAAGATAACATTCACAGGTTTCAGGGATTATTTGGGTATGGTTGGGGCCTATTACAGCAGATACATTTATGTGTTGCTTATTTATTTATTTATTTTTTGTGTGTAGATGGGGTGGTGATATAATTGGTGAATCTTCACAAGCCAGATGAGCCAACTGATTTGTTAAGACTCTCTTTATATCACTGTTGATGTCATTTAATGATGAGGCAAGGTTCCTCTTTCTTTATTATCTAGCTCTCATATTAAATGTAGGGGAAAATGTAATATACATTTATATATATACTATATATCTTTTAAAATTCCTGGACTCCTCTCCTTTCTCCCACAATGAAATCAGTAAAATGTCCAAATTCTTGGGCTCAGCGCCCTCAGTGAGCTCACACTTGCTTTTCCATGTGAGTTCTGTTATATGGCAAGATCTAAGTAAAGGGCGAGAAAAATGATGCAGAGATCTTTGACAACCTGTTTGCTAATTTGTTGATTTATTAACTTTAAGCATCTTTGTATATAATGGGCAACGGAGATGCCTTTGGTTTGGTGTTTCTGGAAACAAGTTGGTATTTAAATGAGCTGAACACTCAGGCTCTACTAATAAAGAAAGAAACTGAAAAGCAGATGTTCTTGGAACCATTGGTAGGGAATGAAAGAGGCTGGTGCTAGATAAGCATGGAGGTAGAAACAGGAGTGGAATGATTCAGAGCCAAGAAACCATAAGCACAGAATTGTTTAAATGTGTCAGTTTGTATTTTACTTCATGCTAGAAGTTATGGAGTTTAAAATCAGGTGTTTTTCTTAAATGTCTTTGCTCTAATCATTTGCATTTTATATAATTTATTGTCTACTGTCCTTCTTTTGAAATATAAAAGAAAGAGTTTTGTTCTTTTGGCTTCTGTTCTTATTTTGAGAACTGCAGCAATATTTAGAAAAATACTATTGCAGCATTGCTATTATTGACAAGCAAATACGTACTAATGTCACAAACTCATAATTGATTTGTAATGTCCTTAGACTGGGAAATAGCAATACCTTGGTAATATCTATGCCAAGTGGTAAAGGGGAGCAGAATATATATATTATATGTATACATATTCTGCTATATAATATTTGACAGATATATATATATATATATATATATATATATATACATATATATAAATAATATTAATATAATAGACGGAAATAACAATACCTTGGTAATATCTAGGCCAGGTGGTAAAGGGGAGATATATATATATATATATATATATATATATATATATATATATATATATGTAAAATAATTGATTTCATCATATTCGAGTTTTGTGGGATGGATTTCTGATGGGTGTTGTGATCCCAGTCAGTGCAGGTTGTCAACTCTTCTGCGATTGGCATATAAACATAATTAATATAAAAAGTTCAAGAAACATTCAAAGAAGCTTGACTGAGTATGATGAGTAATTCAATGATACTTCTGTCCTACAGGTGGGAACTTAAAGGTGAGTTTCAAATCACTAGTCTGTCTTGATCATTGCCTCTTCTGTTCCATCTCGTTGGCATCATGTATCTTGTGAACCTAGTGCAGGAGAATACAGTTGGCACTGAAGAGGAATTCATTCCATGTGATTATCTTAATTTTCCAAGACAGATAGATTATGAATCTCTCGAACATATGCTTGGGTTCACGGGAATTCCCACCAATGCCTTGAGGTTTAGATGAAAAGTCCTTCCCCACAGAGCAAAAGGATATGTCAACAAAATTATAATCCTTGGCAAATTCTATCAGATTGTTTTGAATCTGTGGGATGAAAATGTCAGTACTTATTAAACTATACATTTAAAATTATTAAGAATATAATTGCTGAATGCCCTGTATTCTTTTCTACCATTAGCAATGAAATGGAAGCTAAGCATTTGTTTCTCTGGTTTTAACAGGGTCACTGTTGGTTATGAATACAAAAACAGAGCACAGAAGAGAAATTGCTTTTTCTCCTACTAATACTGTCCAGAATTTTTAGTGTGGGTGGATCAACTCCTCATTCCATCCATATAATCACTGCTGAGCCACATTTTGAGGATATTCCTCTCTTTAGCAAATACTTGGTGAGCACTTCCTTACCAGTGGTAGACAAAAAAAGGAAAGACATATTCCCGGCATTTTCAAGAATTTCACAGTCTATTGGATAATCTTTTGGAGCAGAAACATACTGTGCATTTGACTAGGGATTGCCTGTGAAATCTGGAGGTGCTACAAGAAAAGTATGAGTTATATATTTTGCCATAAATACCTCTTTTCCCCATTTTTAAAAATACCATAGCAAAAAAATAAATACTATATGACAGCAAATTTATACCCCTAATAATCATGGTAATTACATAGTTTGCAATTAAGAGGGATTCCAGCCTTCCAATTTCAGGAGAAGTGCACCCATGTGCCATTGTTAAACAAATACTTAAGTAGAATTGAATATTTGTTTACAGCTAGTTATATTTTGAACTTAACTAGTCTAGAGTTGTTTGGCTGAATAAAGTAGTTGGTGGGTAGAAAAAGCTGCCAAAAACTAAGAGTGGTTGAAATTTGGCCAGAAAAGAGCAGTTTTTATGTTGAATTAATAACAGCTTTCAATTATTCTTTCCATGCTAACTACTTTAAGTATACTATTAGATTTGATCGTCGTAATAACCTTATAAATTTGTTTTGCTACCTTCACTTTTCTCTTAAGGAATTGGAGGTTTGTAGAAGTTAAATCACTTATCCAGAGTATACAGAAGGGCTAGAATTCATATCCACATGTGTTGGTCTTTGACTTTTTTTTTTTAACAAGCATCTTTAATGATGAAAATAAATTATTACTTCCATTTACTTAAAAATATATTTAAACTATATATTATGTTTTCAAAGTTACCCAGCGATAACCTGTATTTACTTCCAGTTGTGGACATGACACTTAGAAAAGTTTTTCTATGAGCTTCTCCTTTATTTTGCAGCACAGATAGAAACAATACCACTCTCAATTAATTTGTACATGCATTTTTTTTTGAGTTGTTTATAGATTGATACCAAAGTATTTGATATTAAATAAAGTTAGTTTCTACTATTAGTTAGTTTCTACTATTAATGTTGAAACTGACAATTATCTGTTAGAGGGATATTTTTTCTAGTATAAAGTTTATTTTTTTCCAAATTATACTCGTGTAATATTTTAAATTTTTCTCGATTTGATATATATATATATACATATATATGTATATATATATAATATGAGTGAATAAAGATATTAATTACATCTGTTTTTAAAAACTCATCAAAATTTGAAGTTAGGATTGATGACTTACATTATTAATATAAACAAGAAGTTAATATCCCTTTTTTAGCTATAAATATTCCTAAGGGAAACACTGCTTATATTAAACTGAAAAAAAAAAATGCTTTTTTAAAAAAAATCATTAAATTTTGTTACCAGCAGTTTCTTTACTTGACTGATGTTCAAGAGGAAGAGCAATATAATTTCCACAGAGGGAGTTCGTTTCATATCTGAGCTTTGTTTCATTGAGTTGTAGCAAAGAGGCTTCTAAAACAGCTTGAAGCCTTTTATTTATTTATTTTGGCTAGTTCTTAACACGTTATTATATAATTATGATTATTGAGTTAATGTTCCTTCAACATGTTATGAATTAAAATGCCAAATACAGTATTGTCAACTAAACCCTACCTGGAGATGCCATAAACTGTTGAGTAATAAAATAGACTATTTTGTTAATATTTTGCCAAGAATAGATTAATATATATTTTTGTTGCATATGTAGGGAATTCATATTCCTCCATTCTCAGGCCAGTCCTACCTCATAGCCTATGCACGTGATTTACAATCCCATGCAGAAATATGTATCTTTCCACATGTAACTCAATGCCCTATAGAGTTTTAAAGGGAGTGAAAGAGTTGCATATTTTAAAGTAATTAAAATATTCTTGATTTAAAGAAAGGCTGTTCTATGTAAGGGGAAGAAACCTAGAAAGATTTATTTTTCTCTGTCATTGAGTATATTAGCCTTGGGATTGACACCCTTAAGTAGCAACTGACTCTTTTTTGAAAAACCTCTTAGCACCCCCCCCTTTCTTTATAGCAACCATAAATGCAGCTTAAAAGTCTTTTTCATGATTCATCTGCTCCAACAGCTTGCCTTTCTTCTTTGTCACCAGCGTAAGCAGTTCAGATCTAATCTTCTGCCAGAAGCCACAAATTGGCTTCTTGAAATCTCAGAAGTACTCTTCTCTCAAATAATTAATTAAAAACAAATAAATAAAATGTGTAAGGTTTTAAGGTTCTACAGATGACTCATGTTCTTCCAAAATAGTCTGACATCAATTGCAATGTTCATAATTATGAACGTAAGAGAGGGATAATTAACTTTAGGAGTTGTTCTTCATGTAAATTTTTATTTTAAAGTGCTCTGAGGAATAAGGATGGTATATTCCTATTGACAGCTTGGTCCATGTGGAATAAACAGGGGAGCCATGTTTGGAGGCAGCCTGCTACATTGAAAGAAACAATGATTCCAAAGAGGATACTGAGAAAATAAATATAGTGATAGTTGTAATCAGACATAAAAAACCTAGGCAGCCATTTGTATTTTATATACTGTCATCAGATCGAGCTTCTGGAGACACTTAGGTTATGTTACATGATTAGTAAGTTCTGGACCCAGACTGCATAACTCTACCCACTACACTCCTGATGACTCTTATTCTTTGTGTGTGTGGTATTTTCAGTACCTAGCGCAGTGTTTGGCACACAATAAGAACTCAATAAATATTGGATGTAAACAACAAAATTAAAAACTGCCTGTAAATATAGTTATGTAGAAGTTTATTGTGACTAAAAATTTCCAGGAAATAATACTTTCATCCAAATATACTATGTATTTTGAAAGATAATGTGAATGTCATTTCTCCTGTGTAATCAGCACAAATTTTAATGGAATAATTACATATTGTAAAATTCTTAGAAACACCGGGAAAATGACCGTATTTTATGAGCTGTGTTTCAATATTATTAATAATAGTGCAAAAAGTTTCTCTTTTACTGTGAACTCCAGTCATTTGCAGGTCAAAAATTCAGCATATGCATTTTTACCTAGATTTTTGATTAGTTGAGAAGTCTTCCAGCCTTCTGGTATTTCTCATGTGTTTTTTCACCATCTTAATAAAAAAGCTGATAGTAATTACACTAATTTGAAAATCTTTACTAGTGACATTTTCAACATTTATTAAAACTCACAATCTCATGGACGGATTTCTTGTCTATACTTTTGCTTAAAAAACAGCAATTAGCTGTATTGACTGAGAATTTTTCAGGTAGTGCTGCAGTATTTCTCAGGAGTAACAGTTGAGCTATGGTATCTGTTACTTCTAAATATTCTTCCCTCTTAAAAAGTTTTAGACATTCTCTTAAAAGATAGATAGCCGACACAGTTCATAGAATTTGTAAAACGTTGAATGAATCATTTTTGCTTTGCGTGAAGTGTACCAAATGTAGTATGCTCTGAAAGGTGCATTGCAATGCATACTGCTGCACTCCCCTTTTTATGGGTATAAGGTGATTGTACTATCTCTAGGAGACCTTTTCACCACTCATCCTCCTTGATCAGTGCTAAAGTTTATATATGTTTCTACTTTAATTCCTTTTAGTTTATTCTCTGTGATATATCACACATCTCTTACCTGTGTTATTGAGGGCCAGAAATGAAAAATTACCCCAGGCTGGGAGTTAAAAGAAAATTAAGAAAAGGGAGACTCACTGCAGGAAAATGCTTTGGTTGCTCACCATGTTATCTAAATCTTGGTCCTTTGAGCTTATGATCAAACATGAGCACATTTATAAAATGTTTTCCTGGAGACAGCATGGCAAAAACTGTGGTTGGAAAATGATTAAAATTTCACCGAGGACACTTGGATCAGAGACTTCTGCAGCTGGACTTCCTTAGAAGAATCACACCATTACTTGAAATCTTTTTTGCATGTTAACAGTTCAACATTGTATAATAAAATCTTAAATTGTTTTTAAGTTGACTAGTGTTAGTGCACCAAAGAAGTTTGCGAGAGCAAAACCAAGAAGGTAGATAATCTAAACCTGAAGTCCCTGAATGATTAAAATTGCTTAGTTTGTCAAGATTTAAGCATCGTTTTCTGAGTCCTTTTCACCACAGTTGACAAAAAAGCAAGTATCTGAGGAAATTTTTTCTTTTGGCTATGGGAATGGCCATGAAGGTAAGTATATATGCTCATAAAGTTCTTGCTCCTAGGTTCTAGCCTCATTTAATATCTATGAGGACAAATTCTGTGCTATCTTTGAAGAGAATATGTGAAGTTTGGCTCTTCTTGGAGATGCCAAGCAATAAATTTGGCAATTAGTGTCACTGCTATAAATGACACAGTTAATTTTAGAAAATCACAGGATAAAATTCCAAGTCAAAGCAATAAAACACCTTCTACTTATATAATATTTTTCACCGTACCATGTTTCCCTGAAAATGAGACCTAGCTAGACAATCAGCTCTAATGCATCTTTTGGAGCAAAAATTAATATAAGACCCAGTCTTATTTTGCTATAATATAAGACCGAGTCTAATATAATATAATTATAATATAATAATAATATAATATAATATAATATAATATAATATAATATAATATAATACCAGGTCTAAAATAATATAATGTAATATGATATGATATAATATAATATATAAGACTGTTTTTTATATTAATTTTTGCTCCAAAAGACACATTAGAGTTGATTGTCCAGCTAGGTCTTATTTTGGGGGAAACACAATATAACAGAGCCCCTCTGCTTCTAGGCTTTTACAGTTATTTCCTTAACTGCCTTCTCAGACACATGGTTTAGCATTCATGATTTTAAAATTATCCTGATTATTCATGAGCTGTGTATGTACTAGGTACGGTAAAATTGAACATAACCAATTATATCTTCTAAAAGTTTCATTTCTCAAAGAAATAAGAGCATTTGCAAAAGTAACATAGAATCTTATTATTAAAGAAATGCCTACATTAATTGTAAGTCTATTAGAAATAAATTTTCTTGACTTAGTCTGTTGACCATTTTCACCTCATTGAAAGAAGTTTCCCTCCTCTGATGTTTGCTTTGGATTATATGCCTCCTTTTTTTCTTTTTTTAAAGCAATGATTTGCCCAGCACCTATTCCGCTCTGCTTCAAAACCATGGGAGGGCAGTAAAGAGAGGAATATTTTTAAATTATGTTTTCCACATCTTAGTAAAGACAAGAATTTAAAGATTAGTTTCAGGGGGAGAAGCTAACCAAACAAAATTAACCAAACAAAACTAGCACTGAGAGTGAAGATAGAATACCATTCAAATTATTAAATGAAGCAATAGGACAAATTCTCTTCAGTGACCTCCGCTACCTGGTTTCCTAACTAACCAGTGTTCTCCAGTCTCTCGGTTAAAAATACCAACTGATGTCCACAAGTTGTGTTTGGATGACTTGATGAAAGCACAGAGGATATGACATATATGTTAAATTAAGTGCAGGTAATGTGATTGTGAAATATTTGGAGAACTGCAAAGATCAAATAACCTTGTTGCATTAGAGATGTTTGAATTATCTTCCTTTCAAAAGTGGCGTGGAAAACCTAGAAGGTCACCTGTACCTTATAGGACCTTCGTAGAAAGGTTGGGGAATGAATGTATGAATAATGAGTATTTCAAGTTAAAATCAAATATTTATTATGTGGACGTTTAATTTGTTTAAATGATCCTCTACATTACATGACTCTACTGCATTGACTGACTTTTTGGTAACCAACTACCAGTCCTTGTCACTTGGATAATAAGACTTTTGCCATGTTAAATCTAAGCCTAACCAAACCTAGGACATCCGGGGACCTAGCCTGTGTGAGTTGCACATAAAGTAACATAATAAAGCAACCTAAATACATACATACATACATACATGTATACATTCATACATTCATACATACGTACATATATACATACAAGAAGCATTTTAATCTTTATTTGTATCTTTTAAAAACATTAAAATAAAATAAATCCCATTTATTGCTCACAGCATCTCTTAAATCTCCAAAACTCTACCCAGATTCTTGGCTTAAACAATTGATTCAGGGTCCCTAGGGAAGTGACCTGGTAAATATATATTTTTAACAAGCTCCCAAAATGACTTTTCTCTGGCAAGCATGGAAAGCACTACATTATTATTTCTCCTTGTTATTTTGACTCTCGTGACTGTATAATTGATCATTTACCTGGAAAATATAAATAAAAAACATTTTATTTTAGTGACTAAAATTATGAATTACACATGTGTTCTTTTTTCTGCCCTCAAAAAAAGAACAAAGAAGCAAACAAAAACACCAAAAAAACCTGATATAGAGGAATGTTTCTAATCCATACCGCAACATAAATATTTTTGTTCCAAAATAACTGACCAGAAAGCTATGGCATAGAGAAATTGTCTCTATTCCTATAGGTGTGTACTTTCTTAAATGAGCAGATCATGCTTTACTCAGGAGCACATGGGAAAGGAAAAATCAAGTACGAATTGAGGGTGAATACAAACTGAGTTTTAGATGAAGAGAGCAGATTCTGGCATCCCAAGTTGAAAAATGCAAAACATGAGAGCCCAGTTCTACATACTCAAGCTGGCCTGGATATACTGCACATTAAAGTAAAATAAAAATTGTTTCTCAGAGTACAAAATTGGAGCTAAGTATGTCTGTTTCAGTGATAAGCACTTCTCAAATTCTAGTGTAAAAGGAGAAGCTGGTGTTTATGTAAAAGAATCTGTGTAAAAGCCATATGGAGCTGTCTCTAATAAATACCCATTTAATCAAATGTCACTATGTTTTTTAATGTTTTGTAGTTTGATGCAGAGAATGTACTTTTATTTCTTCAACAGCTGCTCTTTTTAAATGGGTGCAGCTGTACTACAGATTTAATTGGCAACAATTGCTTAATTTTTAGTCAGTTGCTTCCAGTCTCTTAAAAGCAATGTTTCAAGTTTCTATGGAAGGGAAAGCCTTGCTTGATTTCTTTTTCCTAGAAAGTGCAAAGTACGATATGAAGTAGGAATTAGGCAAATAAAAGTTTCCGCTTGATTTTTTTTTAAAACATGAAAGCAATATTTCCTATCTTAATAGCACTACTTTCCCTAGACATATTTTTCACATCACATTAACAAAGAGATTTGATGCTCAGATATCAGTCTTCATCTCAAAATTTCTAAGACACTGTAAACTAGAGCAAATTCTGGCAAATGACCTGAAAATGAGAAAAAAAAAAATAACATTAATTTTAAATGCTACATGTTTTGAGAATAACCCAGTACTACGTATTTGTTACTTGAATTGGAACTTCGACTTTCAATACATAGAGATATTTGTATCTTGATGTATTTTATTAAATAATTATAAAACACATGTCACCATCTCCAATCTCCTTATATTACTGGTTTTTTTTTTTTATTTACGATAATTAAACAGTTTTCTGGCTTAGTTGCTATGGAGAGTTCATTCTTTTGCATGCCTTAAAATCCAGTCTCTTTTATTTCATTTTTTCAATTACAGTTGATATGCAATAGAGAATATAGTCAGGAGTATTGTAAAGTCTATATCTTTTAACCGCAGAAAATCTTTGGAGGTAAACGTAAGCATTAATGTCATAGTATCTAATATTTACCCGTTTCAATATCTTTTACTTCTCATAGCCTTTCATCCTTCAAATAGAAGTGTGAGTACAGGTGTAGAAAAATTAAAAACTTGATTTAAAATGTAACACTCAATCTTTCATGCAAGTTTTGTCTAGAGAGCTCTGAATGTATGGGTCTGCTGATATAAACTTTCTAGGGTATCTGTTTCTTCACTCTTCACATACCCACTTGATTCATTGTTTAGCTATGTAATTTTTTTTTGTTATTCCTTTTTTGGGGTGTATTTTCAATATCTCCTGTATGTATTAGAGTTTTGTTAAATGTTACCTAGGTACTTCTTAATTTCTGTGTGTAGTAGATAATACAAAATTCTGTAATAAATGTGAATTTATCCCCTACCCCAAACCCTAGCTATTCTTAGTTATCTAGCTCTTCCCAGACCTAAAATTAATAATGAACTAGTTACTGCCATTACCTTGAAGCTTTTTATCTCTCAAAAGTGTTTTGTTCTTAATGGTAGTGGCATAGTATATTATATAATTTAGTTGCAAAGTCTGTTTTAATTTTTATATCGTATTTTCTTTTAACATTTTAAGTTTTGCTTATTAAACAATAACCCAGTCATAATAAACTGAGATAGATATAGCTCTGTATATTCCCCTAAATTGATGAAACTTTTATTTATATTTTCCAGTCTTTCGGGTAAGAGAAAATATGATTTTTAGCTTACCTCTGATATCTGCAAAAAGGAATTTCTCTGTGTCACTCAGTGTACTTGTTCTTTCTCACTTTAATATTGGTATCTGTTAGTGTTAAAGATTTTTCTTTATTTTTGCTCTTTTTCTGTGTGTGTGTGTGTGTGTGTGTGTGTGTCTGTGTGTTTGTGTCTGTGTGTGTGTGTTGCAGAGAAATAATCAGTCTTGAGAAAATATCTTGTTCAGTCATTACTAATGTGCTTAAGGAATAGCAAAGATTCAGCATATTGAGATCATAAATAGCAAGTGAAATTAGACAATTAAAATATGTCAATTCTTGTATTAGTTTCCTGGGGCTACTGCAACCAAGTACCATCGACTGAATGATTTCAACAACAGAAATGTATCGTCTCACATTCTAGAGGCTAGAAGTCCAAGATCAAGGTGTCGGCAAAGTTGGTCCCTTCTGTTAAGTCTTGAGGGAAGGATATGTTCTTTGTCTTTCTTCCAGCATCTAGTCATCTCAGGCATTGCTGAGTTTGTAGATGGTATTATCCCTTTGTCTTCACATCATCTTTACTCTGTATGTGCTCCTATCTCTGCCTCTGAGATAAGATATCTTTTTTTTATAAGAACACAGTTGTAATTGGATTAGGGACCACCTAATGATCTCATCTAAACTTGGTCATCTGCAAAAACCCTGTTCCCCAATAAGGTGACGTTCACAGGCACCAGGGTTAGGACTTTAATATTGTTTATTTGTTTGTTTGTTTGGTGGGTGGGGGAGGTACACAATTTAACCCACAACGATTCTTGAAGCATTAGTTTATTCCTTTGTGATTTACTTTTAATAAGTTTTCAGAGAATAATTTATTTTTATTCTGCGTCCTGAATAAGAAGAAAAGTCTGTTCAAATTGAGAGGTTCAGGGCAGGATTCCCTACGACATGCCACTTTGGCATGTGAATTTTTTTGAGCTGAAGGCAATCAAGACACTGAGAGCTCACGAGAAACTTTTATCTCTCCCTTAGAGAATTTAAATTTGGGGCCTTGCCCATAGAAAGAGTTATTACCAGAGATAACTTTTTATGACCTGTCTATAGAGCAGGACAAACATCTAATCACTGAACATCTGCTTTTATTGTCCTGCAAATGACCTTCCTTTCCTCTGAAGCCCCAAGGAACCTTACCTCATCCTTAGCTCAGAATGCCATATCTACCTCATTTCCCCCTTCTGTCTCTGAACGGCTCATGTATGTGGGGTTCCAATACTTATGTATGTAATTAAAGTTGGTCATTTTCTTTACTTAGTGTGTCTCATGTCTCGATTTGATTATTAGACCAGACAGAAGAACCTAGAATGGTAGAGGAAAGATTTTCTTCCCCCACAAAGTATATTGATTTATTTAGTAGGAAAATGGGCTGACATTTCATAATGATGCATAATAAAGTTGCTTATTTTCCACGCTGATATTGGTATTTTATGAAAACTAGTAAATTATAAGGATTCACACATCTACCTTTGCTGTGGATTCAGGATCTTTATAACCTGTGATATTTATTTCCCTTTGTGCACTTATTTGTTTACTTTTAAGTATTATTACTATACTAACTTCAGTACATCCATGTTCTTTTATGATGTGGCAGGCTATGAAGTGCAGAGATTTATTTTTTTTCTAGGTTAGCCAAAAAAAAAAAAAGAAAAAAGCAAACAACAAAAAAAGAAATTTAGATGAGCTCTTTGGAACAACTGAGGAGATCGTGCCTGAACAACAAGATTAAGGACTTTATTTCACTAATACTTGGATACCACTGCTTGTGGTTTTATTGGTATTTCAGTGTTCCTCCAAATAAAATCCAAGGTATATAGTCATTCTTTTTTTTAAAATATTACAAGTCTAAATTCTTGTTTTAGCCCATTTCTGACAGGCCTTTAAATTACATTTCCCTGACATTTATATTGATAGAGTGAAACATTCATTGGGATTAGCGATTCTTAGATCTTAGTCTATATGTTCCTCATGATCTTAAAAATGAAAATATGTTTGGCATGGTGTTTTAGAAACTGGCTCTTTTTGAGTGGGTCACCTAATCACAGATATTAAAAACATATGTTTGTTTGAGAGCTAGATGTACCGTGTTTCTCCAAAAATAAGACCGGTTTTATACCATATTTCCCCCAAAATAAGACCGGGTCTTATATTAATTTTTGCTCCAAAAGAAATATTGGGACATATTTTCCGGCGATGTCTTAGTTTTTCATGTACAACAATCTACATTTATTCAAATACAGTCATGTCATCTTCTTCTGGAACATCGTCATAACGTACTAAATGTATCTGTCTGGCTGACGATCTTAACTGGGGCTTAACTGGGGTAGGTCTTATTTTGGGGGAAACATGGTAACTGTAGAAACTCTCAGAGGATTACTTCAGTATAGCTTTTGAACAATAAGTTTTCTAATTATTGGAGTAATCCATGCTTATTAAATTTTGGAAAATACAGAAGAGTATATGGGAAAAAGCACTTGCAATCCAACTACAATATAAATCATCTTAAATTTTATTGGTATATGTCTGTGAGTGTGTGAACACATGCCTATGTATACAGAAAAAAAGATATATAAATTTTAAAAGTAAATCAAGATAAATATAAAGTGAATATAGGCCAAATATTTTATTGAGCTGATTAATGAGGGAACCAATAAGATGTGACTACTGATTCAAAGGCGAAGTCAAAGTATCACACATTTATAGTAGTTAGATAAGGAATGATGAAATGAATTTTTAAAAGATGCAAAACTGATCAGTATCCATAGGGCAAGAATCAATTATATTCTAGTGGATATAGCATTTTTTGCCTCACTACCAGTTTTCTATTACTCATGGAGTTGTAAAATGGTTTGAAGACAATGAAAGCCAGGATATGTGAGTAGGTCAGCTCTAATTTGTTTTGTCTTGTTTTTGCCTATTTTAAAGTCTTTCACGATTTTCCATGCAGCTTCTGTGAATATTCATTTTATTTTCACCAATTAGAATTCAGTTTTTATATTTTTCCACGTACAACTAATACAACTGAATATAAAACGTGTGTTCCTTCCCATTGACATCGCTGTTATTTACATAGTTACCTGCGAGCATTATGAAATGCATAAATAAACACTTAAAAGCAAGAAAGCAAATTTAAAACAAAAACATTCCTACCTTTCACTCTCTGTCCTTTACTCTGGGAAGGGGGCCAATATATCACTCCTTCACTTTCCTCTCTCCCAATCACCCTTCTCCTCTTCCTAGGACTCTGCTCCCCCAACCCCCACCCCCTGATTGGACCTGCTCTGTCCAATCCTGATTCTGGAGTGTGCAGTTTTTCTTGTTTCTGTTGATACTAGTCACCCCATCTGAGACATGCATGCAGGAATGTTGTTCATTGTTGGTGAACAATACTTCTTAACATTTACCTCTAACGCTTCTATTTAACTGCTAATTACAAAGTTTTACCAAATTAATCTGATCTTCACCCACCTTTTAAAAAATTCTTTGTTGTTATTCCCATTAAACAAATGGGAAGGAGCAGACTTTTAAGAGAATTAGCATCTTTAGCACTGAATACAAAATGTCATTCCCTGCGCTTAATCACATTATTTTGTCTAAAGTATCCAAAGTCAAGGTGACATTTTAGTAAAAATATTTTTAATTAAAAAATTCTTCAGGAATAAACTAGTAATTCTTTGGGAATCATCAACAAGATTGTCTTCCAAATACAGTATTACAACTGCAGTTACACACTCTGAATCTGAATATAGCTATTTAAAAATGAACTCATTTTCTGTTTGCTTTCAAGTATAGACTTTTTCCTCAGTTATTTTCTTTTGGTCCTTTCTTTCCTTCATTAAGGATTTTTATATTTCCTTTTCATTTGTGTGCATGAGCAAGAGGAGGGATGCATTCATTTTTGTCTTCTAGCAATTGATACAGAATTCTTACTGAAGATTACATCTGCCTGCAATCTATGGAATCAGAGTAAATGGCTAGCAAACTTGGCAGTCAGCCTTTAACATTTTGAGCAAGGCTTGAGGTGGGCTCAAGAAATGATAGCCATTCTTGTGCCAGAGCCTTATTACCATGTTAATTCAAAAAATGCTGTTTTGGGTATAAGTAAACTATTGTAGTCATGAAAATAAGACAAACTAACCATTTGTTTTGTCCTGAATATTCTGTTAGAAGAATGCAAAGTCAATGTGTACCTCTCTACCAGTTTATATAGGAAGGGAAATAATTTGTGCCTAAATATTTTAATGTTTAGCTGAACTTTTATATGCAGTCATATGTGATCATAAGATATAGCATTTACTTAAAATTTATAGTTAATTTTTGCTTCACCTATAGACTGTATAGCTTTATTCTAGTAAAGATAGGTCTAAAAATAATGTTTACTGATTTAGATGTTAATGACAAATGGGTCTTAGGCCAGAATGACATCTATGGCTTGGAGACATTGATAACATTTACGCTCCAGTAAAGAATGACCTGGATTTTTCCCACACGTTTAAGGTCTTGACATCATTGAGGCTGAAGGATTTGGGGCCCCAGTATATTCACTGCTGGCAGTCACTCTTTAGTAAATCCTTGATAGGAGAATTGGATTTGATTGACATCTGGAGGCTCTATGTACCTAGAGGTGGGGGGATTCTGGGTTTGTGTTATTTTCTGGTGAGTTAGATTTGGCTTTTAGGAAATACCACATGTACAACTGATGGATTTAACATTTCACGTTGAGAGGAACTGAAAGATTGAAAGAACTGAAGGAGAAAGATTGGTGTCTTATGATTTCTTCCATTGAATGAAATTGGTTAACTTGATGTTAGGTGCTAATATAAAACATGGCTTGAGCTATGTAGATATCAAGGATACCTATCTGTTATCAATTACCATTTAAAAGTGAAGATTGAAATTTTTTTTACCTATCATAAAAATGACAGCAATCATTCTTGAATATTTGGAAAGGATGCATTCCAAAGTATCTAGCTACGAGACAGAATTGTTAAAATTGAATTCCATTTCCTTCCTAGAGGCCATTATACGTGGGAAACTTGCTGTAAGCACTGGAGAAGTACTGTGTGAATGTTGTGTTTGCAATGGAAAAGGGAAATACAAGCCTAGTCTGTGTTGTAACAAAGCAGAGAAGTGCATGCATAATGAAGTTGTGTTGTGACTTAGATTCCAGTTCCCTATCAAATATTGCTTACATAGTTTGATCATGCAGATTTGATGAAATTGGAAGTATGCTTACTCTACTGTGCATCTATAATGTCCCAAAGAAAATGATAAAATTCCATCATTATTAAACTCTGGAGAATGTTGTTAAAAGTATAGTATTAAATGTTTCTTTCTTTTGGTTCTTATTCCATCTGAAGAGCTAGTACCCACTATGTCTTTGGCACATTATCAATAATAAGAGGAATAATAATTTAATAATTTACTAGTTTTCAATTTAAGGATTTCTTTTTTTTTTTTTGCAATCCGAGAGTAATAATACATACCACATTGTCTAGACCTCGTTGTTAGAAAATGATTACCCATACTTTACAAGAAAACCTTAGGCAAAACTATAAAATAAAAATTTAACTACAAAGTAGGTTATATGTCCTAAGAGGGTTATTCTGTAGGTATACCAAATTTCTTTCAAGGAGTAATCCATATTAATAAGTGGTATCAAATCTCATTGCTGTCTTCTCCCTAATATTTAATATACAATATTTTATTGCATTTTAACTAAATATATAAAACAAAATTTAAATGTTGTAAAACTATAAAATGTGGAAGTTTTTAATTCCCTCCTATAATCCTACTTGCCAAATAGAATTTCTAACAATAATTTAGTACATAGTCTTTCAATACTACAAAAGACATGTACAAGCACAGGGAGGAAGCATTATTACCTGGTGGGTAGAGAGAGCATAGACTAGAACAGGGTTGCCAGGATTTGAATCCTGCCTTTGTTTCTATATGAGCCAGGGTCCTGGCAGGAAATAGATGACCAATCAAAAGGGTCACTGAAGACTTTGTGGAAGGGACTCATTATGGAGTATTAAGGAAATAACAAGGAATGGCGAAGCAACCTGGGCAAGCACGAGGAGAAAGCTATCATCACCCCAGGCCCAACGGTGGTGGAGAAACTGACCTTAAAATGGATCCCTGCCAGGTGGAACTGAGCTAAAATGGTGGCCCAAGTGGAGAGAGAAGTCCCCAGCCTAAGCCCCAGCCCACTTCCGCACAACCCTCTCCAAGCTACACCTTGAGCCAATCACCAGACAACACCTACCCCTTCCCCAACTCAAGGAAGTCCCCAACCCATAAAAACCTGCTCAAAACCTTGCTAGGGGCTCAGTCTTTTGGGAAGGATCCCGCTGAGCCCGCCAGCGTAATAAAGCTGACTCTCCTAACTCTCTGAGTGCCGCGTGGGTTCTTTCTCATCCTAGTGTCCGTAACAAAGGCACAAGAACAGGGAGCTGTTACTGAAACCCAGAGAGAAGAATAGCTGTACAAAAGGGGTTACTGAACAGGAGCTGTGGTCATGGGTGGGGAAATGCAACCACTGTTGGTTCCCTTCATGGCTGTGAGTGGGTGAGGGAAGGCAGTCAGCTGTGACTATAAATACCCCACTTCAACCACCTTTTTCTACCACCCATCCTTTAAGGGTCACTCCCATCAGCTGAATCCAAACCTAATCCATGGACTCAGGAATCCGGGTGTTGTATATTGAAGAAATCGGCCTTTTGGGGGCAGAGGAGAATTACAAACAAACATACTTCCTAGCTGTATTACCTAAAGAACAGTAATTACAACTTTCTGTACTTTAGTTTCCTCATCAGTTTAAATAATAGAACTAATAATGTAGGGTTATTGTGAAGGTTAAATGAGTTACTATGTACAGTATGAGTACCACCTATATAGAAATTGGTCAGCAAATATTTTTAGTAGTGCCATTATTACTTGATGAATTTATTTTACATGTACCATTCAGAAATTTGTGATTTTTACTTTAACTTATATTCATATCTTGATCATCTTCTCTCTCTGTCTTTCTCTCTAGATGTGTTTGTGTGTGTATACATACATGCATATACATGTATACATGCACATACATAAACAAATGCACATCCACTTCTCTCTCTCTCTCTCTCTCCACACACACACACACAAACACACACACACACACACACACACACACACTCTCTCTCTCTCTCTCTCTCTCTCTCTCTCTCATTCTCACATACTCATGAACTCTATATTGGCTTCAGAGTATTCTATTGTATGGCTATATCTTGGTATATTTAAACTTTTCTGTTTAGATGGAGATTTGGACTATTTCAATATTTCACTACAATCCACAATGCTATTAGTAGTATTTTACCTTTTAATCTTTAATTTTGGATTAGAGAGAAGCAAGTGAGTTTTGTGTACTTTGAGTCAGTCATCTAGATTAAATCACCTTCTGGCAATTCTCTGATGAGAAGGAATGTAAATGAGTGACATGAGTATAGCTGTTCAGAAAGCGGCTGAATCCTTTTATTTTTCTACTTCTACCCCTATTCAATTTTTTAAAGAAAGAAAAGATTTACAGATTTTTTTTTTCCCATTACCTTTAACTTTTTTTCAGGACAACTTTTTAAATATTACTTTCTTGATACTACAATGATCCATGCACTTAGGTTTCTTATATTTTATCAAAATCATTATTATATAAACAAATTCAAGGGCAAGTTTTTAAAATAGTTGATTTCATTGAAATGAGCTCAAGAAGCACATTATGGGTGATTGACTAGAATCTCATGCTGTATATGTACATTTTTAAATGAAATAATATACCTTGTGACTATTTTTGATTTCTATATATTGTTTTGGCCTAGAACTTTTTTCCCCTTACATGACAAATGATGAAGTGAATTTTCTCTTTACTGTGGAGTAAATTTTATAAAATTCATCTGCCCAAGTAGGGACATTTGTTTACTTCTCTTCTTGGTAGAATTATAGTGAATAGAAATACATGCCATTTTGCACTGAAATAGTTAAGAATATTTTGCACTGTAGTGGAGAATTTACACTGAGAAAATAATGTTTCCATCTAGTGATTATTAAAGATAAACTGAAGAGAATTGGAACAAATAACATTTTAAGCAATATTGCAAAAACAACTATGTTTTGGTGGCATTGGTGGCAATCTGTCCTAACTATGATACCAGTTGTGAGTTAGCACAAATGAGATTGCTGTAAAGAAATAAACTCTACAACATAATGTTTTTTTATTTAAACTTACCTTCTGTCTAAAAATCATTCAATTTGAGAATTCTTCCATATGGATAATAGAAAAGAGCGCATTTCACCAATTTCTGCATGATGTCTTTTTCCCTAACTGTACCTGTCTGAAACGTATTCACTCAGTGCCTACTGAGAGTTCTGCTCCCCTCTTCCTGCCTCTCCTGCCCATTTACCGCTCTTGTAGTCTTTAACACATACTCTGATAATATATGTCTCTGAATTCAGGCTTAAACATTTATCCTTGACATCCTTGCTTTCAGAATATCATAGTTTGGATTTCTTTAATTGTAACCACAAGCTCAGTATTTAGAAAGTGAGGATAGTACAAAGGCGAGACGAAAAAAACAATTGGAATCTTATGTCTCTAAGATATACAGTTAATATTTTTTATGTATCTTCATCATTGATGCATTTTACATAGATGGAACAATACAGTATATTTAATTTTGAATATTCCTTTTAAACGTAAGTCTATTTCACAAGCATTTGTTCTGGTATTAAGTTCTCAAAAACATTTTTAATGGTCATTGGCCAGTTTACTCTGACAATGACATAACTTACTCTATTGTTAGATATTTGTACTGTTTCCTAATATCCTGTTACAATTATAAGATAAAAAAAATTTTATAAAAAATCTCAGGTTACAGATCTCTTTACAAAATATTCCTAGAAGTAGAATTACTAGGCCAAATGGTATGAATACTTTAAAACTGCCTGTACATATTGCCAAATTGCGTTCCAAGAGGATTGTACCAATTTACACTCCCACCAGCAATGTAGGAGAGTGCCTGGTAAGTTTTTAATTGGATTTCTTTGATAAGAAGCCAAATGGACAACATTTAACTGGTCATTAAAACAAAGACGAGAGCATAACTTTACAGACATTTTGCTGTCAAGATGAAAATTTTGGACTGTTGGATTTCTGTTATGTGCTGAAGGAATTCATGTTAATATAAATTATGTCATTGTTATCCTCATTAGGTCATCAGACTATAATACCTTGAATTTGCTTCATATTCTCCTGTCTTTGGCACTCTTAATGTCAGTAAACATAAGCAGAAGTTAAAGAAAACCGTGCCAGGGTTCTGACGCCTTTCCTTTGGACTGGAGTCAGTGATGAGAAGTGGGGACTGATTCTGAGTTAGTTACAGAAGAGAACATGTGCTGGACTGGCCCATAGTGACTGTTTTCCAGTTGGGAGGGAAGCTATAGCTCAATGCCTGAATCTAAGTACTGGATATATTTAACGGTACATAGATAAATGCATAAATGGATGAATAAATGAAGTGATAAACTCACAAGACTGCTGACATTCAAAGCCCAAAACTGTCTTTGTCATTTATGGTATAGATGAGCAACCCTCTTCACCACAGATGGAAGCATGTTTGGCCAGTTAGAAATATGCTTGTTAGAATCTGTTGGCCTTCCAGGTCACTATAATGGAACCACTCTCCCCTACCCAAATAAACAAACAAACAAATCTAATCCTCAGAGATCTTACAAGATGGCTCTGATTCTCATTGTACTTTTGTACTTTGGTGCCCCCCAAATTATCTCTACCACCTCATGGGCCAAAGTCCATTTAGAGCCATACAAAGAATTTATTTATTTTTCTCAATCATGTGTCTACATTTAGTCATTGGAAAGCATCCAAAATTAAGGGCCTGATTTTAGTATTTAGAAGGAAGTGTATTTTATACAATTTTAATTTGTTTTGCTATATTGGGCAAAAGAAGTATTTGTTCTGGACTTTATCTTCTGTTTTTCACTGAGTTGGGCTTTATATTTAAGGAGAAAAGTCTTCAACCATAGCTGATAAGAGTTTTTTAATGTAGGACACACACATAGATATGAAAGTGACAGAGGAGGCTGGAAGGATTCCAGAAGAAAATCATTCATGTTATTAGCTATGTCATCAGTACTACCCTTGCCATATGCAAAAGGATGGGTCCAGGAAATGTAAGAGAAGTTCTATGAAGAAGCACTGTGCTTGAAATCTGCTGGGCATAGCATCTGAAAGTTTTGGCGTTATTCTGGTTCTTTATGTTATGTGTTGAAATGGGCACTAATTCTGTAATGGAAAGTATATTTTTAGATCCTTCTTCTCAAGAAGCTTTATCAGGTTGTTATAATAGAAACTGCCAGTGGTAGTTTCCTAAAGAAGATGTACTTTAGGAAACATCCTTATAAGATTTAAAAAAATATTAATGTGATTCTGAGTGAGACAATTGACAAAGTATTTCATAACTGTGAATCTCAAAGCATAACTTGTCTAGATTGAAAAAAAGATTTTACATATATATACATATATGTATATATACATACATGCATGCATACATATATGTCAAGATTTTACATATATACATATAATACATATCTATCTGTTAAATATAAATTTACCCTGACTTTAATAATATAAAATCCCAAGTCTTCTAGATGGAGGGGATAATGTGAGCATATTTAAGTCAAAATGAGATCCAATATGTAGAGAAACATTAAAGAGTTTTCCTGTAAATGAAGGGACCCCTTGAAAACAGAACTATATATGGAATACAACATGAATAAAATATTCTAATTTGAATTGAATGCATTTTACTTTATTATTTGGAATTTGTATTGTCTGTTATTTTTGACTGATGGCAAATTGCCATTGACCGATGGCAGTATATTTTGATATTCAAGTAACAGGAAACAACTTGTTATATATTGTTTAAAAGAAGAAAATAATTAATCGATACTTTCAATAGAGGGCTGCCTATATTACTGGAAAACTGTTCATACTCTAAACATGGTCCCCTGAACAATTTTTATTTAGATTCTAATTTCCTTTTTCCTCTTTCAGGATTTTTTTCCCTAATGTTTGTTATTTAGACTGTTCTTCAGCCAGTCTGCCAAGCAGAAAAGCATAATGAAGTTATTTTTTCAAATGGGTTTCCTCATAGTTTTTAAAAAGTATGTATATTGTATCTTACTTAGAGGGCTTTATTTCTCTATTTTTTAAATGTCTGATTAAAGTGAAAAAGGCTCTATCTAATTCCTTCACTGTAGAGGATTTACAAGTGTTACAGGTGAAAAATCAAAATAAAATATTAGCATGAAATTATGGTTCAAGAATAGAAATTTCCTCCCTAATACTACGTTCTGACAATTCTGAGTAAGGAGTTGTACTACTTTTTTATACCTTTGGGTTTATGAACATTCTGAAACAATAAGCTAGCGTAATTAAATTAGAAAAGAGAAAATATTCATTGAGTCAAAGGAAGTATTTTTTAAATCTATTTAAAGAAGTGTCTACAGTAATATAATCTATGTAGCTCAACACCAAATCAGGATTTATTTATTGCCTGGAAAGTGCTGAGAAAATAGCTGTAAAATTAAATTAATGAAGGAATAAATGATTTAGCCTTCTAACCAGACATGAGTAATATTACTACTCTAAATAGATATTAAATTATTCCTATAAGCTGTTTACATGAACTCTTTGGTTATTTAAGTGGAGTAAAAAATTCTGTTTAGTTCAATAGAAGTGACTTGAAATTATTCATAGAATGAAGTAGTTAAATTTTATTATTACTGTCTTAGAAAATTATACTAAAATAATTGCTTTCTATTCGTCTAATGTACCCTTATAAAAATGAAGCTATTTTGTAGTGATCTTATATATACGTGATTACTCCAGACTATTTTACAAAATCCAAGTTATTTTGATGCCATGGTAATAAAATTGAAAAAGGATGCTAGATTTTGAGAACATAATGGTAATAGAAATGACTGCATATCACTTTTGATGCATCAAATTTAGGGCATTAGGAGGTCATTATTCCAGTGTTATGCTAAATAATTCACCTAATTTTATGCAATTTATCCTCTTAGAATACTAAGCTTCTATTCTGACTTCAATAAACTCTGCATTTGTTAAACTTCCCAGTTTATATGGAATGAACTTTAAAAAAACTGGAGAATACAAATACTCACCTATTTGTAAATGATATTTTACAGTACAATATTAATCTAAATTATTATCCTCACCTATATCTTGTGAAGCTCTATGAGATAAATACTTCATATATTTTTTGTACGAATTATTGTTACCAGTAATGAATCACATGACTTGTTCCATTCTCTAATGGTAGATTTTCACTTTATAGATGAAAGGGTCTAGGAAACAATAAGGAAAAGCTGAATGCTTCTAATCACTTCCAACTTTTTAAAAGTCTAACAATCATATAGAAAAAAAAAATTAGTCAAAGGGATGCCCAACACAGTTAGATTTTGAAATAGTTATTGAAATGTTATGGCTATGGCTCAATTTCTTATTTTGTTCAGGTCACAATTCAAGTATCCGTTACCAGAAATACCTTCCCTGAGGTGGCACACCCAAAAAGTGTTCGTCCGCTGTCTATGTTCCTCTTGAGAGTGAGATCAGTCAGGACTTTTTTTGTGTGTTCACTGTGGTATGCTTAGTACCTCAGATCTGGCAAATGGAAGGCATTTAATATGTATCTATGGAATAAATAAATGAAGAATGAATGAGTATAAAAAATTTTGATATCATCTAATCTGATCTGTCTGATTTGTAAAGGAAACTAAGCCTAAGATTGGTTAATTGACTTCCTCAATATTTTATATCTCGGGATTCAGGAAATACCAGAATCCTAATTCAACATTTCATCTGTGACATTCACATCTGCCTATAAGAGGCAGTATAATAGAGGTTTAAGAACTATTGTTTGGGAGCCAGAGAGTCCTGGCTTTGGTCAGAGTTTGAATCCTAACTCTGCCACTTACCAACTATGTGACTTGGTGAAAGATAACTTAATCCTGCTAAGAAGTCATTTTCCTTTACTCTAAGTGGAAATGATGTATATCTCTTTGGATTATTGTAAATAGTGAATGAGATAATATGCCATAGAACCTGTCATGAAGCAAAGTGCTATCGCTGTCGTTGTCATCATCATCATCAGCAGCAGCAGCAGCAGCAGCAGCAGCAGCAGCAGCAGCAGCATTTAGTCGTTGTTATATAAATCATATAGGTATTTAGTCTGTTACTTCCTCCAATATTTATTCCTGAACTTAATATACGAGTGTTTAGAGCTCCTTAGTTCACCAGAAATGATATGTGAAGTTCAGTGGGTTGATATACTGGTTTAGAATACTAAGTGATGTTAATATGAAGTTTAATTGCTATACTGGTTTACAATGCTGATTAATATTAAACATTCATCAATCTAGTGTTTCTGACTCTTGGGGTTTAACACATATTTCATAGAAAGACTATTTTCTTATAGCCAATAGAAAAATAAGCAGGATGTAAGTTCAGCTTCAGAGGTTGAAACTTTGTGAAATCAAAATTCAAGATAAAATGCTTTTATCTTCTTATCGGTTTTCTATCTGAAATAGAAAAAAAAAATCAGTCAGGAAGCAATCAAGAGAAGGCCTGGATCATGTTCCAGACAGAGATAAATTACATAGAAACAGTATTCATCATTCTTTATCTTAATGTATCATCAAATTTGGATTTCTACTTTTTGATTCCTGTGGAATAATTTATGTTATTAAGAAACTAAGTTTTTATCAGATGAGTATTTTTAAGTGTGTCATAATTATTTTTAATGTGTCATAATTATTATATCAATAAATTCCCATGTGTGGTAGCTTTGCTTTTTTTTGCTTCTAATTGTAAATAAATGTTATTTTTGATATTCATTAGAATTTGTAAACCATTCTGAGGTCTGTTGTCTTTAAATTGCAGTTTTCAAATGTAATGGAATCTGTAATAATTTACTATTACTATTAAAAATATGAAAACAGTTCTTTGCTTCAAAATTTTTGTTCAAGAGAAAAATTCCATAATAGCTGATAATCTTCAGAATGGTTGGGGATGATTGATTAATAATTGAAACTTAAGGACTGCTCATATCAGATTCTTAGGAGAAAGTCTTCAAGTTGTTTCCCCTTTATTAAGCAAAAGAATGGCTACTTGGATCTGAGAAAGTGGTTACTAAACTTTATGAGGCCAACATGGAATGGCCTCATTTGTACAACTGGCTTAAGATGAGTTCTAAAAATCTCTCTTCTTTTTCTCAGATTCTCTTTTGACATTCTGCATGCAGATAGAATTTCTGTACCTTCAGTAACATGTACATGCAAGGCAAGTCATATATGTGGAAAAACTATTCACTCCTGACCACAAAGAGTACATCTTTTAATCCCAGGTCCTTTAGTCTGGCACATCCTAGACTTTCAGTAAATATTTCTTGAATGAATTTTAAGATATCTCTTCATTTATAAAGAAAACATGCTCTTATAAGCTGAGTGTATAAATTTTCTATTCCTGCTGTAACAAATTATCACAAACAAATTAACACAAGTAGGGCATCAACACACACTTATTATTTTACAGTTCTGTAGGTTAAAGATCTGACACGGATCCCACTGGGCTAAAATCAAGGTGTGGCAAAGCTTTCTTTTCTCTAGTTCATTCCTTTCTTGAAGTTCCTGGTCGGATCCAGTTCCTTTTCTTGTTGTTGTTGTTGTTGTTGTTTCTGTTTGTTTGTTTGTTTTCCAGCTTCCAGAAGCTGCCTGGTTTCCTTGGCTTGTGGCTCTCTTCTTCACTTTCAAAGCTAGCAAAGATAGAGTTGAGTCCTTACATCAGATTGCTCTGAACTCTTCCATATTCATACCTCCTAACCTTCTGCCTCCTTATAATAAAACCTTTGTGATTACATTGGGTCTGACCGATAATCCAGAATGATCTCTCTATCTCAAGCGAGATTAATCACATCTACAGATTTGCTTTAGCCATATCAAAGGTAACATCTTCACAGCTTCTGGAGATTAGGATGTGAACATCTTTGGGGGCCTTATTCTGCCTAGGACACTGAGTGTATTCAGAGGCTGAAGCACCAGAGGTCTTTTCCTTATAACTATGCAGGGAAATTGCTTCTTGGTTAACAAATGCAAGTGCTTTGGCCAAGCCTGTCTGAGATTTTTAGCTCAAAGGAAGAGCTCCTTTCTTTAGGTTTAGATTTCATTTCAAATGTGTAATCAGGAATAATTTTCTATAGCCCCTTAATTGTGGACTATCACTTGAGCTCCAAATACAGTAAATTTATAATGCATTAGTTCATTACACAATGACACAATTTCTTATGTGGTACGTGGCCGATTTCATGGAACTGGAACTAAAGGACTCCTTCTCTCCTGCTGCTAAGTTTTCAACCCTTTGTGAATCACTTTTTTGTCACTGCACTTCATTTTCTCATGTATGAATTGCATATGGTAATTAAATCTCTCTTAACTTCCAGAACCAGTAAGCTCTCAATGAAAAGTGTTCTATAAAGTTCACTTTCGATATGTAGTATTTCTCCAGGTGTTATTAAAGGGCCCTTTTGTACTGTAGTATTTTATTTACTTTGATGTAAACATACACCATGGTAAATCTCAGCACATTACTGAAAATAACTCGGCATTTTTGTAAAAACCAATACTTGTACTGCTTCAAATGTTAAACTTTTTGGTAAATTATACAAAGCAGATTTATTTTGCCTTGTTTCTTTTGGAAAAGTAATGTTAATCCAAGTGTCTGTTGATAGTCCCACTTTTTTCCCCCCTGTAGTTCTGTTACATAAATGTGAAATTTCAATGCCTCAATAATTCTAAATATATTTTTAATTAAGAAATCACTTGGATAGTGGTTTCTTGTAAGCAAGAGAGAAGCCTTTTACTGCAAGGAAATATTACATGGAACTGTCACATACAAAACAAATACACGTAGAGCTGCTCTACAGATGAGAGGCATCAAGGTTATTGGTTAGCACCCCCCACAAAACCCGTTCCAGTGTCTGTTAAGTCACCCCAAAGGGTTTCAGTGAACACGGGTCATATATAAAATATTTAGTAAGTTCTAAAGTGTACAAGATAATATATAGCATGTACAGGTCAAGAAGCTGTGGGGACTATAAATGTATATGTGTGTGTAGAGCAGGTTAAATAAATATGAGCTCTCCACAAGTTTATTTTGTAAATGCTAATGCTAAGGCAATGTTAACCTCTGAGTTAACCTCTCCTATAAAACCATAACCCATGTGAATATTTACATTTAAAATTATTTTCTTGAAAGTTATAAATTCATAAACTAGGTATTTATATGTATCATATTATATGCATAGTGCATATAGTATGTACACAGAGTTGAAAAAATATATAACCCTGCATAATTTTGAAAATTTTATTTCTGTATCTGATTACTGTGAATAGAGAGAATAGTGGTTATACTGTTACAACCCTAGGTCTTGTATATTTAATGTATACAAGGGTACATGAAATGTTTTTATTAATCATCTTAGAGGAAAATTTGGAAACAGTTTCTGTCAGAGTAACATATTTAGTTCATAACATGAAATCTTATAGTTCAATTTTTTTCTTCTCAGACTTTTGTGTTTTTACAGTCACATTCATGATTTTGTAGTAGACTTTATAATTTGGCTTATAAACATCTTCAGAAATGGTATTTGATGTTCTTACCTAGTTAACTGATAAGATTTGTATCTTTGGGTAATTGAATATTCATAAAAAGTACAAGAGAAGTAACATATACAAAACGTTTAAAGCCAAGTAATTGAGAAGAGAGAGAATTTTACTATTTTTATTTGAACACTTTGTTGTCAAACGAATAAGCCATGATTTGTATGTCTGTTTTGAAGAAGTAGGTTACTTAATGTTACACATATGTGTACACAATTTGGCTCATGTTGGCACATCAAAATAAGTGACTTGTGAGAAACAGGTGTTTTTTTTCAAGATAACTGACTCATTTAAAAAACAAAATGTTTTAAACATTTTAATTCAAATTCTACAAGACTTTGCATATTTTCATTCTTTTTTATAAAGGATTATTTTTAAATTAAATTTTAAACTTCATGGACATCGTTAAAGACCTTTATTATGATACTGAAGGGTATTTGTGCACAGTTCTGCATCCGCTTTTTAGATTCCTTTTTTCCTTGATCACAGCCAGAAGGTAAGCCACAATTCTATTTGTATTGGGCCTTTGAGAGGTTGTATAGCTAATGGAAAAGCCTACATATGAGTCCAAGGTTTGCCTCTTCCAAAATTCATTGCCATAAGGAAAGTTGGATAGTCTCAGGGAGTTACTTAGACATTCTCAATTTAATTTATTAGCCTGTAAAAGGGTCTAGTCTGAAAAACAGAGTAGTTACAAGAATTAAATGACATAAGGAATGAGAAAGTGTATGATGTAGTACACGGCATATGTTAAGCGACCAATAAGTGCTGTGCTTCCCCTGTTCTGTAAACTACAAATCAAGTTTCAGACTGACAGCTTCTAAATTTATATCTCCAGCTTAGACCCCTCTGTCGAATTCCAGACTCATATCCAGCTGCAGTCAATGACCTCTTGACTTAGATATCTAACACACATCTCTAGCTCCATGGGCCCCAAATGGAACTCCCAGTCGTTGCCTCCAAACCTGCTCCCTCTTAATTGCAGCTGAGGCAACTCCAGCCTTCTGGGTGCTCTGTCAAAGATCCTGGCAGCATTCTTGACTCCACTCATTTTCTTATACATCAGGCCCAATCTACCAACAAGTCCAGTTAGTTCTACTTGCCAAATAATCCAGAATCTGACTACTTTTTACTACCTCTGCTGCTACAGCTGTAGTCAAGCTAAATCATGCCTAGCGCTAATTACTACAGAGACCTCTTAGCAGTTCTACCTGCTTTCTTACTTATTGTCTGTTCGTAGTAGAGTAGCTTGTGTGATTTAAGATGATTTCAGTTAATGTTATTTCTCTGCTTAAAACCCCTTCCAAAGGATGTGGGCTGGTGGGACGATTATTATTATTATTATTTTATTTTATTTTTTAGTAGCATAGAACTAGCATAATATTCCTGTTAATATTATACTGTAGTATAATATATATGACCCTTGGGTAGTATACTGTATTGGAAACTCAGGAAAATGAAGGAATCTGGCACTGGACAAACAGGGGAGTGAAAAACACAACTGGCCCTCTATTTCCGGAACCTAGTATCAAAGTAAAAGTCAAAGACCTTATAACAACCTACAGAACTCCTTTATCGTTGTCATTACCGCATCCCTCACTACATTTCTCCTCACTTTGTTGCAGGTATACTTACCCTTACTATTCTTTTTGCATGCCAAGCACACTCATTGAGGGCATTTACACTAGCTCTTCTCTCAGCCTGGAACATTCTCCTTTGGTATCCTCATAGCTCACTGCCTCCATGCCTGTGTGTTCAAGTCTTTAATCAAATGTTGCCTTTCCAACGTGGTTTTGCCTGACCATCTCACACCCCTGCCATTTCAAATTGAAGCCCTTCCCCCTCGACTACCAATCTGTTTTATCTTACTGTCTCTATCTCAAAGAACACTTATCACCTTCTAATACACGGTGACATTTTATTTATTTACATTCATTATTTACTATCTGTCTCTTCCACTAGAATTTGAGCTCCGTAATGGTGGAGCTACTTTTTTTGGTTTTGTTCACCAGTGTTTCCCTAGCTTCTAGAAGTGTATGACACATAATAGATACTCAATAGATACTGGCAGAATGAACTGGATAAACAACAATTAGATCAGAAAAATGCATTCCTAGGGTTCTTTATGTTTCATTCCACACTATTTATTTAAAAGGAAACCATTTAGACAGAATAGCAATTAAGGTAGCCAATTTGCAATTTGGAGAACAACTGGGAAGCAACATAGATTAAGCAGTTAAGATAGAGTGATGCTTTGGAATAGGAGGTTGATTCCTGTTTCTGCCACATAAAAAGCTCATTGGAATCATCAACTTTTTGATTCTTTTATCAACCTGAATGCTTTAAAATAGTCATGTAGTCAATACCGTCTCCCCCAAAAAAATCTTGATTTTTTTTTAATATTTGTTTTTCTTAAGCATCCAAAATGCATAAATATGGACATTCTTTTTATTCTTGAATTTCGAGAGGCCATCCTTTCAAGATAATGAATTATAGCTCCAAATAAAAATATAAAATTTCATCATAATTTATCTACATATGTTTTCTCCTATATACCCAGCATCTTTCATTCAGTTTATGTTAGCACACATGCATCCTGTCACCAGATCTTAAACTGCCCTTCTTATGTTGGATTTGTGACATTGTGCGTCATCAAGAGCTGTTCTCAAAAACTCAGATTCAATTACATCTAACAAACAGGCCAAATATCTAATCTGCCACCATTAAAGCTGTATTAACCTGCTTCTATCCAATAGGGGCTTGAATAATAGAGCAGGACCACATCTGTGTTTACAGCTGCTTCCTTTTAGGCAAAGAACCGTATCATAATATTCTGGACAAGTGCCTTTTGAAGAGTGTACATAAAACATACTTTTAGGCATCAGGCAAAGCCTGTCTTTAGTGTTCAGGGCCTCTAGTTTACCATCCGTTTCCCCCCTTACAGAGTGTCCACTTTGTTTGTCTTTGCAGGTATCTACTGCGTTACCTTCCGTTTCTCTCATTAAAACCTCTTTTCCAGAAACAATCTATCATTTATGTCTTAGTGTGGACTATTTATCCTGGAACTATTTCCTTTTTGTAGTTTAATTTTCAACTAAACAGATAGTCTTTTTTCCATTAAAAATTGGTTATGAATAAGTTGGTAGGAAAACTATTTTGAGAGGCATTTTTCGACTCTATGACAATCCCAACAGGTATTTCAGCCCACTCCATTGTTTTCTAGTGTCTGATCATGAAGCGATGATTTTATATCTCCTGATTATTTTGTTACTAGATGGCAGTTAATTTTTTCCTTCTGGTTATTAAATATATGCTTTCCTTTTTAGTGCAGCTTCAAAAATCCTGAAATGAATAGAATGGAAAATAAAAATCACATGTTTCTGCCCCTTTCGAGACATCGTTACTATAATGCTTGTTTTAATTCACATTTACTAGAATTAGATGTATTTGAATTACTCACAAATTTGATAGGTGAAAAAAGAACAGTTAATTTATTGAATTCATCGTTATTTTATTATGAAGCTGAACATTTTAGGTTTATCAGCAATTTGCATTTTCTTTCTTGTGAATTATCTTCTGATTAACAGTTTAAATATTAATATTTATTCGACGTGGTGATAAAGTATTGTAAATGTGTTGTTTGCCTTATATATTTATTTGATATAGTTTTGGAATGCAAATTAGCAGTAAATTATGTTAACATTGTATGTTGGAAATGTTTGAGGGAGGTAAGACTGAAAAAAATGAGGGATTTGGTGAAATATTTCATGTCTACCAACCAACATGAATAAAAATGACAGGTTGATATGTGATGGAAAGGACTGACAAAAGAAAATGAGGATTGAGAGAAAAAGAAATCTGAATAATATTTATGAAAATCCTTTGTATCTCACTAACATTACCTATGTGTCCTTCTGATGGTGTGGATGTGATTGGGACAGATTCTAGGACACCATTTCTTGCTCCATATCTGAATGTTCTTGTTTGTGGGAGTTACATGATAATGACAACAGAACAGTCTTTGTACTAAGAAGGTTTGGCTTGTTAAGTGATAAATACATATATATTTTTTCTTTCTGATGTTTGATGAGAGATTTCTAAAAGAGATGCAACCTTATAGTCTTTGTGTTGTTTAAATGTATTTTTTGTGCTTAAATATTTACTTGAACTGAACTCAATCATATGTAACAGACTTTGAAAGTTTGTAATAGTGTCTTTTCTTTTTTAATAAGGTTTGCATCCCACCCTCTGAAGTCCGTATATGTAAACAAGGCCTCCAACATGCTGTCCATTTCTAGCACAAAGGGGAAATGCAAAAGTAAACAATGATTTACCTGATTTGTGTCTTTCAAAGTGTAAGTGAAATACAGTTGGCCTTGAACATGTAGGGGTTAGGGGAACCAACTTCTGTGCAGTTGAAAATGCACATATGTGCAACTTTGACTTCCTAAAAAGTTAACTACTTATAGCTTACTGTTGACCAGAAGCCTTACCAATAACATAAACAGTGGATTAACACATATTTTGTAGTATATGTGTATATAGGGGGTATGTATTATATTCTTACAATAAAGTAAACTAGAGAAAACAAAAAGTTATTAATAAGAAAGAAAATACATTTACAGTACTGTATGTATTTACATAAGTGGACCCTCATAGTTCAAATCCTTGTTGTTCAGGGTTCAACTGTAATGATGTAATGTACATGGCTGGTTCTCCTTCCAGTATATTTCAAATGTGCTACAATCAACATAGTTATTACTGGCATATAGAATACTTATATATTTACATGTGTGAACAATTAAACCTTACATGTCTTTGGTTTCTACTGAATCAGGTATTTCAACATATGGGAGTCTAACCTTCATTGTGATTAATACTGTAAATATTTACAAAATCAAGTGTTGTTATTTTCTAAGTTGTTGAGTTATATATTTTTTTATGTAGTTAAGCTTAACCAGTTAAAAACCTTGTAGTCATTTTAATAAATCGCAAACACAAATTACATCAAGATAAATTTTATTCAAAAGAATTTAGCTAAACGGAGAACTTTATTGTGCAAAGCTGAAAACTGTAGCTAGGATGAGCAACTCTTTTCTCCCAATGCAAATGATAGAATTGCAAAGCAGGAAGATCATCTTGTCCTTACAGGTGAGAAACAGAGCCCCGAAGAGACCACATGATTGGCTCCGTGTCTCAGAGGCATTCAGTAAATGGCAAAGTTGTGAGTGTGACTAAATCAATGACAGGAGTTCTTTCTCCTATTTCTTACTTTCTAATGCAGTACTAGGAAATGACAGGCAATTTTGGAAGTTGTTTGATTTCCTTCAGAGGATCAGTTGCCATTTATTGTTCCTGTTATCATTTATGCATCCATCCATCCATTTGACAGGTTTAATTTAATAGTTAAAGTGATCCAGCAATAAAAGAGGCCTAACAAAACAAGACTTGGCCCCAGTACCTGGCCAACTGATGCTATGAAGATGGGGTTGAAGGCTGGAGGTTACAGTGACTCTTTGAAGAGTGAGGAGAGGAGGCTAAGCTTTCACTTGGAGTATATTTTAGGTTGCTTGGTTTTACAAATGTTGTGTGACTACAACAGCTCATGTTCGGAATGGTTTTCTCAATTGTATAATAGGCACCACAATGACATAAATATGCTTCTTTACCGATTTTCTGTTGTGATCCTTACAGCTCTTTCATGCAACAAACTGCATATTCCTTATACCTTAATTCTACTGCATATCCTTGAAAAAATATGCATACATATAGTAGACATTGGAATGTGATCTGTGGGTCTGGTGCTATAAAACTCTGCAATTATCTGAAATAATAGGTTCTTCGCTCCTCAAACTCAGTGAGCCAAGGGTATAGAATCAGGGTCCGTTTTACTTGTCCCTGCCATTGTGACAATGGTTGTGACACTAGAACACATATACCAATCTCTTGCTAACTTGTCAAATACACAGTCCCAGGCCCCAACCTGAGGATGACTTGGTAAACCTGGGATCGTAGACTGTGGCTAGCAGGTAGCTATATTTAGTAACACCCTCCTGATAAAAGGACTCCTAACATGGGTGGTCCAAGACCACATTTTGAGAAACACTGACTCTGCCATGTTCTTTTTTGAAGACAGACAGGAACTCATCTCTCCCCTTTGGTATGGGCCATTCCTATACACTATTTGAGCATCTAAATATTTATGTTTCCCTAAGAATAGGGAGACACAGTAAAGTTGACCTACAAGGGGAAAATTGCAGGCAAAATTCTCAAAGCGTTTCAACTCTCAGAAACTTGTTGTTCATTCATCAAAGACTGCTTATAAAGAGAGAGCTTCTTAATATTCAAATGTATTACAGGCACAGAAATTTTCATGAATAAAGAATAAGAATTCAATTTACAGGACAGTTGTTGAAAGTATCCTTGAAGCTACGACAATGACTGAACTTTCATAGTTCAGACTTAAAGCTTCCAAGTTTGATTAATACTGAAAAAAGGGGACGCTTTTGGGAGATCTCGAAGTATAACCACACTTAGCCCTTTGCTTACTCCTAAGAAAATAACTAACTGAAAAAAAGCAATAGAGATCATGAATGGCAGACTGCTTTTTAAAATTTAATCAAAATGCTTTATCATCAAGAATTTTTTTTCTAATATTGGATTGGAGTATTTCCATATTTGTAAAGCCAATTAACAGATGTTTCAAAACTGAAGGGTTCCTCTCCCCGCCCCGGACCCTCACCTCCACCCTCATTGTTTTATTTTTTCCTTTCCCATGTAAAGGATAATGGTGACCAATTGTTTCTTGGTAACAGTAAGTAGCCCAATTAATGAATTAACTGAACAGAGATGCATATTCAGTTTTTTAAAAAAAGATTTTTATTTTAATTCTACATGTAACACAGTTCAATAAACCTTTCTGTGGATGATTCAAAAATTTTGTCTCTGTTGTGCAGTCTAGAAACTACCAGTTACATGTGGCTACTGAACACATGAAATGTAAGTAGTACGGCTGAGCAGGAATTGATTATTTAATTTTATTTAATTTCAATTACTTTAATGTAAATTGCCACATTACAGTGACAAGTAGATATGGTATTGGACTGTGTCGCTCTGGAAAAAATTGTAATATGCACTTTTTCATAACTCTAGGAGTAGTAACTGACTTACAAAAATAGAAAGCTATATTTATGTTCAGCATTATGGTTTATAAAGGCGGCTTCTAATGGAACAGTCCTTTGACTTTTCATAATTATAGAGATGGTTACTATTTCCCTGCCTGCTTTTATTTTGAAAAGGCCTCTCTTAAGCAAATAGATGTTATAGAATGAGTCAGGAGATTCCTGTTATACAACACCTGGAGTGACCAAATTATGATTGGTGTCACCTGAAATTGTGCACACAGCATCTCTGGCCACCCTCTAAGCTGTGTTACTGCTCAAAGGGAATGTTTTATTCGGTTTTATACAAAGCTGGGCATATGGTCAGTTCAAAGTAAATCTTTGTTCAGGTAAAACAGGAATGTATTTCTTAATTTTAAATATCTACGCTAATGAAGATGAGTGAGTTTTCTATGTAAGAATCATCTTTTACTGTGTGCTAATAGAATTCATTATATGAATTTTCCCTTTGATCTCTATATTCATTGATTTGTTCTACATTTATAGAGTACTTATTTTGTAGCAAATATTAAGTATTTGGAATAGAAAGATAATTTAGACACTGTACATGCCTTTTATGAATATATTGCTAATTAATAAATATGGGAATGAAATAAATGTGCTGCATCATAAAAAAGAAGCAGTGAAACAATTGATGTACATGCACAGAATAGTTTTGAATAGCAAAGGAAGAAGAAGCAATTTTTGTCTGGCTATGGGCAAAGTGGAGTGGACAAAAGCAGAGAAGGCTGCACCCAGGAAATGACTTTGGAGACAGGTTTTGAAAGACAAGCAGAAGTAGGCACAGGGATGAGTAAAGAAGATAAGGGATGTGGCTAAGAACTTAGGAGACGTGATCTCACTTCAGTTCTCCAAGTGCACCTCTTCTTCATTTTCGTGACTATAAAACTAAGACTCAGAGTTTAAGACACTTTCCCAAGATATCATTATTCAGTGAGGGTACCAAGCTCTGAACCAAACTCTGTTCAGTGCCAAAATCCACGCCTTGCACCGTAAGTCACTGGTATCAGTAATGACCCCCACAGCGAGTTTGGAGAAATCAGGTGGTGCACTTCCACTGAAGCACAGGATACAAAGAGAAGTGACTGAAGAAGTAGAGACATGAGATCATGAACAGCCATTGGTGCCATGGTATCGATTTTTTTTTTTTTTCTGTAAGTAATGTGGAGCCTTGGATGGGTTACTTTTAGACTAGGCAATGACATCATACTTCCTAAAGAAATTTAAGAGCTAAAATCAACAGCAGATTTGGCTAATTGTTTGTCTTGAATTTGTATTCAAATTGCTTTATTATTTCCTGAATGCACAGTTGCTAGAAAGTGGCAGAGTTCTACGCTGGTGTGTGCGGGCTATCAGCCAACATAGGAGGAAAAATTCACAGTGAATAGTCAGCCAAGAGACACATGTGGATACTTAAGAAATAATTCTAATTGCTTTTTACATGCCTGCCAATGGACTGGAAAGCTTTTGCTGTGTTGTGTTTTTTAATTGTTGGTTTGTTTTAATGTATGTTTATGAAAACCTAAAGTAACACCATGACAGATACGTGATCAAGTTGCCAAACCATTTCTAGGATTTGGCCCAAGGTTTGGTGATTCCTCTGCTGCTTCCTGGCTTCATGTGCTCAAAAACTTCCACCATCATCTCTCTGCTGTGTGGCAAAATGAGGAATGGGGTCAGAGTCAGGCAAGCAGAAACCAGAGCCCAGTGTTGTTCTGAGTAGTTCTAGCATGTGTTTTGTGCAGTGACGAGTTCTCTGCTTCATACTTGGCAACCCACGTGAAACTCATGCTACAGGAGGGGCTGATGATCTGAGATTGAGGAAGATGAACCAGACAGGAGACCTTGACTCATGGTGCATCTTCTCCCCTGTCCTCCTGATGGAGCATTTTTCATGTCCACCCACAGCTTGGACTATAACTTGGCCCCTGCTCCTCATGCAGATGAAAACATACTTTGTTCCAAGTGTAGCGGCATGTTTTTCCTTTCCTTTTTGTTTGGTCTATTTTTTTTTTTTCTTCTCCTGCTTCAAGCACATTCCTTGCCCAGCTCCTGGCTGTCACTCTAGGACTGTTCTCTCTCTTTTGGGCTCCTAAGCTTCAGATTAACCTGCAGCTGTCTAGGAACAGGCAGGCTGGATAGAAAGAAGAAAGGTTTTACATTTTACACATCTTTGGAGCCAAGAACTTCTGCACAATCTAGCTGCTAAGGGATATGGATTTATGTTAGGAAAGAGGAGTGATAGGCAAATTAAAAAAAAAAAAATGTCTGGAAAGCCATAGACGTTAGGAATGCAATCAGGCATTTCAGCTAATCATTTTGAGAAGTGAATTTAAATTGAATACTCAGTTGTGAATTTGTGATTATTGAACATGTATCACTGTCTTGATGATCAATGCATTTAATAATGATTGGCAATATCCATGATGAAAAGCCCATTTTAAAAAGTTGTACATGTGTATTTACACTGCACTTTGTTTTGGGAATGTTTTGGTATAAATTATTTAGAATCTGATGCCTATGGAAATGTCTATCACATTAAAACAGATTTACATCAAAATTATTTATTCATTCATTCAACCAATGTTATTGAGTATCATCCATGTGTACTTCTCCAGGTGGGGGCTCTCTCATCATACAGGGGTGATCTCTTTTATGAAATATCCTGGCTCCATTCCTAATTTTGTCTTTTTCATTCAATTGGTATGTTCAACATTCAGAGCTCTTATATTTGGAAGGTTGGAAGTATCTTGTTTTCACTGTTTTGTTGTTAATAAACTATATAAAGCTTCTGAATTATATATGTTTATATATATATATATATATATATATATATATATGTAAGAATTACATATATATATATGTAAATATACATATATAACAAATGATGAGGCCCACCAAGAAATGCTGAATTCTATGAAGAAATAAAGTATGAAAAGAAGAGAGTATAAAAGGGTGCAGTTTTACATGGTGTGTTCAGGAGAGGTCTCTTTGAGGTGCTGTTTGAGTGCTTACTTGAATGATGTAGCTGTGAGCATGTCTGGTGGTCAGGTTTTGCAGTAATCTAGGTTAGAGATTTTAATGAATAAAGGTGTGGTTGGAATTGTGATGTATTTTGAAGGCAGAGCCTCTAGAATTGGTGTTGAATTAAGTGGAAATGTGGTGTGCACGTGCAGGATGACACGAAGCTCGTTCGCCTAAGCGATTGATGGTTGGCTTGCAGTACCTTATAGTAAGATGGGGAACAATGAAATGGGGAGTGGCAGGGGGAAAAATGGTTGGGGGGCAGAATAACATGTTTGATTTTGGAAATGTTAGATTTCAAAATTCCATTGGCCATCTATGAAGCTATATATGAGCCTACCATTCAGGGAGTAGGTTGGGGCTGAAAATATTAACTGGGGAACCATCATCATATAAATGGTATTTAAAGAAATGAGCTAGAATGAGATTATCAGGGAATGAATGTACATAGAGGACGAAAGTGGTCTGAATACCAAGACCTTGGGGGGGGGGCTACCTGAATACCAACACTGGCGGGGGTTAGGCAAAATTTTAATGAATGCAAAATAATGTTTTGGTGTATTTACTTTGAGATTGATACGTTAAGGTGGCACCTTCTTTCCCCATTACCAAGTTTAACACCTCTCTGGATTTTACCACTTTTCTGTTTAGGAGTCCTTGGTGCCACAGGATCCCTCTTGACTTTTACAGGTGAGGGCTTTTGCCTTGCAGGCAGATCATCTGCCTTCCCAGCTTCTGGGATCAGACTCAGGGCTCCCTCAGCTGTCTGCTGCAGGTTCTCCTTGAAACTTGGCAATGATTCATACAACATAGAAAAGCATGCTTAGGGGAGCAGAGTGCTCCTTTTTTCAATCTTCTTTGTTTCTTTTCTTCCTTTTGTAGATGTTCAATAGGAAAATTATATGGTCCACAGAGCTAAAAGGAAAAATTAAGTTTTATTTTGCTTTGTTTTATTTTTAAGTTAATAGTACTTAGATCATTTTGACAATTTACTTGTTTAGTACCACCCTGACAGTGGTCTTAATGCCGAATTAAAATGTTGATTGTTGGTGTCCTAGAACTTGATGTTTTCTGATTTGAATGCCATAAGCTAGTGACCAAAGAAAGCAACAATGAAATTGATAATTCCCAACGGGGCGAATGGTTCTTGGGTTTCCTTAAGAGAACAATACCTCTATAATGTAGGAGTATATCACTTAAAGTGAAAAATCCCTTTAAAATCTGAATTATAAAAGAAAATAATCACATGATCCACAGTATAGAAACACTTTTTGCTCTAAAATGATTCACCAAATTCTGGGTACATTTACAGTGTTATTTGAATTACATATACCTCTTTAGGAAAACACATGGTGTATATTATATAATAATAAGGTTATTTTAGAGGTATGTATCATTGATACAAGGTGCTTTCATGTATGTAATAAAACAAATTAGTACAGGAGAGAGATTAAATTACTTACCAAAGTTCCCATGCCTATTTAGCTGGGAACCACGTCTTGAACCCAGGTCTCCTAGTGGCATGTTCACTTGTGGAGCTGCCCATCACCACCCCAGGGAAGTATCTTAGAAAGGGTGTTGGGAGGAACCAATAGGAAACATACCGTGTTTCCCCAAAATAAGACCTAACCAGAAAATAAGCCCTAGCATGATTTTTCAGGATGACAGTCTCTGAACATAAGCCCTAATGTATCTTTTGGAGCAAAAATTAATATAAGACCCGGTCTTATTTTCTGGGAAACACAGTAGTACAATCAGCCTTCACCAGTAATCTTGATTTAACAAATTGTGGCACTACTCACGTGTTTAGATTTGAGTGACAGGTTTTCTTAGCAGTGGGGACTTTACTTAGATCTTCATGGCCCTAGAATTCTGAAGCTGTAAGGTATTTTAATGATTATCTGTCCAATTCCTTGTTTTTGAATGAGGAAACCACAGCCTAGAATGGTCATTACTTGCCAAAGTTTCTTTCTTAAAAGAGCAGGAGATCTTCAGGTATCTTTTGGAATGTGACAAAAAATTGCTACCGAGGATCATGCTGTGTGTTCACTAAAAGATGATGAAGTTCATTACCAAAATCTCAAATTCAGTCAAGATGCTACTTATGCCAAACTTTCAAATTTGTGAAATGGCTGTTTTCTTACTTTAAATTTTTAATTGTGATATATATTATAAAACATTTAAAAGAATATACATAGTATTTTATTTATATATTATTTTAACTAAATACAGCTAAATGTATGTGTGTATGTATATATGTGTATTTGTGTGTGTGTGTGTGTGTATAGTGCCAAAAAAATGTATACACATTTTAAGAAAGGAAAAAACTATTTGTAATTTTCAATATATATCGATAATAAAAGTTAAATAAAAGTCACGTTTGACTTCAACAATTACAAGAGGTGCTCAAAGTCGTTACCATCAGTGTCCAGACACTTTTGATTATGGCAAATTACTGCTTGAGCATAGATAACATCTCTTAAAATGTGTATACATTTTTTATGGCACTCCCGGTGTGTGTGTGTATGTGTGCATTCGTATAAATATAAGAAGAAGAAGAACAATAATAAAATATAAAAGAAGTGTACCTATACCAACCACTGAGCATAACAAGTGAATATTCCAGAAGCTTGAAGAGGCCCATGTGATCTATCTCACAGAGATAACCTCTGTGCAATTCAGTCTCGTGGTTGGGAGAATGGAGCTACAGAGCTGCCCTGGACCATTGGGCAAGTTATTGGCCTCTCTATGCCTCAGTTTTCTCATCTGTATAAAGAAAATAATAATACCAACCTCACAGGATAATTGTGAGGCTAAATTAATTCAGTGTGTTTAGAAAAGTATGTTATATAGGTACCATTATTTAAGTGTTTACTATTTTATTATCACATTGCATTTTATTTTTGAGAGACTTTAATGTTGCTAACTAGATGGAATTTGAAGGACTAAAAGTTGATTTTAATTATAATAATTTTATTACTTTTTCAAATATTTCAGAGTGGAACATCCTGATTTTTCTTGAACCTTTTTGATATTATCTGTTTCACTATCACTGTGTACTTTCGAAATACTGTTCTAAGGTGCTTGAAACAACACAATTTTTTTTTTAAGCAAAGACTCTTTAATGTCCAAGTCACTATTTCAAAATATAACAGTATCACTGTCCATGTAAGATTTAGTCTTAATAGGATTTTCTATTCTGTTATGTGATATTAGTACTGATTGATTACATTTTAATTGAAGGGTGATATTAAAATTCGACAGACTTTAAAAATATTACTTTGTTTTTTTGGGGGGGTTCACTAAAGAGTACTTTTAATAGTATGAGAGAATAAATAATTGAAAGACAGATAAGGGGAGAGTTGGCAAAATAAAAAGATTGTGAAACAAGAAAATGAGTTACTAAAAATTGCTGTTTTATCAGTATTGAGAACCAAAGAAAAATTTCCCACTTGGAGATTTTTGCTTTTTCTCTGAGATTTATAAATAAGGATAAAAACAATAAGTTTTCAGTTTTATTTTATTTTATTATTTTTATTAATGTATCGGGGTGACAAAAATTACATGGATTTCAAGTGTATATTTCTGTAATACACTATCTATATATCATATTGTGTGCTCACAACCCAGAGTCAGTTCTCCATCATCATATACTTGACCCCCTTTCCCCTCTTCTTCCCTCCCTCTCTCCTTACTTCTGGTAACCTATTGTCTGTGTCTTTAGGTTTTTGTTTCTTTGTCTTGTTCCTTTGTTGCTTTCAGTTTTATATCCCACATATGAGTAAAGTCATATGGTTCTCGACTTTCTCTGTGTGACTTATTTTGCTTAGCCTGATAATCTCAAGATTCATCCTTGTTGTCGCAAGTGGCACTATTTCATTTTATGGCAGAGTTTTCCAAGTAAAAGAAAATACCCTCCTACTCTAGGACTTTATTTTGAAATTGGTGAGGCTTTGAATGCTAATATAAAATTCACCTAAAAGATATTTGGAAACTCTTGATGCCAATTTTCTTCCCCTCTCAATTCATACAAAGATTACTGGCTATCTACTGTGACAAGAATATTGATAATGGATATGTACCTTCACTGTCTTTATACATTGGTTAGGGCATCCCATAGAAATGTTTTATCTTCTCTTTAGTTGAAGCTATTTTTCCACAACAAAATTATTTTTCTCCCAAATGATATTTATCATTCTGGAATTAACTTCTAGTTCACAACTCTGTAGGCATCTGTCTATTGGCTTTTAGATTCTGTATTTTAACGAGCCAGCAATACTTCCTTTTTATTGAGATTGCATTGTATCCTTTTTAAAAAATGCATAACATGTAATTAAGTTTTTACACTGTATCCAGGATCTAAAAATTCACTTGAAAATTTGCTTTCCTATCAAATTTGCTAAAGACAAAAGTGCTGCAATTAAAACAAGTCAGCATAGGAAAAGAAAGTAATACAAGCATGTGTAATGTGCCTTCTAAACCTCTAAGCATCTAGCAACAGAGATCTATGTTTCATGAATAATCTACAAATCTACTTAATGAGTTCATAAAAAGGCATATGGTACTTAGGGTAGTGAAGACTCGGTAAAAGCTATTATACACTTACTTTTTAAAAATATTTAGTGCCAGTCTTACACTGATTTTATTTTATTTTTTCACTTGCTGAATCTCATTTCATACTAATACGAATTTATATTAATAATACGGTGTTTGTCATTGATGATATATCCAAGTTCCCCAGTGAAATAAATTATGATTCTGATAAGATTTTTATGTTTTAGGACCATCAGGAAACATTTTTTTCTGCGTATTTTTTAGTATGATGAAAACAATAGTAGAGGCATAATTAAACAGCTACTGAACATCTGAAAAGGTTAATACATGTCCCTTTCTAAATTAGTCAAGAGAGAGTTAGTTAAACGTTTCTAGTCTTATATTTGATGATAGTGTTTATACAACCTAATAGTTGCGCCCTTTCCTCTCTATTTCTTCCCTAATAATAAGATATCATTTCTAGCATTAAATCAGTGCAAGATAAATAGAAAGGCTGTGAGCTTGATGCTCTGTTTCCTTTCTTTTTCCTTCCTCTTCCCCCTCCCAACCTACATTTCTTGGCATCTTTCCGCTCTCTGTTTGTTAGAGCTCTGACTCTGACGTAAAGAACTCACAGCAAGTGACCCCCGTGGCAAACCTGTAAAACATTATACAACATGAATAAGAACTTTCTTATTAGATCTGCAGCTGGCTGAGTGCAGACATATGGCAGCAAGGATGTTTTGGAAGAAAGGCATTGCTTGACAAAGAACCCAGTCTCTTGAATAAAGGTTTACACTGGCACTCCTTGATGTTTATAATACCTGATGCCAGGGGCAAGACTCTTTTCCCCCCATTATATTGTTATTTTACTGTTTAAACCCCATCGTTTCATATGTTGAGGTGGCTAAAATGTAAAAGCAGACATTTTATGTGTGTCTGTCTAACTGTAAAGAAAAAGAAAAAAAAAAAAAGCAAAACCCACAGAACTTGCTCAGGCTCTGACTGCCCAGCTGGAAGTGCTGGATTCTCTGAGGCCTGGGCTCTGATGCAAAGTGAGGGAATTAGGGAGAATGGACCAGGTCCTTCTGAGAAGGATTAAAAATGACAATCATAGGGTACATAGGCTTTAGAATGCCCTGACAACTTTAATAGTTTTTCTTGTTGTTGTTGATGTTACTACTGTTATTCTCTTTATCGAGAGTAGTAACTATCAATTGCTAAAAATGTAGGTTGGGAATAATTTGCAACAGAGAAAGATGTTGCGTTGGTTTACATCTGATTTGCTATTTCTCGGGCTTTTTATTACAGCCATGCTGTCATTTCATGCGCTTCTCAAACCCCAGCTACTAGCATTATGAAGAACATGGTCATGTTTTGGGATCTGCACTAGGACACTGATGTTGAATAATATATTTTGAAATTTTCTGATGGTGGCATTTATGCAGTTGTCCCAGAAGGAATATGACACTTTGAGTTATAGGCACAGGAATGACAGACCAGTTGCATCTAGTGGCTAGCCAAGGTAAATGAATAAAAGCTTTTGCTTGTACTGGGATTATTTATCTCCTTTTATTATAAATTATTTGTATACTTGATGATAGCCATTATTTCCCTAGTCCTTATTGCATCTACAATAATTTAGTAATAATTTATTGCCAAGTGAGGTATGCTCACTATACATACCTGATAGTATTTTTATTAATATCCCCACTTGGCAGCTGAGAAAACTGAGACAGGGAGAGGTCCATGACCTTCCCAGAGCACATAGCACAATAGAGGCAGGCTGAGCTGGGATTCCAACACCTAGTGAATAGATGCTCACTGACACTTCTGATTTATCAAAGTGAAAATATCCCGAGAAGTGTCTATTAATAGAAGAAACACAGTGTATGCTGAGAATAGACTAGTCTTGAAAGATGGAAGAACATTAGAACAGGTGCTAACATGAATAATATTGGAAGTGCTCTGAGTTATAAGAATGACTTCCCCCCCCCCCCCGATTTTTAGGTTTTCATGTTAAAAATTCTTGGTCATGACAAATGTATTTGTCTTATTTTGTTGATTCTATCTATATAATAAGAATGCAAGTCTAAAAACTGTTCTATAATCATAGAAGTCATGGCTGGAAAATCTTGGAGATTGTCTAACCCAGGTGTCCTAAATCTTTGTTTCAAATCTACCAGAGGAAGCATATGCTCAATCACTAAACACAACTGATTCTCCTCAGATTTTTCTAGAAAGTAAGGAAGGCAGCACAGCTCTTATCAGGATCTGTCATTCAGTAGCTGCTGTCAATACGACTATCAAGTATATTTTTTATTTTGAGAAAGTGAAAATTGCTTCATCCATAAATGGTTGAGAGCCCCATTAGGTAGTCTATCTTCCCAATTTTATATCTGAGAACACTAAGACCCATATGTTATGGGTTGAATTATGCCCCCCCCCAAAAAAAAAACACACAAAAAGATTTATTGACATCCTAACCCCCAGTACCTCAAAATGTGGCTTCATTTAGAAATAGGGTCTTTACAGGGGAAACTCAAACTTACCACATCTCATGGGTGCATCCTTCTCCAGAAAGTAGAAATAAGACTCAAAGAGTATATATTTCATGAGCTACATCTAATGTGAATACCAAATAATAGATTCAGATATAATTTTTAAGTTATGAATATGAGTCTACAAATTAATATTAATGACATAAAAGTACATTTTATTAAGAATTGACATTGTGGAAAAAATCCCATTTAAAAACCCTCCTTTTCAAGTTAATATTAATTAGTAAATTAAAAAGAGAAATGGGCATGCCTCACTAAGCTCAACAAATTGAAAAATGGAACATGGATCAATCAAGTCCTCCCCCAGGCCTTCTTGTCTGTGTACATTAATTGCAATCATGCTTTCTTCATTTTATAAAAAGTGACGATGTTTTTAAACACTTCCATTGAATGTAAGTTCTGACTGGGTTTAATTAAAACCTTATAGCAAATCAGAATTGGGATCCTGAGAATGAAAAGAGATTTATTGTTGTCTGATTCAGATTTCAGCCAAGAAAAACACTTTTCCTTGTGATAATCCAGAGGTCTGATCCTTCTAAATGTCATCCCAAACTAGGCCACTTGAAGTTTCCAGAGACCAACAGGGTTTTCCTTATCAGGACATATTTTTGATACCCACACAACTCTCCTCTTAGCTTCATCCTATTAGACGAGTTTCTATTTATGTTGACATTTCAAAACAAAATTGTTCCATTATTTGTTCTACTAACCTCAGCAAAACAGGGTCCCTTGTGTTCAAAAATTGAATCTTTTTTTAACACGTTTCCCATACTTATTCTCACAGGACAGTTTGTAACACATTACAAACTGTTATCTTTTTTACTCCATCATTATAGGGCACAATAATGTTTCTTTAATATGAAGAGGAGTAATCTTAAACTTAAAGAAAATTCTGTATTTTTGATGCTGGACCTCATAAATTTACAAAATGCATAGTCAATAGTTTTCAGAATTGCTTCACAATTTAAGTAGATTTCTTCTACTCACATCATTACATAACATAAGAAAGCACTTTTACGTTTGTTCTCTCATTTGTTCCATCATAAAATTCCTATGAGATGTGTAAGATAAATAATTACCTGTTTTAGCCTGCCATATCAGGCCCTTTAAAATTTACTTAGAAGCTGAAGATCAGAGAAGAGAAATTAATTTCTGAAGTCGCTTACATGATACAGTCTAGATATAAACCTTAGTGTGAAATTTGTTCTATTGGAAAAAAAAAATGCACGATAGCAATTTGTTTGAATTTTATGAAGTATAGCTTCATTAGGAAATTAATGTCAATTAAGACATTGGAAATTTATTAACATTTGGACGAGAGTAGTGTTTTCTAAAATACCTAAGAAGTTAGTTGAACACTAAGAGTGACTAGTATCAGATTCATTTTACATGGACTATTCTGAATAATCTTTAAATTGTTTATGCTATGTCTTAGGCTTCTATGTTTTTAATTCAATTTTAGAAACTATGAAATAAAAGCTTTTTTAAAAATATTTTATGTCCCATGCCCAAATCTGATAGATCTATATCCTGAGGTTGCTAAATGGGTTGATTTATACCTTTAAGTGCCAACATCTGCTCTCAGAAATACAAATAGCCAACAACGAAATCGGAAGCAAACATATTGGAAACTTTAAGGAATTTTATTTTTAATTAATTTATATTTGTTTACTAATATATTCTCCAAAGACAATATAATTGCACATGAAGAGTCATCTTTATATGTAAAAAGAGAGAAATAAAATAAGGGTAGATTCATAGGGTAAAAAGGGCAAACTTTGGCAAAATGTGTGATAAGGAATATGAAAATAGGGTACTAGGCAATTGTCACTTTGTAATTTAGCACAGCATAGTTAATGTGTATGCTATATAGATATTTGAATGTTTTGAATTTTATTTTAGAAATTGTATTAAATCACCACAATCAGCAGCATTTATTAAAAGCCTAACAGGGCTGTTTTGTGTATGAAATGAGTTAGACAAAGTCTCTGATCCCTTGAGTTTACAAATGAAGATTGACAACACTAATGTGGTTAGATACAACCAGTATGCAGTGTGAACATTAGTAATACTGACATGAGACAAACATTTGGGTTGAACAGGCACATTGATGTCAAGTTTCTGTGTATTAATTTGTACTTTATGGAAGCTCACTCAAAATTAGTCTCTGAGAATATCTATAGGGTCCCATCCTGTATTGAGGAAACTTCCAAACATACCACAATTCTGATATTAAATAAATATTAGAACTCAAACCATACTACTGTTTTCATCGGATCAGTACCTTTTGTCCATGTTCTCTCATTGCCTTGATATATCAACATTTAAGTAAGTAAGTAATTAAACCGTTACTTCTGGAGTATCTACTAGGTGCTAGGCACGGTGCTAGGCAAGATGGATGGCAAATAGACCTACCTTCAAGGAGTTTGCATTTTTTAAGATAGGTATTTATAAGATAATATGAAAAGTGCACAAATTGTGAGTAATATTTTCCTTTTTCTGAAGCTACCCTCATTTGTCTTCTTTAAGGAAAGAAAATTCCACCTCAGGTGTGCTTCTCCCGTTCCTCCATCTCCTTTATTCCTGTTGTCTCTGCCTTGGCTCCTCCTCCTCATCCCTCGCCCAGATTACAGAATTGTTTCTTAACTGGGCTTTCTAAATGCAGGCTCCCATCTTCACTTGACCCCGATCTATGATACACTGTCTTAGTTGGTATCTTTTTTAAGAACAAATCTGAACAAAACAATGACTATCTCAAACCCATGGTGTAAATTTTTCAAGTTTTTAGCCTGCCATATCAGGCCCTTTAAAATTTGTCACCCCGTTTTTAGTGTGTCCTCAGTACAGGCCAAAAGGGAACCAGTTGTCTTTTCCTGAACAAATGAATAATCCATGTACTTTCACATGCTGAGTATTTGCTGGTGGTGTTAAATCCACCTGAGAGAAACCTCTGGACCCTTGACTCCCTCCTTTTCTTTCTGATACAACCCTCTTCAACCTTCAAACTACATGTGAAACCGTTTATGCAGCCTTTCTAGTTTTTGAGGAACAGATATTTTAAGGATTATAATGTTATATTTTAATTCTTCATTTACATGTTTTCTTTCCCTCTAGTGAATGAGAGTTTCTTCAAAGTGGACACTCATTCAGTTTTTTATCTGTCTTACATAATCCATCATCTGGATGTTAGTAAGTTCTCCATAATTGTTGAATTGGCAAATGAAAAATGTGTAACATGGGTCTCCTCATCAAAGCAAGTGTCTCATTGCCTTTCTGAAGCCCTCCAACCTTTGCTCCTCCCAGAGCTACCCTTCTGGTTCTTTCCAATCGATGAGGTGGGCATGTTCTGCCTCTAATGAGTAATTCATGTCATTCGATTATTTTTTTAATCTTCTCATTCATGTTATACTCTAAATGCGATTTTCTGAGTGGCACGAGCCCTTACACTAGTATGAATAACTAAAGAAATGGATATCTCAGTACTTGTTTACTACTCTAGACCTTTGGACACATTTTCTGACTCAAGGGTCCTTTAAAGGAGCTCAGGAAGCACTTAATATTTAGATTACTTATTTGAAGGAAGAAAAGAGATTGTACTTCCCCCTCCCCCACCCCACCAGCCCTTTTAGTTGTCAATTCTCTATCTCCTTTTGTTGGGTTTCTAATATTAGGCTTTGATTTTCTTTGAATAATTTTATCTGTCAATACAGTCGCAACCTCATGTAAAAACATAGATGCAATCGTAAACATCTCATGGTCTTAATCTTTACATGTAAAAGGGTGAGATGCTTGTATAACAATTCAAATACACTTGAATTGATTAGACCTTTCCTTGTGGGAAAAATAAGGGCATGAGTATGAACTTTAATTTTAAAATGTTATTTTAACTCCACATCTAGCATGGTTCTTGTAACTGATCTTGCCATCAGTCTCCTTCCTGCAAATCGTCCTATCACACAATCTGTAACTATGTTTATAGACTTGTCTTTCTAAAACACAAGTATGTTTATATAATTCTTACTTTAAAGTGCCTGATTATTCTTTTTGTCTTTAAAATATACTGAACCCTTTAACTTCATGTACACTGTTCTATATATGTTAACCCCAACTTACTTACAATTTCCCCCCACCCCAGTCTCCTATACACACCTTAAAACCCAGCTCAAATGTACCATCCTATTTTCAGTTCAGCTCTCACTATTGCCCCCTGCTTCTGGGAAGAACTTACTGCTTCCATATTTGTGATTCAGTAGCACCATACTCATTCTTGGTATGTGGGGGAGTAAAACATAGAGGTTAATAGCTAGTATTTCAAAAGCAGACCTTTGGCAGATTCCACATAGTAAAGAGCTCCCTGTATGTCATGGTTCCATCATTTATAAATGAGGGGAAATAATATCACTCCACAGGGATTATTTTCAGGATTTTTGAAATAACGAATAGAAAGTACTTAATGCATGCCTGGCAGACAGTAAGAACTCAAGAATTAGGAAAAACAAGTGTGTGCTTACATTTTATTTTAATTTGCTTATATATCTTTCTCCTCTATTAAAATGAGAATGCCAGAATTAAATTTCTGTATTCATTGTACACAAAGCATCCAACATCTCTTGGCATATGATATAGGCTTATGTGATTATTGATGCTAATATATATGGAAGGTCACATATTGGTCAAAATGACTATTTGAAGAATTATTACAAGAAGATTATTAAATAAGTTGTAAACACCCATATGAGTGCTATAATAGACTCTCAAATATTTTGAGAGGGGTCTTGCTCACAGAGAAAAGGAAAATGAAAACTACCATGTGAACCACAGTTTAGAGTAACCCATCTAAAAATGTCAGATATCATATCTCTTCAGTGGAGAATTACTCCTGAAGCCAATTTGGAAATTTAAAAAATATGAGCACTTAAGAAATCTCCTTTGGTTCAAACCCTGCAGGTGGAGCTAGTATATGTAGAAAATTTCCAACATCACTCCAGAGTAGCTAGTAATCAGACTAGTTATCACCATGCACATACTTATCACTTTCTATTAGAAATAACCCATGCTTGTATTCACTGTTTAATACAGCTAACATATCTCACACAAAAGAAGTTAATTACAATGTTCTAATATATTACACAGTATTTCCAGCAGCACAAGTCAAATTTAAATAGAGGTAAATCAAATGCTTATCAGTTTATTTGTTTGTTTGTTTCCTTAAGGATCTCCTTTAGTATGGGATGTGTGTATGCAGAGAGGTATGTGTGTGCTTATTCTTCAAAAGCAGCTTTATTGCAATATAATTTACATACTATAAAATTTACCCATTTAAGGTATACAGTTCATTGTTTTGTGTGTGTGTGTGTTTTGTGTTTTGTTTTTGTATAGTCACAGTGTTGTGCAACTGTCACCCAATCTAATTCCAGAACATTTTCATCAACCTAAAAAGAAACTTTATATCCATCAGCAGTCACGTCTCATTCCCGCCTCCCTCCTTACCACCTCCAATCCCAGACAGCCACTAATTTATTTTCTGTCTCTATAGATTTGCTTATTATGGACTTCTCTTATAAAAGGAATTAAACTATCCGTGGCCTTTCATGATTGATCTTTTTCATTTAGAATATTTTGAAGGTTCATCTATTTTGTACCATGTGTCGCTATTTCATTCCTTTTCATTGCCAAATAAATGATATAGATATACCACATTTTGTTCATTCATTGATTAGTTGGACATTTGAGTTGTTTCAACTTTTTGGTTGTTATAAATAATGTGTTTGTAGACATTCATTTTCAAATTTTTGTATGAACATAAGTTTTCATTTCTCTTGGGTATATACCCAGTAGTGAAATTGATGGATCTATGGTAACTCCATGTTTAATATTTTGAGAAACTGCCAATGATTTTTCAAAGTGGCTGTGCCACCTCACATTTCCATTAGTAAAGTATGAATGTGCCCATTTCTCCACATTGTCACCAATGTTATTTTGTTATTGTGTGTGTGTGTGTGTGTGTGTGCTTTAAATATTATAGGCATCCCAGTGGGTATGAAGTGACATCTCATTGTAGTTTTGATATGCATTTCCCTGATAGCTAATCATGTTGATAGTATTTCCATGTGCTTGTTGGACATTTGTATATCTTTTTTTGAGAAATGTCTATTCTATCTTTTGCTCCTATTTAATCAGGTTATTTTCTTTTTATTTAGATGTAAGGGTTCTGTATTCTGTATACAGGTATTCTAGATGTAAGTCTCCTATCAGATTTATGATTTGCAGACATTTTTTCCCATTCTCTGGATTGTCTTTTTACTTTTGGTGGTATTTTGGTGCAAGTTTATTTTTAAAACAAAAATCAGACAAATTATTCTGAAAACTAGATTTTAAGATTAATGTTCATTTTCATGACTCATCCAGAAGTACTTATTTTTGTATTATTCTCTGCAATTCTTAGTTTTTGGAATAAAAATTATGAAATCTTAAAGAACAAAGTTTTTTATTTGTTTCCCAAACTAGGCTCTATGATAAACAAGATGCTCCATGACAAATGAGTTCAGTTTCTGAGGTAAAATATATTGGAAAAATGTAATTTGCTTTATTTCTTAAGATGAGGTCACCATATTAAAGGCCACGTGAAGTTCTGTATTAAAAATAACATGTGTCTAGCCCAGCTTTTCCAAAATATGTTTTATTTTTTTCCCCCTAAACCAATTCTTAAGACCAGGTTCTGCAATGTATGCTTTAGAAACATTGTTTTAATTGATTCTCCAAACTGGTTTTACCTGGTTCTCAGCATTCTGGGCATTTGTCCTTTTTTTTTTTTTTCCCCAAAGTAATGATCATCATTTTTTTTCAATGTTTTGTTCAAGATCCATATACATGGCAACAAAGCGACCTGAGATGTCCAAAATTTACTTCTACTGTGTTTGTTTAATTCATAAGGTTGAATTTGACATATGTATCCTATACATAACAGGGATCAAACTAATGACATAAATTAGTACATAAATGACATAACTGTACTAATAATACAGTTAGAATGTTATGATTTTGTTTTGCAGGAAATCAAAAGTCAGTTAATGTGTTTTTCTTCCACTTCCATGGCCTTTTCTGGTATATATTTGTTGCCTGTCTTTATTGCTACTCTGAGAGAGAGAGAGGTGGGGGGAAATAAATGTTTGTATTTATTTATGCATGTCTGCTCAAATAGAACTCTATGATGACATTTTCATGGCTTCAGGATGTTGGAGCGGAGGTAATTATAGTTCCCTCATGGTCACTTTGTGTCAGATGACTATTGCTTCATCTCAGAATCCTATACCCCTTCCAGGCAGGAAGAATGGGAAAGCAGAAGGGCAAAAGAGACAAGCTAGCCAAGTCTTTTCCCTTTCAAAGAGTTTTATTGGAAGCTTCACACAGTGACTTCTGCTTTCATCTTATTAGTCAAGACTATTTCCCATGGCTTCCTATTCTATAAGGGAGGGGAGGTCAGGAAATGTAGTTTTAGGCTGGGCACATTGTCATCTCTATGAAAATTGGGGTTCTATGAAGAAGGGAGAAGAGTAAGATTTGTATGGTATGGGCAGCTAGCAGTCTTTGACCACATGAGGCAAGGAATGACAGGTAGAAAATTCTGAGTTTAAGCGAAGGGGCAAAGCATCTTGACTACCTGTGTACTCTTGGTTTTATCCCTGAGTTTACAGTACCTTAGGGTTTGTACATTTCCATCAAGAGATACCACAGAACTTAAAAACTAAAATAATAGCCATTTTATTCATTATAATTTGACCAAAATATATTTCACAAGATGCTTTTTTTATAGCAAAAGAATTCTAGACAGAATGAAATTGAGAACAGGGAGTATTTTCACAGCTATCGAAATTTGAATCAACTCATTATTTAAAGTCCTAAGTAGTTGACTTCCCTTATTTAATTTTCTTCTGAGCAAATCCATCAGCCATTCATTAAACAAATGGTTATTGAGTCCGTTAACTGGTTCCAGGGACAGTGCGCATTGCAAATAAGACCAACAAGGGTTCTGCTGTCCTGAAACTTACTTTCTAGAATGGGAAATAGATAATAAGCAGGTAATGAAATAAATAAACAAGATCCATTCAGATTACAATGAGTGCAGGAAACATGATCATGTTGAAGAGCAATGGAAGAAGATGAAGGTAAGCCTGGCCTTTTATTTACTCCCTAATGCCAGTACTTAGTACCTACTACTAACCTTGGCTCAGGGTAGGTGCTTAGTATGTATTAGTTGATGTTGGATGGATAGTTGGTTGGATGGATAGATGGAATGTTGGATGGATGGACGGATGGATGGATGGATGGATGGATGGATGGATGGATGGATGGATAGATGATTTTTCAGTCATGGGAAGTGTCTCTGAGAAGGTGTTATTTGAAATGAAACCTGAAGGATGAAGATGAGCTAACAGTTCTAGTAAATGGGAAAATTCATTCCAGGAAGGATAAACAGTATCCAAGCCTTGTAGGTTATAGCAGAGAGTTCAAATTTAATTCTGAAACAAATAAGAAGCCATTGAATGGCCGTGCATTGATTATCTCATCTTCTTAAAAATTATGTGAACTTGATAATATTATCTCCATTTTACAAATGAGAAGGCTGTACCTAGGAATGACAAAGTAACTAAACCAGATTCATGGAGTTCGTAAGAGTGAAACTGGAATTTGATTTCAAGAAATTTCACTCTGGAGTCTACTCTTTACCATAATACAATGTTACAATAAGGCTCAATAGATATAATATGTACAGTAATTTGAGTAACAAGACCTGGATTGTTACATCAGAGAGGAACAGAATGGCTGAAAATCAGTTCTCTGCCAATTTAATGGATTCAAATTTTAAACAATTTTTAAAACTTCTCTTACATTGACTTTTGAATTGAATATATAGCATAGTCTCTCGGAACCACCTCTGAATGACTTTGTCTTTTGAAGTTAAAATTGTCTTTGAGTAATGCAGTATAAACTGCATTATTCTTAGGGGTCTAGTTTTATTGAACTCTATGAATATATGGAACTTGCAAAACATAAATTTTCTTTAAGTTTAGAATAATAATAGCTTGAAAGAGGAAAAACATTGCAAACTCAAGCTGAGCAGTCCAGTTTGGCTATGCTTTTAATGTTATGACTAGACATTGTGTAATTTATTGAATCTGAAGAATGGAATTGGCTGTCTTCTAAGGATATTATCTTGGGAATTTTGTACACACCTTGCAGCCAGAAACAGTATAAGAACACTCATGCCCCCATAACGCCTTTCAAAAAAGAAGAAATGAAGGATAACAGGAAAATCACCCTAATGCTCTTAGAGAAACATTTAATATCCTAAGTCACAGTTGGAAGCAAGGAAAATGAGTTTAATAGAAAAAAAAATTGATTATATACTTCCTCTAAAATGCCCCTCCTCCACTGAAAGAAAAAAATCCAGGGAGTTTTCAATTCAGATACATAATCACATAAGCAAGAATCCCACTGACTGTATATTATTGATTAAAATTAACAAGGTCAGTGGTAAATTGACTAATCAAGCAAACTTTCTTCCACAACCCAGAATGATATTTTAATAGCCGTAAAGTAGATATTTGTCTATTTCTTTGTGTTTCTTTTCTCCAGATTCACTTTTTAAGTCTTCCTTTTTATGTTTTGCCTTTAACAGAGGTGATGGTACATAGTAGTTGCTTTGAAAAAAAAGAAAAGAAAAAAGTAAGTCCATTAGCTCTAGTACTTGAGGTAAGAACAGAGAAGAGCATGGTAAACCTTTTTTGCACCTGAAATTCTACATACCTCAGTTAAAAAAGTACAATTTTAGATCCTACTTTACTCTTCCTTTTTTCTCCCACTTCCCTTTTCTTTGCCACATCATTTTATATTCCAGTTTCTTTTCCTTCATCCCTAGAGACCCACATAATATGTCCCAAAACGGAATAAATTTCCAAGAAACTTTTTTTTTCCTGCGAAATAACACTAATTGTAGTATAAACAAACCCATAAAATTCCTTTCAATATATCAGATTGGTATTGGAGCCATGAAGGAGAATTGAGGGACAAGTTCAAATTTGGGGGCATGGATATATTTTACCTTAAACTTGGGCTAGGAAAATATCTACAGGCCTTAAATTATTTCCAGAAACATTTAAGAAACTAAGGGCAAAATGCACATGTTTTGTTAAAACTTATTAATTGTAGAAAGTGGAACCAAAGTAATTTTGGCAATACCAAGTTCAGAGGAAAGGCAAAACGCAAGGGACATGTAATGGGGCTGGCACATATTGTTCTCTGCCACTTAGTCAGCCTGTCCTTTTCTCAACAATCCCCCTAAAGTGAAGCTGTTTGGGGAGGAGGAAGTAGCATGGAAAATGTTTGGAAATTTGTCATTTTGCTGGTTTCCTTGGCATTGGTGAAAAACGTGGCTATGCATTGAAAACAAGACTAAAAATTTTGCAAAAAACAGTTTTAGAAAAATGTAACTTTCACATTGAAAGGAAATTGTACACAAATGAAATCAATATTTTATGTCATAAAACTTAAGATGAGTTCAATTTATCATGTGAATTACTGATATATTTTAAAAAGTCACAGTATTGATTTTTAAGTCCATTTCTAAAAAAGATGATTTTAAGTAGAGAATTTCCCTCCGATTTAGTTTTGTTACTACATGTAACAGCTTAAAAACTATGTAGTGATATATCTATATTTGTATAGGTCCACAAATGTATTAATACGCTATTTGGGGATCAAGGTAATTTTCTCATTTTTAACATACATTATTAAATTTAATGCTGCAGTTTAAGAAATTATATATTGTTTACACTACATGCAATATATGAGAATGTTTGATTAATAAAAAGAAAAAGAAAACCTAAAGCTATCCAAATTCAAGACCTCATGAATATTTTTGAGTTAAAGCTTTTGCCACAACTGAGGCTATGTCTAGATTTCATTATTATCCCTGGAATTTCCAAATTTTTCTTCTCAGGAAAGATCAATTTTATAGATGAGTCTCATGAAGCCTCATGAGTTTTACTGAGTTTTAATAATTTTCTGGGGAAAACAGCCTTAAATGAGTTTTTTCATGAGGCATTATATAAAAGGAACCTGAATATATAGGTAAACAAAAATATTAGCATGATCCAGTCTAAAAACAAGTGAAGAGCTAGAAATAATAAATGATGCCCCTTTTTTATATGATTTCTACTCAATTACCCAAATTGGCAGAAATGATATGAGGTGAACAAACTGTAAAATACAGATTTATAGTTACATTCAGCGGTGCTCAGAGATTTGAGTTTCACCTAAAGTTGATAAAGCTAATAAATTAAAGGTACAATAATACCTTGTTTAGTATTTTACAAGAAAACTGCATTTTGTTTTGCTGCTCAAAACTTAACTTTTTTTATTGAGGTAACATTGGTTAATAACATTATATAAATTTTCAGTGTATGTTATAATTTGATACCTATATTCTCTATTTTAAGCTCATCACCAATAGTCTAGTTTCCTTCTGTTTCCAAACAAATGATCCCCTTTACCCAATTTGTCCTCCCCTACCCCTCTTCCCCTCTGGTAACTACCATTCTATTGTCTTTATCTATGAGTTTGTTTTTATTTTGTTTTGTTAGTTTGTTACTTTTTTGTTTTATATTCCACATATGAGTGAAAGCATATGGTTTTTGTCTCTTTCCATCTGACTTATTTCACTGAGCATAATAATGCCCTCAAGATCCATCCATGTTGTCACAAATGGAAATATTTCATCTTTTTTTTTAAGGTTGAGTAAGTAGTTCATATATATATATATATATATATATATATATATATATATATATATATTCAAAATATCATATCTTTATCCATTTTTTTTCTGTTATTTTAGAAACATTTGTATGGATTTGGGTTTTGTTTTTCGTTTTTTGGTGTTTTTTTTGCTTGTTTCTTCAGACCTAACTATCACTTGCATTGGAATTGGAAATTTGGTTGTGTTTCCGATAAATGATACATTTGATTGTACAAGCTTTTCTATTAGGTTGGTGCAAAAGTAATTGTGGTTTGAAAGGTAAAAACAATTGCAAAAACCGCAATTACTTTTGCACCAAGCTAATATATTGTACAGAGTCTCACAAAGCTTTTTCCCCAGCTGATTTTTTCAAATATTTGTCATTTGTGACTCTCAGTCTTTTGCTATTCTGTATGCCTCAGGAAGATTAAGCCATCCCAGTTCTCATTTCTTCATGCCTTTCTTCACCAAGGGGACCTAGTAATGTTAAAATTGGGATTTTTCCAGTTGTTATGCAGAAAACAAACCTGAATCTGATTCAGTAGACATACCGTGTTTCCCCGAAAATAAAACCGGGTCTTATATTAATTTTTGCTCCATTAGGGCTTATTTTCAGGGAAACATGGTAGTAGACTTCATGATCATATGCATGTGTTACATCTTACTCTGAATAGTGATGTATGAAGTTTTGTTTTACTTATAAATTTGATGATATTTGTAAATTGTATATTGGCGTGGTCAAAGAATGGGATTCTTCCATTTTAGTTTAATAGAAAGTAACCATATATATCATCTAAATTATACTTCTCTTAAATAATTAGAATTCAATAATACCTAAATTAATATTATGTAATATTAATAGTGGTAAAAATAATAGCAAACAGTTAATAATCCCTTACTATGTACTAGGTAGAATGCTAAGTCATCTATACATAATGACTCATTTAACACTCCCAAATCCCACATGAGTTAGATACTATTATTCTCTAAATCCTAGAGATATGTAAACTGAAGCAGAGCGATATTAAGTAAATTATCCAAGATCACATATCTAATAAGACTGAGTATCATGTCAGAGATAGGATTTAAACCAGTTAGTCTGGCCTCTAGAACCCATATGCTTAACCACTATGCTACATTTTAGTAATGGTTCAGAAGGTTCTTCAAAATCCTGTGGTGACTCTGGGTTGGCAGTACCAACATTTGTTATGTTTACATAAAGCACAGAGCTAGATGTATAGTGGATACCCAGTAAATAGTTGTTGAAAGAATATTTGAATGAATAGTGAGTGCGTGAATGAGGAATGAATAATGTATACTAATGAGATGTGCTAATAGAGAATTTAGTCTAACCAAACATCAAACATACAATATTCTATACGTTTGAGGTAATTTCATAGTCAAAATTTCAAAATATTATATTTACATAATATTTTCAGAAAAATTAATTTTTCTCCTTCAAAGTTTTTGTTTGTTTGTTTGTTTTAAGGAGGTGGAGACTAGACAGTGGAAAACGAATTTTTAAGAAATAAATCTATCACGTTAACTACCATGAGTACCATGAAGACAAATCAAATCTCACGTCTTTTTCTTTTTTCTTACAAATGTACTTCAGTGCCCAGGACCTGCTACTTGGATTGGACTCAATAATTATTTATTTTTAAAAGTAGTCAGTAGGAAAAGTATATGATTTAGCAGACCTAAATTTTAATCGATGTTTAACAGCTGATTAGTTATGTTACAATTTCACCTCTTTTAATTCATTTCCATATCCATAATATAGGGACCATATGCCTTTATTTTTCTGATATTGATGAAAGAAAATAATGTATAACTAAAGCATTTAGAAAACTGTCAAACAATGTTTCTCAAAATGTGTTCCATGGAAACTATTAATTTCTTTTTAAACAAAAGCATTTTCTGATCAAATACTTTGGGAAATATTTAGTTGAATTGAGCTCCTTTGCTTTATGACTTCCCCAAACTTTAACAATGGGACTATCTAAAGCGTAATTATATTCAGAATTTTACAAGGTTATTTTACTTTATTGCCATTTATTTGTAAAGTATCTCACAGCATGTTTAAGCACAAGACTAATGAGATTGCATTATTATTACTAATACCAAAATTGGAAATTAGCAATAAAAGTACAAAAATTCTATGTAATCAAGATAGTCAAGATATATTAAGTAAAAATCATGGAAGCTTTGTAGCGTCAGTGGCCACATATAGGTTTAGGGTGATGATTGTCATTCTGATAACAGGGACAGAAATAGAACTATGGAAACATTCTAAACTAGAATGTGGGAACATCATTATCATCATTATCAGAAATAGATACAGAACTTGCAATAGAGAGGCTGGGATTTTCATCTCCAGAGTATTTGGATTTTTCTCTATTTGAAGTCTTCTCATTCCCCAGTATTTATGAAATTTATACTGGCTGCTGGGTTGGAACTCTAAGAGTCGGGATCAGAGATTTATTCTCTGCCAAGTGGGATGGAATTCAGGTAGTTATCACCGACTGTGAAAGGAAAGAGTGTCCTTTAATTTCAGTCTTTCAGTGATTTACTATTTCCAGGCTCTCAGTGCTTTCTAAGGAGGGGGAGGGTCAATTTTAAAGAATCTTCTTTTTTTTCTTTTTTCTTTTCTCTGCTTATTTGTCTGAAGGTTCAAGATGGGGAGAATGGGAGACAGCTAAATTTTTCTGGGAATGATAAAAAGATATTTACGAGTAGATCCCGGGAAAGATCCTTAAGGCAGGAAAGGGTGGGACCAGTAAACTGAAAAGGACTCCTTCCCTTCCCCACCCCAAAAATAAAGGGCAAGAGGTGGTGATGGCTGCCAAAGGCAAACAAACAAACAAACAAATGAAAACCTTTGTAACACCCTCTGAGATCTCTGATGGATGTTTTTGTGGCTTTCTGCAGTTTTTGTGTGTAATGTCACCATGTCCTATTTCCCAGTGAAATTTTCAATCATATCACTTGATAATGCCTTGTAGAGTAGGTTGATTTGGGCTGTGAGGTGATGTGATAAAGTGGTTGTGGTGAAGGTAGGCTGCGGGTAAGAACCGAGGCTGCTGACCATATCTGGGTTCCCCAAAGGAAGCTGATATAGTCTCCCTGTTTGTACGCTTAATTATTCAAGTCAGTCTTTTTCAGAACCATTTGTACTAGGCCTTTCTAGTCCCCAATCACCAGTGTGGAACCCTGGAGGGTTGGGTGACAATGTGTGGGAGCCTTAGGGATTTCTTAACACCTTTGGCCTAAGGCCCAGGCCAAATGCAGACTTCCAATGTCTCTCTTCTGCAGAGAGCAATATAGTCTTCACCTTGCTCCATGGATAATAAGAGGTAAAAAACCACCCAGGATTAAAAGCAGTTCCCCTAAAAGGACTGGACAGGAGCTGAGCTGGCCTAAACTTTCTGTCGCAAATCTTCCCAGGCCAGGGCCTGCCATCAGTAGTCTCTGTGGTCAGGGAAGCGAGCAGTCCAGGCCCATCTTCCCACCTGGAATTCCAGAGAGAGAAAACATAGGTAGTAAAGACATTAAAAAACAAAAAATATGTCAATGGAAGAATCCAAAGGGAACATTCCAAAAGCAAAAAAGAGCTTTAATTTGCTTATTAATTTGAAAGTTGCATGCCTAGCATACTAAGTGTATTTAAGAGGCAGTCCCTGCTCTTATACATTTTATGACTCTTGAAAAACAAAACATGGGTACAGGGAAATTATGTACCATGATTAATATAAAGGTCCCTTTGTGGAGGTGGTACATGGCTCCACACATTCTTGTTGTGTTGAATGAAGTTGCGGAAGACTTTGAGGAAGGGAGAATCCCTGGTCCATTAATATTTCTCTAGAGAATGTACTTTGTAATTTCTCATTAATGAAAGTAATGATTAACTTTTGGATAATTTCATATCAGTGGAAGGGAATAAATACAAAGAATATACCTATGATTGAAAAGACTCAACTGTTGTAAAAATTTTAGCTTAAGGTAACTCAAATGTACCATTACTGCTCCCACCTCAGGGTCTTTTGCATCTTCTGTTTCCTCAGCCTGGCATGCCCATTCTCCCTGGTACCTGTGTGCCTGGTGCTCTCACTTTATACAGTTCTCTGCTAAAATGTCACTTTTTCAGAAAGATCTTCTGTGGCATACTTATATAAATTAGTTCTGTTCCCCGCCCTTTCTCGCCATTATTCACTGATTCGCCATCCTTTTCCCTACTCCAAGCTTCCTTGTAGCCTTATCATCACCTGGCACATTGTAGGTTTGTTTGCTTATGTTTAGTCTCCTTTCACTAGAAATGTAAGAGACAGAATAGAGATGAATCTTGGTTTCTTCCTTGAACATAGTAGGCGTACAGTAAATGTTTATTCAATGAATATGGATTGAAATAAAAAGAGAGGATTGTGTGGTAACTTTTACATGCTTATATGCATATTTGTACATTTTCAAAATATGTTTCAGTAATTTTCAATGAGTGAAATAGGTGAATGGTTTTGTTGAGAGTCACATGAGGACAATAGTGGTGACAGTTACTCTCTGTCACTACCTTTATTCATTATCTAAAACTTCTTCTTTAAGTACATTCAAAGAATTGATTTTTTTTCAATCTTATGTCTAGTCATGGTTCCCCTGCAGATTTCATTCCTTCCATAATAACTATGGCAAATTTTTTCTCCCTAGACATCCCTAAAAAAGGCATTCATTTTTATATAAACAAACAAAAACAATAGGAGAAAATAGCACAAGGAAAAATATATAAACAAGGAAGGAAAATATTTCACCTACAGAAATATACTTTCAACTATCTTCATTTCTCAGGCTATTATTAAAAATATCTCTGCTTGGACAGAACCGTTTTATTTCCATGCTGACTTCTCCTTTGCTTCTCCTGTGAACTTTTTAAATTTTGTGTTTGGCAGCAGTTTTGTTTTCCTTGGAACTCAGTGCTGTGTAAGATACTGTTAGCTGAAGGCTGTGATGTAGAAATTTATTATTAAAAATAAAAGTGAGAGAGAGGAGAATTTATTCCATAAGGATAAAAATCTTAGTGTCAAGGAAGTTAAGATTTTCAAAATGCTTTGTATAACAGATTGTGTTTCTTTCAAGGGAGTATACTTTGTTTCCTAGGAATAAATTTAAGGGTCTTCATTTTGCCTATCCTGATTACTGGAAGCTGAAAAAGGAGGAAGGATACTGTTTTGTTTGTTTGTTTGTTTGTTTGTTTGTTTTTCCCCGAATTCCTTCATCAGCTGGAAAGATTTTGTTTGCCATCTGTAGGGATAACCTTGGTGACCTGTATATTCCCAAACCTTCTGGTAAGATGCTTATAAAATGTCCTTGCTAGGTGGAATCCTCATAGTTAAATAGCCAAGAGAGTATCTTTTATAGATGGTGAGAGACACTTTTTTCTTCCTGAATTAAGCAGCCATGGACCTTTTATCAACCAGAATATATTTCAATTTCCTATTCTTATTTTTTTTCTAGTGTCAGTCTCAATCCTCCCCCTGCGTTTTACGTTTCAAGCACCTTTATATAACTAATCTTAAAATCATAAGCGTTTCTCCTCCAAAAACAGTATGGTATCATGTTAATAAACTTTGTCTCTTTGCCCAGCGTTGCCTAGATATCACGCTGCTATTCATTTATCCTGAAAGCTTGGTCCAGATGAATTCAATTGCAAAAAGAAAAAAAAAATAATTCCACAATTTCAACTTCTGTTGCTCATTGTCCATGACCCATTTCTGTCTTTTATCTAATCCCATGATAATGTCAAATGACTGCTTTGGTCATCTGCAATTTAATACTAATCCTAACCGGTTTGATTCAAATGATGTTTTGCCTCTCTCATTAATATAATATCAACATCAGTTTGCACTCCATTCTGAAATTCATTGTGAAAGCGCTCCTCTTTACTATTTATTATAACTAAGCAACTATTTTAATTTGTCTCAATCATTAGTCAAAAGAGTAGGATAGGGACGTGTCTATGTACTTCCTAAAACATTTAGCCCTATAGTTCTGCTTTAATGGGAATATGTACCAGTGACCAAATGCTTCATTTTAATTTAAATAATGATGTAATATTAAACAAGCCAGACAGTTTGTCACCCTATGGATTTTTAAAAAAGGAATACTGAAAACATCCTACTTATTTTACTCTTTGGTCCATTATCTGAGGGCAGTGATCTTATGATAGCAAAATAAATGTGGTATGCAAATAGGATAAAAATTCATATGCTATCATGCTCTAATATGATGTTTGTTCTCACTCCCCCACTCTCCACCCAGAGCCCCATATGTGCCTGGTATGCTGTCATCATGAGAGATATAGAGACCTGATACCCTATCCAGTCTTCACCACCACCTCTTTCTCTGCATTTAAAAACAAATTACATAAAATACTATAAAAAACCACATACATTAACACTGAAATAATTAATGCTGATTTGGGACTCAGATTATTTTAATTCAAGATAGATTTTTAATGTTAAAGCCCTTGTATGATTTTTCTCAAGTGCAAAGGGAAACATATCTTGATTTCCATTGAATAGAGAACATTCCAGTATCTCATTTATCATTTCAGAATTCATTTCTTTTTCGATTTCTATAATTAGCATGCAGATTTCTATAATTTTTCATTACTTTGAAAAACTAGTTGTAGTATACATTTTAAATATTACCACATACTTGGTCAACTCAGACCATTATAATATAATATTGATATGAATATATAATACTATAATAGAATATAATTCCTTTACCCTAAATCTCTCTCATACATCTATTGAATAATTCTGGGAAATAACTGTCTCCAATTCATAAAGTTTGCCAGTTTTGCTGTTTTATGCTTCAAAAGAAATGTCCGATTTAGAGAGTGAATTCTTAGATGTTTACTTTGTAAGTTTTGGTTTGTAAATTAACAAATTTATCTTCTGTAGTAAGTGATGACCCAAACGAATCTACATTTTGAATGTTTTTGTTCTTGGACTAAAACCATCATCTTTAAGATAGTTAAGAGCAGACTGCAGTGAATTCCATGCTTTTCTTATATTAGTTCTGATCCTGGCTAAATGCTACCTTCTTGGTTTACTGCATATCTTCATCACATATTCTGTCTTAAAACAGTATATTGTGGATTGCAATTCATGTTTGTGAGATTTATTTACCTCTTTTTATTGTGATACGCATACATAGTAGAATTTACCAAGCTATCCTATTCATTTAATCTCACTCTCAGAGAGAATGATAGTCATAACAGACTTTCAGAAAGGATTCTCTTCGGAAGATTTAGATAAAACAGTGAGGGAGAAGAAATGGTAAGCCTTCCTCTTAAAAATATTTTTTTCTCTAACAGCCTAGTACTCAAGTTTATCATATCTTTAAAGTTGCCAAGACAAGCATCTTACCTTCTTATTATTGATGAAAGGTATTCCCAAGGCCTCAATAAGGCAGATGATTGAAATGCGTCAAAAATTATTTTTGATAGTCTTAGTGAACAACTAATTAAATGTTCTTAATGTATATTTTTCCAAATCAGACTATTTCATTAGTTGACTAGTGTCTGTTAACCTTATCTTAATCAACTTCAAATTAGTATTAATGAATATTTGCTATCAGATGTAATGCCAATAAATCCAGAAATTAATATAAATTAAAGTGTGAAAGAAGTATCAACTATATAAGCATTCAATTTTGAATGATGATTATCTGGGCTAATTTACCTCAAATTGTATGCTAGCCAAACTATAATTAAATTATTGCTTTAATTTCCAAAGCTTACAACTGACTATGTCTTATTAAAAATGAGTAATTTAAAATTACTTTGTTGTATTTTCTATTTGTTATACCATGAGTGTTTCTCATGTCATTTTAAAAAATGCTCTGAAAGCCAATTTTTAATTGCTATATACTATATTCTTTTCTATACTGTAATTTATTGGATAGTTACCCTTTTGTTGGATAGTACAGTGATAACATATTGTAATTACTGGAGTTTTACATTTTTACTTATTGGTACAAAGGGTATGTATGAATTTTAAAATGTAGGTATTAAAATCACTATTTCATTTGTATATGTGAAATATACATGTAGTGTGTGTTTATATATTTATAAGTGTGTGTATATAAATATTTGCTATATGCTAACAATATATATGCTCACTTATGAAACTCTCACCAATATTCAACATTAATTTGCTGATTTATTAGGAAACAATAATTTCTTATTATTTATACTGATTTTTTTTCACTTTCAGTAAAAGTAATTTTTGCCCATAAATCTACTAACTATTGAGATTTATTCTTTAAATTGTCTTTATCCTTCCCCTAGTTATTTACTAGAATTGTGTTTCTTTGAAATTGGTAGAGATCTTAATATACTGAAGATATTATCCATTTACTGAAGATATTTTGCCAATGTAACATTTGTGTTGACATTTGAAGATTTTATGTTGAGACAATGATTGCTATTTTTTTTTAAGGTGTGTAGTCTGTCTTGTTAGTGTGCCAGATTAGTGGTAGGAGTTCTTAAAGGTGGTAGGAGTTGGTATTCATGAGTAGTGAGTGTACTAGACAGCTGAATAAAGTTTTATTCCTCTCACTCAATACCTTGTATTTCCTTAATATTCTTCTAGTTAAATGTTAATTTCTATAAATAAGTATCATGCTTTGTAAGCAAAGTAGCTCAGGGCTCTTACAACAATGAGAATAACTTAGTGTTTTGTAGTCTCTGTTTTATGAAAATCTACATTATGACTTTGGGGCTTATTTCACATTAAATAATTTTATTCCTTAGAGCACTTTATTTTTGATATTATCAAAACAGAATTAAAAATTACTGAAATATTTTGGCCTTCTGGTTTTTATCATTCATGACAGTAGATTAAGCTACACGAGTGGATTTCTTCGGCATATTTTCCTAATAAACTAGAAGTTCAGTAATATGCAAATAAAGCTTAACATGGTTTAATATCTGTCTACTGTGTTTCCCCAAAAATAAGACCTACCTAGACAGTCAGCTCTAATGTGTCTTTTGGAGCAAAAAGTAATATAAGACCCGGTCTTATTTTACTTATTTTACTATAAGACCGGGTCTTATACAATATAACATAATATAATGTAATATAATATAATACAATACTTATATTAATTTTTGCTCCAAAAGATGCATTAGAGCTGATTGTCCAGCTAGGTCTTATTTTCGGGGAAACAGGGTAGGTTGTTCTTGACAAAGAACTGTAAAGCTGTATATTAGCAGACTTTTTTTGTCACACAGTGATATTAAAATATCTTAAAAACTACTAACAATTGAGATACTAGCTATTAATTTAGAAGTTTATTACATCATATATATTCATTTATTCATGATGGATTAATGCATTACTATTAAAACGTACATTTCAAAGTCCTAATTATTCTTCAAAAGAAAGTGTAAAAATATTTACCATGTAAAATAAGTATCATTTAATTTACTGTAATTATTGTATTGTCTTACAGCTCATGGGGCATTCAGAATGGGACCACAAACGAGGGCCCAGAGGATCACAGGTAAGTTTCTTGCCCTTTCCATTTTTTCATTTTGTTTCTAAACACTTTGAGCCACGAGATTTCTAAAACTTAAGAAATAATAAGTAGAGAGACGAAGAGGCAAAATAATCATGCCATTTGTTTTTACTTAAGTTAGCTATAATTAAAGTCTGGTTTCAAATCCCAAAGGCTGAGGCCAATGTATTCCTTCTAAGAGATTTCTGGTATCCCAGATTGGCTGTGTTTATATGAATGTAGATTTTATATTCATCTTGTCTCTTCAGAATACATTTTGATCAGCAACTCTCTTGATTTTACTCATTTCCTTTGATAATTTTTCTATGTATTTTCTTCTTTTCTCTATCTTCCTGTTTTTGGTTAAATATTTTGAAATATAATCAGAGTAAACCCTGAACTAATTACAGATTTTGTCTCTAAATTAACTGTCTTCGTCTTAGGGAAATAGAAAGATGAAAGGATCTATTATTTTGAAAAGAAACAAATTCTAAACCTTTCTATATTACCAGACTGTTTTCATTGTCTTACTTTATGTCTTAGGCAAGGAGAAAAGCTTCCATGACGCATTTATGCTTTTTAATGACCTAATTAGACAATGTGGATTTGTTTTGCTTCCATAATTACTTTGCCTAACACAATAAAGGCTGAGTTCTACCCTAAGAAAATGATCTCTCCTCCTAGGATATTTTGTGAATAAATATAAAGATTATTTATCTCATAACAATCTGTTTACCTGATTAAAAACATGCCAAATTAAAATTAAGTAGGTGGAACATTTTTACGTCTGCTGCTCACATTTTGTATTTGCACTAAAAAATATGGTTAGAAGAGAGTTAAAAATACAGTATTGTATATGAAACTTCATTGTGAAATGTGAGATTCTCCCAAGTGTTTTTTACAAAGTTGATGTGGGCCTGTGCTGTCATTAAGTTTGCATGGATAACTATTTAATTTAGGTCCCTGGGTAAAACGAAAAACAAAAAAAACTAAGTCTGTTAATTATTTGTACTTTATATTTTAATAGCTATGCTTTTATTTTTGCCCATTATCAATTTGATTACTAAATAATATAAACCAGTCCAATTAAATTAAAATTATCCAAAATAATTTATGCCTTGTTTTCCCTCTCACTTCCCCTTCTCCGTTTTCTCTGACAGTATTCCCTCTGTACACATCTATAGTATTTTAAACCAGAATTTGCTGAACGATCAATAATGAAATGATGAAATTAATATATGGTAAATACTTTGTGATTCTAAACCAATTAAAAGTAAAGATGAGCACAGGTAAGAAGTTCCATGGTTTCTGATTGTTGTCACCAAATGCATTTTGATATTCAAAACATGCCAAGTAACTTTCTGAGGACATATCCCTTCAAGTAATGTAGTTATATATTAAAAAAATTATTGTTTCAAATATGTAATATTTACTCCACATATGACCTATTTGAGTATAATTTATCATCAGGTTTGGATTGGTCACTCTATCAATATAAATTGAAAAAATTTGTTATAAATAAGTACATAGTTTATATTAACTTTAAACATAAAAATCCCAGAATGAAAACTTTAAAAATTCAACATATTGCACATACCTAGAAAACTTCAGAATTCTACACACACACACACACACACACACACATACACACACACACACAAATATGTTCATAAATAACATTTGAATATATTTGAAAGGTTAAGGTGGTTCTGAAAAGCAGAAACATTAGAACATTCTTGCATGAAATACTATTATCAGCATTGAGGTCTATCATAGACCTCTCAACTAGCTAAATAAGTGTTCCAAATGTAATATACCTTTATCTCACTTTGATTCAAGTCATATAAAAATTATCAAGGGAAAAAAGCAAAATACACACCAAAAAATAAAAATGACAACTACAACAAAAAAGGTTTTTGGGGAAATTTCAGATAAAGAAATTAAACATTAAGTAATAACCTCGTATCTAATTCTAATCCCTATTAGAAAAAAAAAAAAGACACTTACGTATGTTTTAGATCATTAATTGATCCCTTCTTATTTTACTGTTATTTCCTTGGACAATATGTCTAAAACCTTTCAACCACTCAAAAGGAATTTCAGACAGACTGCATTTGAACACAGATCTCTTAATATTTTACCAATACTCCAAAGCCTTCCTCAAATTCCATCTCAGTTGAGTTTCACTGGAGAGAGGTTTCAAGTGCTTACTATGTGACAGCACTGCGGTTGGTCTAACTTTAAAGGAAACGTGAATGACAAGATTACTGCTTTCCAAGAGCTCACATGTTTTAGTTGGAGATAGAGCAATTCTTGACTATATAATTGACATATAAGGCAGACTGTTCGGTATAATGTTAAATATACAAACAAACTGTGATAGGTGGGACAGGGTATTTATTTATCCCTAGAAGAACTGGGAAGTACTTAGATTTGATGGTATCTGAGGTGAGCTTTCAAGGATGGGTACAGTTTTAGAAGTGCAAAAAGGGAAAGGTGGATGAAAAAGCTTGAGTAAAACATCTAAACTGGCAGTAGTGGGACACATTTGGATGTATGTAAATTTTCTTTATAACTGCTTTATAAACACTTACTAGCTAGGGACTGTTGCAGGAACTTCTGTGAAGGAATAATTCAAAGAATGTTGATTTGATATGAAGAGGAAGAAAGGGGTATCAAGAGTTTGAAACTGAGTACTTGAAGGATTAGTGCCGTGAACACAGACCAGTTTACAGAAAAGATGATGTATTAAGTGAGAAGTGAAGATGACAATGCCAGAAGGGAATTTCAGAGTAATACTTGAGGTCCTGTTCTTATGCTCTGCAGCCACATTAGAGCAGAAGATGCCAATTCAGGAATACTAATCATACACATATGTTAATTGAACTGCATCAGTAGATAGATCCTGGAATAATAACATTAAAAGAGGAAAACAGCAGAAAGGCTGTTTCTTGGAGAAGACTTAGTGTGAGAGCTGGGAGGAGCCTGGGGAGAGAGTTAAAGCATGAACGTCCTCTCACTAGACACCAGTTGAAGGAGAAATGAGGCAGAATCAAAACTAGTGTACCATCAAGTTACACCGAGAAGAGGGCAGAGACCACACACAAAGGTTCAAGAAAAGAAAACAAACATGGGAAATGCCTTTGGATTTAGTGATTAGCAGGACATTAGTGAACTATGAGAATGCAGTTTTGATCAAGAAGTGGTGGGAAGCAGAATATAAAAATTAAGTGAATAGTGTAAGATAGTAGAAAGTTTTCTTGGGGGAGTTTTGTTTTAAAAGAAAGGTAGGATTAAGAAATAGGTGGCAGCAGAAGTGAGCGTAATTTATTTTTATGCTAAGGTGAGATGCATGTCTTCATAATTATTAATGGCAGAGAAAAAGTATCAGTGTAGAGAAGAAAACCCTGAAAATTCTCAGTAGTGACCTGTTTAAGGACTGGGAAAATAGTGTGGTTTGGGGAAAGGAATGCACTTTCTTCCAAAGTGGCACCTATTCATGTGTCTTTCTCATAATCTACCAGCCTCCCCAAAGCCCACCATTCACTCTAGTTCAGAAAAACTGACCATGTTCTCAAATGAACTGCTGATAGATCCACCAAAAAGCACAAACGAAGCAGCTTTGGAAAGAAAGTGGAGATATCAGTACAAGACAGAAGAAATAGGCACGGATATTACAAAGTGAAAGGAATACTGTGAGCCTAATGACTTCAATTTTCTTGGCAGATTGCTGATGTGAGGGGGTGGACTGCAAGTCAAATTTTAACCTATTTTACTTTGATTTAAAAAACACCAGTGTATCTCAGGCAGTTTTTGAGCCTTTGAGGAGTCAAAAAATGAACCAAACAGCTTTGGCCTTCAAGAAGCATATAATTTTATTTAAAGTCAGCCTTAGTTCAGAGGATAAAGAAAAACAATTAGCTAGTATTGAGGGCATTAATCACTATCAGGATGGAACAAGCTTCTCCTCGCTTCCCCCGTACATGCTTACTAAATAAGAGATTTTTCTCAAATTTGACTTAGTCTTTCAAAATTGCATCATACGTGCATTATCACAGAAGATAAGAAGGTGTACCTATCATATCAAATGTTTATCATTTAGAAAAATGTACATCTTGCTTCACTTAATTCCAACATTTAATTGAATATGCCTCTTTGGACTCAGCAAGATTTTAATGTAAGTTGATTTATTTACTTTATTCTTGATACTTTTATGACATAATTTGTCAGTTCACTCACAGCTTTCTGGCTGATTTTTCTTTCTCCTTTTTTTATTTTTTTTTTAAGTATGTTCTCTGAAATAATAGATCATCCAAATTAGGGAAGATGCTAAAAGATAAATAAACTTCCAACAGCATGCAGAACTCCTTTATCTGGCAGCATTCCCTATAATACCAAATGAAGTCAGGGGATGAAATTCTCAGAAGGCAATTGTGTGTATGTGTGTCTGTGTGTGTTGTTTTTTCTTTTAAATTCTTGAAGAAAAGTTTTCCAATGGGAAGTTGAGGAAGGCAATAGAAAATTGCTCTCCTATGAAAAGCTTCAAAGTGGTTGTGGCGGTGGTGGTGGTGGGATTCCAAGAAGTCAATAATTTACTTATCTCTTTGTTGAGGTACTTTGTGGGAAAAGATTATTTCAATTTTGTGACTTTGTAAACTTCCTAACATTTCAATATACTAGGAACCAGAGGACCTTATTTATCAACTAGCAGGTTCTTTAGTCATTTAGTGTATGTATGTGTATATATAAATATATATGTATATATTTTTAGTTTCAAGTGTACAAAACAATGTAATAGACACTTAACCCCTCACAAAATGATAACCTCCCTCCCCATATCTATTGCCCCTCTGGCATCGTATATATCTATTACAATTCCAATGACTTTATTCCCTATGCTGCACTCCATATCCCATGACTATATATATATATATACATATATATAAAATTATAGTTGCCATACAGTATTATTCAGCTTCAGCTTCAGGTGTACAGTGCAGTGGTCAAGCATCTACACCGTCCATGAAGTGGTCTCCCTAACAAGACATGTGCCCGTCTGACCCCCTACCTCACTAATCATTAGAGAAATGCGAATAGAAACCACAATGAGATACCACTTCACTCCAGTCAGAATGGCTATCATCAATAAATCATTTAGTATATTTTAGATAATTTACTGACTACTATACTAGCCAGGCCTTACCAGCTAAAACTAAAACTTCTTATTGAAGAAACAGTTGTTTTTGTGTAATCTCTCTAGTCTTCACATGATTGAAGTATTCCTTTAGACAATGAAATTCTAGTTTGTATGTTTCTAAATAATTGAAGTATTTTATGTACAATACCGGAAGATAGTCCAGTATTCTGATGGGAAAAAAGCTGTAGGTGCGCTAGGCTGTCGGTATGCTTAAAAACGATCTGTTTCTGATTTAGTAGCATGGCTTTAATTGTCTGCCACATACTGGAGTCTTCAAATTATAAAACTTCTAGAATAAGAAGCATCAACCTAGGTTAGCTTTTGCAGCACTGTTTCAAATCTCAAGGATGAATTTCAATGGGAAGTTGTTATACTTCAGTATCTTGTCTACCTGGGTATTCAAGAGAATGGGTCTGTTGATAATAGCTTCTGAAGTTGATGAATTTAAGGATTTGCCTTCTAGTAGTCTAATTTGGTGACAAATCAATTCTTTCTGGGTTAAATAATTTGTTTCTAATAAGAGGATGTGAAGAGTAATTTAAATGGCTTCCAGACTTACCTGGAATAATGCCACATAAATTTATTAAAATTAACTCCATTTAATACATTTTAGAAAAACAACCATCCAGATTCTCAAGAATTTATTCCAAGGGATTAATGTGAGCAAATTGGGAGTCCATTATCACATGTCCCAAATGCCCAGTGTGTTAACAAAGGATAAGTCATGCCCTAGATGAAGCTGGCTGCTGGTGCTACTTTTTCAGAAAACAGTGCTTTTACTTGCAGTTTCTTCTCCTACTTCATACTCCTTTTTCATACTCATATGTTAACCTAACATCTGTTACCACTGACTTAGAAATTATTAAAATAATAATTTCATTTTTTGGCAACTCTCCAAGGAAAGTTTTTTTGTGTGTATTTTTGTTGTTGTTGTGTTATGAGATTTGTTTGAATTTTGTTTATATGGACAGAGACCACACACCAAATATTTGTCTGGGCTCTACACATCTTAGCAGTGGCCTTGTCATTTCATACAACAGTGGCATGAAAGGACGTGCTTGTTTAAAACTTATTGAATGACCCTTTTATCTTGGGGACTGTGGACACCATTCACATGACACTTGCACTGCCTTATGTTTGTTTGTTTTTTAAATCAGAAATTTCTGGTATGTTGCAAGAAACAAAACAAAGATGGGTATACTCATCTTGTCCATTAAATCCTCCTCTAGGTGTTTTAAATTTTACCAGTTAGGCAGATCTACCGTATTTGACAATTGGTTTTACCCTACACCTCTCATTCTGTGAAATTGCATTTATCAAGTTACATTTTAGTGTTATGTCTTTAATTTGCATTGACAAAAGTTATATGACACAGTCTTTGAAAATTTGTCCTAGTAGGGGTATTTTTAAAAATGTCCACAGCCTCCACTGTGTTAAAAAGATGCAGAGACGTTTGTCTTTGTTCTCTGAGAGGGGAAAATGGTGTTTCTCTTTAACAACTGAACCCAGTGGTTTATTACTCCTGGAGCATCTCTGGTCTCTCCCCAGTAGATGCCAGTAGCAAACTCCCCATTCTCCAGTTGTGATAGAATAATGTCTCCAGACATTGCCAAGTGTCCCCTTGGAGGCAAAATTGCTTCTGGTTGAGAACCACTGAGATTACAGCATGATCTCTTTGCCATTCACATGGAAGATAATACATAAATATTTACTGATTAATTTTGACAGTTTTGCAGGAAAATAGGAAAATGCTTCTTCAAGCAGTTATGCTTTTAAGCTTTCGGGTTCCACTTTACGTCTACCAAACAGTACTTTTAAAGAGCATATTCATTTTTTTGTGAGGTAGTTTACTCACAGTAGAATCATGTCCTAGAAAACTAGGAGGAAAATAATGTCCTCTTTCCACACTTTAAGCATTCAAGTGATTCAGAAGAGCAGCCTGAGAGAGAATGTGGCTCTACCCAGGCAGTTGTTTCACAGAACGTGTGTTTCTGGTGAACTGATGGATGACCTCGAATAAGTCACTCTTTATGAAAGACACTGGTCTCTCTAAAAGGGCATCAATGTGTAGGAGTCAAACAAATCCACAGAAATAAAAGGGAAAGTTGCCGTTGGCATTTATGCTCACCCTGCCCTCTGTTTATAGATTAGGAAGCATGTTGTTTAGTATTCACTGAAGGACCCTCTTATCTTGGGGTTTGTGGGCATCATTCACATGTCACATGCACAGCCTTATGCTTGCATTTGACAAATCAGAAGCTTCTAGTGAGTTATATGAAGCAAAACAAAGTAATGAAATAAGCAGCTATAGATGACAGGTGTTTGTATGCAGGAGCTATAAATAGATTAAGCAACAGTCAAATTTCCTAAATGCAAAGAAATATACATTGAAAGAAATAAAAACAGTAATAATACCTAACACTTTAGCCACAGATTGTTTCTGCCCACTTTTGCATTTTCAGCTTTTGTTATATATATGTAATTTTGTTTTATATATATATATATATATATATATATATATATATATATATATATGTATATATATGTGTGTGTATATATATACATATATATATATTTGATAGTTTGGTGTAAACATTAAGCACAATAATTAATTAATGCAAGTATTTTGCATTTAAATTGTTTTTCATTTAAGTTCTTATAAACTAAATATAGACATTCTGGAAACTAATCTTGCAGCTCTAAAGTTTTGCCTTCCTCTTGCTAGAATAACAGAAGAAAGATATGCCAACTTGAGAGCTGTTAATTTTATCTTTGAATTTTAATATCTGACAAAAGGATATAATTTTTATTGCATGCTGGGTGATTTTATGCTATCTGTGACATAGAGTAAGATCTTATTCTTTATTAATTATAAAAACATACTCTAAAAGGAAAGTTTAGGGGGTGGATTTTAAAATTTTTATTCTACTTAGAGATAAAACTGATGAAAAATGATTGTGCTGAATATCATTGGATTTTCATAGGAGACAAAAATTTAAGGCTAGGATATATTTAGCAGAACAAACCATCAAATAGAGTGGTAGATGAAGGTGCAATGAGGTGAAGAGGGTCCTAGGGCAGTTAGGAGGCCAGTTAGCTACAAGGGGTGAATTAAGGCAATGGAAATAGGAAATGGTTGTTCTTTTAAGGTGAGTGTGGACATCTGCTTTGGTGTACTAAAATACAGGTATTTGGTATCTTCTTTGTACAATTCATAGAAATTTGAAGATAGTGAATGTTTTTATTTAACTTCTTAGTAATACATAACCAGGTTATATGTAAAAATGTGCATTTTTAACATGTAACAATTTTTTTTAATTTAAAGTTTATTGGTGTGACAATTGTTAGTAAAATTACATAGATTTCAGGTATACAATTCTTAATTCATCATCTATATATAACATTGTGTGTTCACCACCCAGAGTCAGTTCTCCTTCCATCATCATATATTTGACCCCCTTTATCCTCATCTACCACCCCCTTCCCCTCTTACCCTCTGGTAACCACTAAAGTATTGTCTGTATCTGTGAGGTTTTTTCTTCATTTGTTTGTCTTGTTCTTTTGTTGTTTTCAGTTTTATATAGCACATATTAGTAAAATCATTTGGTTCTTGACTTTTACTGTCTGGCTTATTTTGCTTAGCATAATAATTTCAAGATCCATCCATGTTGTTGCAAATGGTACTATTTCATCTTTTCTTATGGCAGAATGGTGTTCTATTGTGTGTACATATACCATATCTTCTTTATCCAATCATCTATCGAAGGAGACTTTGGTTGTTTCCATGTCTTGGCCACCATACATGTAACAATCTTATTTATGGTATAGGAAGTTTTCTTTACTTGCTTTCTAGGGGCACACTAAGAGGTTACTTAATAGCATTCCCCACATGGTTTTATATTGTCATTAAAGCTGCTGATTTTTTACAAACTTTTACATTAAAGAATGAAGATTGCTTGACAGTTCCATTCTCAGCATTAAGTGATTGTCCCATTTTTGTATAGAATGTCGCCATTGTGTAAAAATTAGTAAATCTAAGGAATGGTGCTAATAATTATAAAGCAAAATTCTGGAACAACGTTAGAGATATTGGTGAACTGAAATTATCTCAAAAGTCACAAAGATGAAGCTTCTTCTCAGGTTGGAATTTCCAGATCATAGAGGCTTTTTCTGTTTCTGTTTTGTTTTTGTTTTTGTGGTGAAGCCTTTATGCAATGACCAATTCCTGGAAAATTCTTTGTTACAAGTTAGAGTCTTCTCATTGGAAATCTGCAGGTTATCAAACTTGAATCAAAATACATCACTTGCTGAATTGAGTCCCTATGGTTAAGTACTTCTGGGAGATGGTTTACACTTGGATCTCTACTACTATTTCCATTTTAGAATTGTGTAACTATGTTCTTTTCAAATCATTTTAACCCCAAGTCTACAGAATGTTGTTTGCACATCAGTGATACACATGTAAAAATCAGTTAAAGAAAAAAGATTTGGGAGAAAAAGAAAAATCTCAGAAGGATATTGTGGGGGAGACAAACAGATGGCGTAGACATTTCAAAAGTAAACCAATTTGATCAGTCAGGAAGATGAAGAAATGCAAACAGATGTAAAAGCTCTAGTTTTCAAAGGATTATCAGTAGAGGAGTGAAAAAAGAAGAGACCCAAGGGAAAAAAGATTAATAAATAGAGAAAGATCATTTTATGAGGCAAGATAAAGACATGGCCATTGCAGTCATGTTGAGAAGGTTAGAAACATACGTAAAAAGCCCTTTGATTTTTGGGCATCATGATTTGGGGGTTTCCTATGTCGTAAACCCAGTTTTACTGGTCAGTATCCCTAGTCAGCATTATGGACTCGCTGCCCTACATTGTTGACAATTCTCCTCTGGTACTTCAAAAATGTGGCAGAATATGATGCGTGTTTATTATATTTTTTGGCCTTTGTATGATTTTTGAAAAGCATTTCAATTCACCAAGTAAGTTTGTGAAATCTAATCCTAGGTAAGTTTTCGATGTAGAAATATGGCGTGACTTTAAATAAGTTTTGCTAAATAGTATGATTCCAGCAGTCAGTACAATTTTATGTTGATGGTGGCAATCCAACACAGTAGTTTTTTTTAATATATATTTCTAAAATAAATGAAAACATGTTAGAATTTATAAATTTAGAGTTTAGTTTATTCACGTGAGTTTTGTTGAACCAGTGTATCTTGAGGAAATTTCTATTAATTCCTAATACAATATAGCAACCCTCTAGGATTTAGTGAAATTATTTCTAAAGCATAAATAAGAAGGTCAAAAGTCTTTTGTTTTATTTATGTTATTCCTCTGCCTGTGAGCGTCTTTATTTCAAAGCATACAGGTAAGTCGAGATCCCCTCATTTTAATGTCTATGAGGCCATATTGTAGGGTGGTATTTTATTACTTGAATTGTATGCTGACATTAGGGTACAAGGAAAACTTATGTTGATATGAATTAAAGAGAAGATAGAATTTAAATATATACCTTTCAGTTTAGGAACAAGGCCAATGTGGCTCCTCTGTCCCTTCTTCGTTTTCCTTTTGCTCTTATGACGTGGACTTTTCAAGTGCAAGAGTGACGGTGTCTCACTCAGCACAAAGATCTGAAATTTACATAAGAACATTAATAGAAACTTATGACACATGATGGGACCAGGCTTTTCACTATTTTTGCCGTTTATTTGGCTTACAACCAATGGAACAAACTGAACTTGGCATTGCTATTTCTGTTCAAAATGAAGAAAAATATATAATTTTACCATTTTTTTATGTTTTGATCTTGGCACGGTGGCTTTTGTTTATGGAAAAAGACAGGAGAGGAAAATGCATTATTTTAACTTCACATGATAATTGCCTTTAAAAACATTATTTTTAATTTTTTATTCTTATGGTACAGATTGCTACTAAATTCAGTGCAATCTTGAAATAAGTAATGTTAATCTCTGCTTTAAATAGCAATATAGGTTTAAATGTATCACTAAGATTATATTATATATACTACGTTAGAATTCAGCTGGTTTCTGTGCCTATGAATGAATAAGGGAAACCTTTCATTTTATTAAGAATGTTATTTCCTTTTTATAAATTCTTATATTAATAGCAAAAAAGAAAAAAGCACTTAGAATTACTTTCAATAAAAACGATAGCACTTATTGTTACGTTCTCTTACAAAGGCTTTATGGACATTATTAGCTACTTTAAAATATTAACTATTCTTATATGGAGTGAATTTTTATCATATACTAATAAGGAATAATAGGAATATAACTAATGTCTCTGAATTCCAAATATTTAAAGGAAATTCGATTTTCATCATTGTATGTATTGGTGGTCACTGACGATTTTAATTGCTAGATATAGTATAGGAAATTTATTTTCTCAGAATGAACAGTGTATTATACATATGTGCATGGTTAGAACATTAGAGATGTTATGTTACCTTAAATATTAGATAGTTGAAGACTTTCTCCCTTTTTTATATTATAAAATATTTCAGACAGGCAGCAAAGTACAGTGAACAGTGTACAAAAACCATGTACACACACTTAGATTTAACAAATATTAACATCATGTTATATTTGATCCAGATTTTTTGTTAGTTGATGATGATTCCTTAGATGTGTTCTTATTCTTATTCTTTTTACTAATATTTTTACTTTTTACTAATACTTCATAATGTATACTTTTTACTCATTAGTCAATATGTGTTTAATTAAATTTATTTCATGATGTTTGACCATGTGGAAATATACAGAATATGGAAACATTAGTTTAGAGAGTATGGAAAAGAATTAGAGAATATGGAAAGAAATATGGAAAAGATTTGGTATTCATGGAGACAGCCAAGATATAATTTTTGTTTGTTTTTTTGTTTGTATTTTTAAGCAGAGAATATTGATAGATATGTATTCGAATAATATCTTCTGTAATACCGTTTCAAATGTATTACGGTGTATGGCTCCTTTATTAACAATTATGTATCTAGATATGGGCTAACACAAACACATGAGGGTAGTCATAAGCATGCCCCATATTAAAAATAGAAAATCTTAATATCTCTTTGAAGATATTAAGAAAAGAATTGTGAGAAATTTTATTAACATTATATATTTTATTCCAAATAGATTAGCTTTGTTAACCAGACAAAATTTTTTGAAATCATATTTTAGGGAATCATCTTTGTAATGGTTACCAGACCGACTTCTTAATATCAACTTCATGTAAAGAAACTGGAAAATTGGAAACTGACATTATTATATTATTTATTGTTACAATATCTTCTAAAAGTGTTTCTTTCCATACATTACATATAAATATATAATGGCTATTTTAGTAGCTTAAAAGACAAAGGTGTTCTATATATTTTTCTTTTTAAAGTTAATTTAATCATTTTTGTGGAAGTTAGGGTTACAGATAGTATATTCATCTCTCTTTCATAACCTTATAAGGGTTGTCATATTTGCATAAACAGAATAGGTTTCTCAGAGTAGAATCAAAGAATAAAACAAGAAGTATAGAACCCATTATGTCACCATGCTATTTAACATTTTTGTCAATGACTAATATAGACAAAAGAATGTACACTTACATTTTAGCGTTAAAATGGGATATGTAACTAATATGCAAATGACAGAATAAGGATATAGAATGTATTCTCATTTAACTCCAGTTAAAATACTAAACTGACAAGACTAAACTGAAAAGAAGGAAATAAAATTTTGCACCAAAATTTTAATAAAATTCCAGTATGGAAAAGGCCTGCATACTTGTTTATAAGCAAATGAAGAAACAAAAAGTAAGGTTTAAAGATTTGGGTTGATTCAAACCCAATATTATGTGGCTTTTCTAACAACCAGTTCAACCTTGGGCTTCACTAGCAGGAGTAGTTATGGCATACAGAGCAGAAGGATTAATTCAATACAACCGGCACTGGCCCGATGACACCTGCATTGTTTCATTCATTTCTGAATGTCAGATTTCAAGAAAGGTTTTTAAAAGTTGATGCACTCACACAGAAGAGCAGCATGGTTAGAAACAGTGTGAGAAAAAGATGTACTTTCTTGAGCTTGAGTCATCAAAATTTTTAGGATATAGAAGGGGTATGAGGTTTCTTTCTTCTTTTCTGTCTTTTCCTTTCCTTTCCTTTCCTTTCCTTTCCTTTCCTTTCCTTTCCTTTCCTTTCCTTTCCTTTCCTTTCCTTTCCTTTCCTTTCCTTTCCTTTCCTTTCCTTTCCTTTCCTTTCCTTTCCTTTCCTTTCCTTTCCTTTCCTTTCCTTTCCTTTCCTTTCCTTTCCTTTCCTTTCCTTTCCTTTCCTTTCCTTCTGTTCTTTCTGTTCTTTCTTTTCTTTCTTTTTCTATAGTCCATAAGATACTATTTGGACAAATGTATAGAACACAAGTGGAGTCAGATTCAGATTTTGACTGAATATGAGGAGGACATTGCTGACAATTCAAATTAATTTGGAAATAAAAAATAATGGTGTTCCTGAATATGAGGTTGTTTAAATTATGGTTCTGTAGTAAAATTTCTATTAGAGTAGAGGAGCTGCCTTCATAATGTGTTTCCTGATTGTTTCTGCACAATGATGAGAATATTCCAAGATGCTAAAATCTCAGTCTCCTAAATGAGTGTGCCTCAGAGAAGAGTCCTGTAATTGTTCTCTTCATTTTAAAATATAGACATACCCTAAGTTTCAAGCTCAGATCTAGCCTGTATTCTGTACAGAGTAGAATGATCACTTCCCCATGGGGATCAATTTTGAAGCAGTCATTACCATGGATTAACAATATTCATTCTGCATCATCTAAGTAGCTTATCAGAGATTCTCTTTGACAAGGTTTAAGATGGAGATAGGAATCTTGTTTTTAAAACAATTTCCAGGTGATGTGACGAATGTCCATGTTATTATATCATTGACTTAAAGAAAATGCAGTCGATGGTAAATGGATTTCAGTGCCTAAAATAATCTCTTTAGTCTCACTTTTGCCTGAAATTCTAGAGTTAGAGCTGAAAATTTTATGTTACTATGCCTTGCTCGTTCATTTTTAAATTGTGGAAGCTTACATTTTTATTGATATCAATCACTTATTAATTAGTACAAATGAAGCACAATGAGAATAATGCTTCATGAAGATTTAAGGGCAAAACTATAAAGGTACTGAATACTGGAATTGAAAGACAGGGAAAGAGCATTGAGGATTGATATTGGATTATCTTCTGCCAACTTCTGACACCAGGACAATATCTTGTACAACTCCAAGGAGAGCCATTCACAAGGTAACTTGCATGAGGGATGCCCCCTGGAGTTGTGCAGTGGATAACATACACACGTGGCCCTAATTATCCCTTTAAATCTAGGTCTACACTCATAACAGAATGATTAGACTACAACCTAAACTTGATTGTGTCACTGATTAACTCTCAAGAAAAGGATACAAGGCCTGTTATTTTCTGACTCTTAGTTTTCTACTAACACCATCCCATCCCCCTCTCTCTAAAAGAGAGTAAAATTCTTGGACATCATCCTGTTATTTCCCTGTTCTGTGCTTTACAAGTGTGTTTTCTCTGCCTGTAAGAAGTACGTCTTTCCTTTATCTTCTTAATTCCTTCTTCTATACAGTTGGAACATTGAGTACCAACTTTGATTTAAGCATTAGCCATGGTCCCATTACACATTTTCATCCATCATGCATTTATCATAGAACATAAAATAGTATGCAAAATTCCCCAGTCATCTAAAGCTTCCTATATTCAGGAGCTATGTCTTGTTTGAGTCTCCCATAGTAACTGTCACTCAGAAGTTGCTCACAAAATGTTGAAATGAATGTGCAAATGTGGATGAACAGTGTTAAGTCTGAGCACACAGAACTTTCATTTAGCCTGCTTCACAATTTGGCTATGGTGTGGCTTTGCTTTAATTTGAGAATAACTGGAGTTCCAATCAGTATTCGGGAAAGCACACTTTGAAAAAATGAAAATTGTTGTTAACAGAGTCTGAACTTTAAAAAATACCTTATTACTGATTATACACGGTGACAATATCAGCCAAATTGTGAAGCTACTGGTAAAAGGCCTGAATAACATTTTTGTTCTACGAGGATTTTCAACAGAAGTGATATTAGAGAAGAATTGAAAACCTTTTAAAAACAAGAAATCCAGAAAGCAATGGAAATCTAGTTTATGATAAACTTGTTCAAGTTATTTCTTAAATGTTTTTTAGGTAAATTTTAAAGTTAATTTTTAACAAATATATTAACTGGGACAAAAACACAAAAAACTTCATAGCCAAAGTTCTGGAGTAATTTTTAAGGTGTTACAAAATATCTTAAAATGTTAAGCAATATATTTTATTAGCATAAAACTCTTCACTAAACTCTCAAATTAAAACCCAGTCTTTCCACCCAAAAGTGAAAGATTTAAGTGTCATAAACCTTTATAATCTTTGCTAGTACCAAATCTGCATTTATCTAAAAACTAACAGTATCTTTCCTTCTGCATTTTCTTCCTATTTTTCTTCTGCATTGATTGCACAGAGTGTTTAAGGTTTTATATTAAAATTTATGGAAGAACACAAAAATATACAATATCCTGACACCATAGCAGGGAATAATAAATATCTGTTGAAAGAATAGCAATTTCATCAGACAAGTTATTTATTTATAAAATATGCATGTGTTTCGGAAAAGACTTTTCACCACCGTGGCCACTAAACTCCAATTCTGTAATTGAAGCATGTGTCTCATGCTTTAGTTGGAAGTTATCTTTGTAAAATATATGAAATCAAATCAGAAATATCAATATGTAATACTCGTATCTCCCGATCATGTTGTATTGGTTGGTACTAATCAGTCCCTACCAGTCAAAATGGTGATCCTACATCTTTAGCCTCATTGAACTCTCCAAACTTACATTTGGGTTCATCTTGGACCAGCATGCTTAACTGAAGATTCCTTGTGCCCTTTTTGTGGTTGTTGTTGACTTTAATGGTGATTTTTCCCTATTTGATAAGTAATTTTTCATTGCTTTCTGTAGTAAAAGTTAAAATATTTGAAACAAAATATTTAAAAAATGTATCTTTAGTTAACCACAGGAAACAGAAACTAACATTCATTGAATATGTATTTTTTTGCCAGATGTTGTGCTAGGTACTTTATTCACATAACTTATTCTAATCGACACAATAATTCTGAAAGGTCAATAATAATTTATTCAGCTAAGGTTTTTGAGTACGTCCTACATGTGGGTACAGTATTAGTGGTGAGGAAGTTACATGGTAAACAGGACAGATGAATTTTGCACCTCAGAAAGCTTATATTCTAAAGTTCTAGATAACATTACGCGTTTACAAAGGAAGAAACAGACTTAAACAGTTTATATGACTTGCCAAAGGTCGTGGAGCTAGAAAGAGATAAGATTGTGTTCACACCCACATCTGTCTGACTCTAAAGTCCTGTCCTTGACACTACTATGCTATGTTACCTCTCACCAAATATAGTTAATATCTGATTTATCAAGAGGCAAACAAAATACTTTACCAGATAAGATAAAAATTAAGTTTTTATGCCAATTACCATTATTTAGAATAAACTCATGTTTATTTAATGAATTGTGCAGACTAAATTTTAATTAGTAACATAAGGCCTATAATGTAATAGAGGTTATAAATTTAAAGTCTCAGAAGTTTAAATAACTGCAAGGTCAATTTTTGAGTAGTGGACTTTTCAGTCTTGTAAACATGCAGGAAATAAACATTTCAGAATTGCTTTTCTGACAAAAAAATGGTGTTTTCAGCCAACAGAAATATACCACTGCTTTTTCTGCTGCCAAGCCTGCTTTACATAAATTACATTTATTATGTACAGTGCATGAAGACGTTCTATTTCAAACCTGTGCAGCTCTCTAACCTTTCCACTTTACCATGTATGCAACAGGACTGTTAAGGAGGTTAGTTTATTTACGATGAAGTAGAAATTACCTCTGAATATGAACTTTGGAAGACCTCTAAAAGTGCTACAGCCTCTAATTTAACCAGGAGCAACACACTGAGATAAAATTTACTACTACTCCTCTTCTTAAATCTGCACATCTGTCAATGCAAAGGTTATAATTAAGTTTCCTTGGAATTTCATGGAACTACAAATTTTAGAGTATAGTCCTGCAGAATCCCACACTAACTGGTTGGTCTGGTGGTTAAGAGAAGGATCTTTGAAGTAATAAAGATCCCAACTCCATTAAACATGTATGTCACTTTAATGAGGTATTTAACCTTTGGAAGTCATAGTTTTCTCATCTGGAAAATGAGACAGTATTTACTTTGTAGGAATGTTCTGTGAATACAATACATTGTAAAGCATTAAATCAAAAAGAGTATCTGGAGTAAATACACTCATTTAATAGATATCTTGAAACCATCATCATCATCATCATCATCGTCATTGTCATCGTCATCGTCATCATCATCATCATCATCTGCTACAACGACCACCACCACCATCACTACCTCTATCTGCTGCTGTTCAAGCATTTGCACGGTGTGGAGGACCCAGCCCCTTTCTCCCATCTGATCCTGTAGAGCACTTACTATTCATCTTCCCTTGGGCCACAGAGAACCAATTTATAAGGTCACTTTTGTCAGAATGCCCCTAATCTATCAACGTGTAGCATCTTCTTATCTTGTCTTTCTTTTCCAAAGGAAACATGAAATCTCACAGTCATCTTTGGGCAAAGAAACATTATGCTTATCATTACACAGAATTCTTTGATATATGAGAAATGGAAATATCTTCCTTCCAAGTTTCTATATTAACATATTATTTATTGAGTGAACTTCTGATTACATAGGTAAGATAAATTGTCAGATTTGCAATGTGTGTTTCTCGAGTAATTTATGAAGATGAATATTATATCATCCACAAAGTATTTCTCAGGTATTTTCCTATTTCCCAGGGAATACTAATTTTATGCCCTATATTTTGCAAAACAAATTAAGATTAAGATGTTCCCACTAAAATCAGATTTTAACTTTTTAAATTGACATTCCATTTATTTGGTATCACGCAAAATGTGAACTTACATTAAGTAAATTTCAGCTTCCTTAATAATTATCTAACTATTTCATTAGGGCTAATGTATTATTTAAGATTAAGTTATAAAATTAATTAAGATTAAGGTGTAAAAATAACTCTGGTAAAAAGCAGGAGAAAATAAAGTTCTGATTAAATAAACAATTACAGAAAATTAATTTTAACCTAAGTGTAGAAAGAATTTGTGACAGCCTCACAAGTTGGTTTTGATATACACTTTGAGTAGTTGCTGATTAACCAGGCAATTTCAAAAATCACCTTATGATATCTACTGGAAACAACATGGCTTCATAAATGGGGAATATTAACATATATTATATATAAATAAATATATAGCACATTAATCTCTCAGATTGTGTAGGGTGATCTACAGATTTCCATCCATGCAAAACGAGTTCTTTTTCTACTTCATTCTGAATAATTGCATTTTGCCATGTATAATGTGCACTTTTTTACCCAAATTTGTGAGGGAAAAATAAGGATGAATATTATACATGGGTAATACTAATTCCATATCTATATAAATGAATTAAATTATTTATGTTTATGATTTAAAGTGTAACTCTAGAAATCAATAACAATATCCATATGCAAAATAATACCCTGGGAATATGATAATTGGTTTGGAATTTACGATGAACTTGCAACGACAGAGTTCTTGGCCTTCTATGATGCGTAAATACCATAAATTTGTTACCAGTACATAAAATTTCTTGTACCAAAATATGTTAAAAAATAAATGGTAAAATTCCTTTATAATCCAAAAAAAAACTTACCTAAATGTAAAGAAATACTAATTTGAATTAAAGATTTAAAACAAAAGATTTTTTTTCCCTGAAAGTTTGGGCCAAAATCATGGGTGCATATTATATATGGGAGCGCATTATACACGGCAAAATACAGTACATATCATGTCACAAGATCCCATTAAATTTAGTTGTTTATATAATTCTTACTGAGAGGCTGTTCCTTTCTTTCACCCTCCTATCTTCTTTTTTAAGCCCAAAGTACTTGATTTGACCTGACAAATGAACTCTTAATTACAAACTATAATCTGAAAATTTTATTTAGTTATTTTATACAGATGATGACTGAAGAGGTTTTTTTTAATAAACAACTAAACTCAAATGCATAAAACTAATAGAAATTAGCTAAAATTTGCATATATTCACAAATCAAAGAATTTACATCTAAAAACTATTGCTACTTCTTAATTTGAATTTTTATTTTACTAAACTAATCTATAAAATGAATGTTACTGAGAGAATTGCTTAAATTTCAGTCTTTAAAAGTTTTCTAAGTGCAGTTTTGGAAATACTATCTAACCATTCTGAGTAAGGAATTTGAGAACAAAATTTGTTTCAGGTATTAGTTGAATTGTGAGTACTATTTCATGTTATAATTTGTACATTGTCTACTGAATGTTAGATTAACAAGAAATAGAAAAATTGACTAAAATAAAGATATGAACATCCTGTTATAAACACAGCACTGTATACATATAAACTAATTAAAAACAGAGATGGGTAGTTTGGCAGAAACAATAAGGTATTTGGAAAACAGGAAATAAGGATTGCTTTAGTCTTACATAATGTGAAAGGACTAAACCCTCTACTAGCAATAAATAGAAAAGAGGAACTGACTCAGTATTACGCATTCATTTAGCAGTGGGAATGAGATTAGACAAACAGTCTTCATTTTAAGTATGCTCAATTGATGAAAATTCACAAAAATATAATTTGTTAAGCGGAAAACAATTTTCTTGTACTAAAGACATTGATAATGAAAATATCATATATCCTTCCTTAGTCGTGTGCTATTATAGGACAGATGGGCTTTCTCATTTTCCAAATGGGGCATGTCTCATTGTTAGAATACAAGATTCGGCAACCCAGAAAGAGTAACATGGAGTTATACAAAGGAGTAAAAGAAAAGGATAAGTTGATAAAAATCGAATGACTGTATGTTTTTCAATTTCTAGTTTTAGAAGCAACTTGGTATATGATGTAACCAGTCATTGAGGTAGGAAATATAGGAAGCAGAACAAATTTGGGGTGGGATATGGATTCACTTAGAATTCAGCACCATCTAAGAGGCATTTGCACATGTGATTGTGAAATTCATGAGAAAGAGCCAGACCACAGATACAGATTTAGAAATTTATTACCTAAATCAGATGAGCTTGCCCAAATAGAGTGAGGAGATTGAGGAGATGGCACCCTACAATACCACACAGCTGCAGTAAGTACAATAGCAGTCTATCAAAAGTACTTTAGAGGAGAAAAGTATTAAATCATCCGAGGATTTCAGGTAGAAACTGGTACCCAACTACCCAAGAAATAACCAAACAAAGAATCATAGAAAAGTTTACTTTTTAAGAGAGAACTAGAGCAAAGCTATGTGAGTAAGCACAAAACCGCAGTGCTTTGGGAGCCTACTGAATAGGTCAGCCTGGCTAGAGCAGCACTTAGAGCATGTAATCCCTGCGGGGCAAGAGTGTTAGAAAAGACAAAATGGTGGGTTAGGGAGGCACCACTGTGACACACCTTGTTTGCCCTGCTAAGGAGTTTGGAATTCGATCAGTAGAAAGAATCATTGAAGGCTTTTAAGAAAGGAAGGTTTGCTGCATTAAGTCCCTCCTTCCATAATAACATTGAACTCAGTATTTTGGGGGGTCAGTGCATGTTCAGGTTCCAGTGTGTTTTTGCATAACTTCCACAAGACTAGGAATCCAGAGACCTGAACTCAGCTCCTAACTGGATTAGCCTCTAACTAGCTACATGATTTTGAACCCGTCAAATAATTCTTTTTTATGTTCTAATTTTGTTGATTAAAAAAAAAAAAAAATTATGAGTTCAGCTGAATTGTCTTTACTGTCCCTTCTTGCTTTAAAATTCTGTGGTTGTGTTATTTGACATATACTAAAAATGTAGTGTTCTTGTTTTTTTTTTGTTGTTGTTGTTGTTGTTCTGTTTTTTTGTTTTTTTGTTTTTACCAAAAACAGGCCAAGAAAAGTATTTGGTTCCTATTATAATTAATAGAAGGCTAGTGAAAAATATAAAGGCACCTGAAGCAGTAATTTTTAAAAGATGGACAAAAGTAGAGATGTGAAGTTAGAAACAAATTAATAACAAATGTATGTTTGAAAAATTTATCAGAATGGAAAAGTAGCTATTCTATGAGAATTCCACCCATCTCATTACTTGTGCCAGGGAGAAACTGGATTCCCAAGAATTAAGAGTCAGAAGAAATCCTCAAAGATGACTTGTGCATTAGGTTTCACTTCATCTCTGGGAGTTTCACACTTATTCCAAAGGAATACAAGGCAGGAATTACCCTAAATATACTCCCCCAGGAAGGCTTCATAAATAAGCTGTATTTCTTAAGACTTTTATTTTTAGTTCAAGGGTGGTATCAGTCAGAATAGACAAGCTGGTCCTGCAGTATTAAACAGACCTTGACTCTCACAACCAATGTTTATTTCTCGCTCCACCATATGTTGTCCATCATGTTTTGGCTTGGGCCTCTGCTCTGTAATGTCCTCACTTTAAGACAGATAGTGTAGAAACGACCATCTCAGGCCTTGCCAATCATGGTGGCAGAGGGCAGGAGAACTCTAGAGTCTCACTTTGGCAATTAAGTGCCACACCCTGAAAGTAGCCCACATCACTTCTCCTCATAACTCATTGGCTATAACTAGTGTCACAGTCCCACCTAACCACAGAGGAATCAGGCAGCTGTAATCCCTTCATGTGCCCAGAAGGGAGGGGAGTTAGAAATATTTTGCAAACAGCACTAATGACCACCTCAGTCGGCCTTTCTAGTCATTACTGGGTAAGAAAAATTACTCTCCTCAAAGTAAGAAAAATACACTCATGCGCTCCTCAAGGGAGACAGCCAAAAAGTTCCATCCAGTCAATGTCTAAATGATGCATCGGAGTTTCCTCATTAGGGTGTGTATTAGTTTGCTAGGGCTGCCATAACAAAGTAGCACAAACTGGGGACTTAAACGAAAGAAATGTATTGTCTCAGTTCTGGAAGCTAGAAGAAACGAAAGAAATGTATTGTCTCAGTTCTGGAAGCTAGAAGTCCAAGATCAAGTTGTCCACAGGGATGGTTCCTTCTGAGACTGAAAGAGAATTTGTTGCATGCTTCTTACCCAGCTTCTGGTGGTTTCCTGGCAATTGTTGGTGCTCTGTGACTTGTAGAAGTAGCACCCCATCTCTGGCTTCATCCTTGCTTGCCATTGTCCCTGTGTGAATGCTGTCTCCACATTTCCTCTTTCATAAGGACACCAGTTATATTGTATTGGGGCAACCCTAAAAACCTCATCTCTAAATAATGCCACATTCTGAGGTATTTTAACATGAATTTGGGGGGAACACAGTTTAACCCATAACAGAGAGTGATGTGCAGTGATTTCTTTATCAAATTTGGATGTGGCTCCTATTGATGCAGTGACCTCTAAATGTAAAAGACAGGTTTTCAACCCTCCTGTCCTCCCACAACTAATACACACATGTGTACACACACACACACACACACACACACACACACACGGAAATGAACATGCGCAGCACAATAAACACTATCATTTGGAAACGAAAGAAAGGAAGTCATGCAGCATGACTAATCTGAAGCAATTCCAAAATCTTACTGGGAAGCAATTTTGAGCTCCCTTATCCTGGGATGGGAAACATGATTATTAGACCCCAGTTCTGTTTCCTGGGATAAAATCCCAGTCCATTGTTCTCTGGGTCCCTGGCTCCAATTTCAGAGGTTCCCTCTGGTCTGAATATTCTCTGAAACCACCTGTAAAGAGGGTATGAGAAGTATGCCCTCCTTTGGGGCTGAGTGCCTTTATTTGATCACTTCCTACACAGAGAGCTTTAGGAGTTGAAGGATTGCGTCAAGTGTTGAAAAATGGTTCTTTTGGTAGTATAACCCAATCAAGAAACATAGGTCCTTTTTAAAAATCCATCCAATTCAGTTTATATGCTAATAACCACATCTAGGTGTTTTTCGTCGTCGTTGTTGTTGTTGTTGTTGTTTTGTGTGTGTGTGTGTGTGTGTGTTTCTGGATAATAATACACCTTAGATTTGCTCTATCTCTTCTTTAAGCCTATGCTTCTTACTCCCAATGTAGATGCTGATAATATGAGATTATCAGGCTTTGTTGGGAGAACCTAGCAGATGTTTCATTAGAAAAGCATCTTTATTTTATCCTACTGAAAGGATACATTGAGTACTGCAACCTTAATTTGATTTTGCTCTAAGACATCTTAACTCATTCAGGGGGTTTAACAATGGGTGTGATAACAATATTCTTGATTAATCCTTATGAAGACTAAGTTGTAATAGGCATTTTGAGTTTAGTATCTTTCTCAGTCTGTTCTTGTGCCATTTGAGAATGGGAAACAGTTGCTTCTTTCCTGTTCTTGACCCTTTCTATTCCCTTTTCTTCTTTCTTGTACATGATACCAGTCTTTCCTGAGCTCATCAGTTTCTTGTTCTAGCTTGCCAAATACTACAGCTCATAGTAACCAACACACGCTACTCACATGATGCTTTCCAAGCTCTCTGTTAGAGCTACAAATTCATTAAGCCCATCATCTTCCTTCCCAGGTACTGGAGGCAATAGTGTTCCCAGATGTTCATTCTCTGCATCACGCAGACCCCTTTCTCCAGCTTCCAAGGGCAGGTTCCTCACCATCTGCCACCAAGTTGCTAACCCATTGCCTCGTGTATTAGGGGATTTTTATAGCAACATCCCATTTTTATGTGCCAGTTTCTGAATAGCTTTTTATTATGCAGTCAGTAGTGCATACAATTATTCAGAGTTGCACCTTAGGTGCTTTGTTAAAAATAAAAATACGGATCTTAGACTCAATCTATAGTGCAGAGAAAGTAACTGAAGAGCCAAGTAGAAATGGAGAGTGTGTGGTCCTCTTTGACAGGAAGAAAAGCACCTACTGAAAAGTTTGGCTTAGAGTTTATTCGTTCATACAGGAAAATGCAAAAGCTTGAAGAAACACTTTACTATTTGAGATGGAGAAATGAAACCATGCATATTAGATTAGATAATATAAAATAAAATAAAAACAAAATGTAATCAATTAAAATTGCATAGTTAGCAATCAAGAAGTACCTGTTCAATCAAATTAAATTCACTGCACCCATGTTATATTTATCATGTAATAAGCCACCTCTTGGGGACTTCTGTGCCAGTTTTAATGAGTTCATGATTTGGAGATGAGGGATTGTGGAAAGGGAGCAAAGAGTTGCTGAGTAATTCCTGGGTTTCAAAGATATGACTCCTTTGCTCAAAACTTAAAATTCGAGTTTGAAAGAACATGAGGCACACATAAAGTTAAGAAAACAGAATATAGCATTTTAATGGTCTAATATTGACTACAGTGAGTGGAAGTTGGAGAAGAGAAAAAACCCAGTATAGGCTCAAGTCTTTAGGGATAATTTCATAGCAGCTGGTGGCTTTGAAGGATTACTAAAGATGAATCGGGTGGGAGAGAAGAAAGGATCATTTCAAAATTCAACTCTGTAACCACACTGGTAATATTAAAAATATTCTAAGGTCCAAAACTTAGTGCCATGATCATTGCAATCAATGAACTAGTGTGCATTTTGACAGGCAAGGGCTTTTCTGATTTTTTTTTTTCCTGTTTCTATTTCTATTGATCATGGAGCTAGGCAAATTACTGCAAATTATATTTTGCTATTTATTTTTTGTGACACCAAGAGCACTAGTGTGCTAAATTAGAGGAATAATTTACAGCCTAGTATTAAAGTTATGCTCCCCCACCCCCTCTCCACACACTATACTTTGCTTTCCTGACAAATATGCAAGTATGCAAGCATTGCTTAAAACTGACAGCTAATGGTATAAATTAACCTCCTGAATCTGGTTCTGGCATTTTCAAAATTACTGTAGTACATAAAAGATAGTGGTGAAATATGAATAATAAATGGAAAGAAGAATGACATGCCCTCCTACTGCTTTCAGAAGTAAATGGAGGGTTCCACTATCAAGAAAATTATAGCCTCTAGGGTTGTTTATTCCTGAGATTTTCAAACAACCTTCCTTACAATGAACTAATTTGGGCTTGGGAAAAAATAGCAAAGACAGTGCTTTCTAAATTTCCTCTCTAAATTATGAAAGGTGCTATTAATATTGGATTTCATTGCCAGCAGATAAAGGTAAATTAGAAATAGTTTATCACCATAACAAACATTAAGTTTAATCAGAATAACAGGTAAAAATCTAATACAAATAAAGTGTTTGTTGCTCAGTATGTTCAGACTCTTATGACTTTGAGGTAAAGTTCTAGTTTTTTGTGACTTTATTTGTTTGGGCTTTGGTTTTATTTTTCTAAAGGATCATCAAGCAACAAGTGACCATTTAATATTCATACAGGTCATTGTATGAGAATGTTCTGGGGAACCAAAGAGAACATGTTTCATAACTTACAGCTACACCATATGTCTATTGCCACCTCACCGATTGCCTGTTTTCCTCCTGTTAGAATGTATTGCTTAACCAGTGAAATATACACATCCATGGACATTGCAAACAGAGCAACATAATAGGGCTTGCATTTTTTTTTCTCCCTTTGGAATTGAGCCTGCAGTATAGAGATACACATGTTTCTGAATGTAAAATATATAAATTGTGAAATACCAGAATTTTAAAATTGGGCACAGATTCATTGACTAATAGGATAAAGAAGAAAAGCCCCTTTCAAAGATGTAATTCTATGTTCTAAAAATGTGTATTTGGATTATTTAGTTTGGGAAATTTTAAAATTTTTCATGCTCTTAGCAAGTCTCTGTTCTCTAGTTCCAACACTCACTGTCTTTACAGAAGACGTTGCCCCACAAACTAACACCTAATGGAAATATATTTCTGCTGTGACCTGTTGCTTTGAAAATGGATATAAAAGAAAATTATTTTGCTAGATATAGAGTTATTTTGTAAATAACACATTTTGTATTATTAATTATCAAATTATATTTTAAAATATTGCAGAATACTGAAATAATAAAATTATAGTGATAAATATGTTTTTATAGTAAATTATGAAACTTCCAGTGGTTTGTCACCATTGACACATGGTACAAGCTGGAATCTAAAACAATATTTATTGCAAATGTACATGTTGACATTTATAGCGATATGTTTAGGACTATAGATTTTTCATTTTTATGTTTGCTCTTGTCTGTTTGTAAGTGGAAATATTTATTCTGATATAAATTTTTTATTGCACTTGAAAACAAATGTACTGTTGTAGAGTGAAATTAATGGCAGAATATAGAGGAAGTAACTTGATAAATAATATTCTCCCAAATTTTAATATGTGGGGGGAGAAAAAGATAATTTTAGTAATCATTAAAACCGTTCTTGAGAAACTACCACCTAAGGAACTCTTGAATTCTACAGAACAGTTTGAAAATTGCAAACTTATTTCCTGGTCCTTCCTTTTCCCTCCCTCCTAACTGTCTGAAAAGTGTTTTTTGCTGATAACATCAAATTCTACAAAGCTTGGTCCCTGCCAGAATTCTGACCCTGCCCTATTCCTTCAAAAATTCAGATTCTGATATACTCCCATCACCCTTACCTTGCCACATTCATAGTATAAATTCTTGAATATAGAAACCATATATATATATGCACACACACACACACACACACACACACACACACACACACACACACATATATATACACATATATATTTAAATCTTCCACATTTTCTGTAGTTTTGATAAATAGTTGTAAATTACTAGGAGGTCATAAAGTATAGGTATATAATTGTTCCAGGGATTTGAAGGCTGTCCTTAAGGAATTGTTTTATTTACCCTCCCATCATTCCTATGGGTGCTTTCATTAAAAATGAGAGGATTGGTAAGAATCTCTTTAAATTGGGTTTCAATAAAGAGACAGTATAGTGATTAACGTTTAAGAGAGCACAAGACTGTGGAGTCAGAGACTGCCTGGGATCACATCCTGGCCCCATCAGCAACATGTATGACCTTGGGCAAATAGTTAAACTCTATTAACTCATCTGTAAAATATGTATGATGTTAGGACTGAATGGCATATTCTACATAAAGTGCTTAGACTAGTCCCTGACATAAGATAAGCCCTGAATAAGGGCTAATTTTTATTTAATTTCCTATTATTGTATTTGTTTGCTTTATTTTCATTAATCAATGAAAATTATTTTAAGATGTTAGTGTCCCAAAAAAAGAAAAAACATGTTTCATTTTGGTAGCCTACAAATAGTAGGAGAAAACAAAAATGATGTGAGATATGTATTAATTCTAGTATAACAGAACTGGAGAGCTGCTTAATTTCTGTGAAGAACTGGGAAGTACAAAAGAGATTTGACCAATGAGGACAGAAGTAGAACTGCTTGGTGAAGGCCGGTCTCAGCTGAGTCTTCTAATAATAACCCCAGTCTTCCAGTACAAAAAGGAACTACTTTGTGATGTAGTAAAAGCCTTGTTGCTTTCAACAAAAGAGCATCCAAAGAAAGATTGGTTGTTCCTGTTTAGCAAGGTCACACCGATGGACAGTGTCCCTTGTCAAAAGTATGACCCCTGATTTAGCAGGTCAGAAACTCACTTTGGAGAGATTACCTAGAAAAGCAAACTCTCAAATAATTACTCATTAGAGGCTTACCTATGAGTAGGATAAACCATTATCAAGTCAAAATTGAATGATAGTTTTGTTAGGAAGTTATATATTTTGGTCAGTTTCCAGGAAATTCCACCAAGTAATGCATAACAGCATACAGAATCCCGAATTGTTGATCAGAGGGAGTAAAACATAAAATTATTACAATGTGATCGTGATACTCTTAGGTTTCTTATACCTCTAGAATATTTCCATGTACATAAGGTTTAGCAGCATCATTCCTCAATATCAGAACTTCACATTTCACCTTGACAGGCTTTACCCATATTGATTGTTCCTTGTTAGCAACCGATATTCCTAACTTGATGCAGAATGCCAGACTCCTGATTAAAATATTCCTTTTTTCAGACTGACTATAAGACCGTTGTATAAGTCCTATTGTTTTGTTCATTTGTTTTTTACATTACAATTCTAGGAATAACTCCAAAAAGTATTACTATGAATATGAGATGTGTTATGTTGATTTAAATTCAGGCTAGTTCTTAGACAAGCTAAGGTCTGTTCTGTCGAATGGGTTCCTCTGAAGTGGGCCATTCAAATTCTAAATGTCTTCTTTTTCTGGCAGTTTTCATCTTTTGTGTCCTTGCTTTCCTTCTTCTTAAAGATGTTCACAGTTTTCCTGGACACTTTTAGTCGGTTCTTTTGATTTCTCTGTTATAAGAAAGATCATTTTCCCTTAAAAGCATTAGGTAAGGCAGCACTCAGAACACTCTGCTTCTGCGTTGCATTTAATACTTTCTAGAATGCATATTAGACTTTTTCTCATTATTAAAAGCTTAAAAGTACAAATCTAATAGTTCCTTGATCTCATTCTTTCTCCTGTTGCTAAATTGACACTTTCCTTTGCCTGATTCTGCCAGGGCCTCCTGGATTTCTTATTTTTTATCCTTAAACCAATATACATAGCTCATAAAAAACAGTAGTTACAAAGTGACAGGTGTTTTGAAAAACTTGCTTAGTTTATATGTTCAGTGAAGATGTTGCCTCTAAATCAGCAGCTACTAATGACCTTTTGTTCCAGGGAACTGTTAGAAATCCAGATGAAGTTCTGGAACTGAAGTATAGTTTAGGCTTAGCCTCAAGTTGGTATTTTCCAAATGTACTTTGTTGAGTTTTTATCTTATGCCATAATAGATTTATTATTAGAATTTTGAAGATTCACTTCAATTTCAAAAACAGGTCATTTATTTTCTTGCCATTCCCCTCCTGCCTTAAGCAAAACAACACCGGGTATTAAATATGTGGTAAAACTACGGGTCTGTATAACTGTACTTCATTTTGCCACCATCATTTGCCAGCTGACAGGCAATTAGTAATTCTCAAAATCTCTTGAATCTCATTTTTCATATATAGGTGGTCAAAATTATCACTTAGTTTTGTTGACTATTACATGGGATAATGTGTGAAAATACCTTCCATGCTGCTAGGTACATAGTAACTGTTCAATAAATCCTAGCTGTTTTCCTTCAGCCATCATAAATTTTCTTTTGATTCTTTTGTTTGTTTGTTTCTTTAGTAATGACATTTCAGTTTTGACTTTGGTTGATGTCTTTTGCTTTCTATTTGTTTGCTGTGCTTGTCTTGCTTTTTCTTCTTTCTTTCATTCCTTTCACAGCCATCTATTGAATGCTTAATCCCATGCAAGGCACTGAGGATATAGAGGTTAATAATACCATCCCCACCTTAATGGAGTTCACAGTTTTGTGGGAAAATGGAATGTAGAAATGAAATACACCATCGAATGTAGAAATAAAAATTATGAGGCTGTCTGCACAGGGAATTTACAAAGCAGAGCAGAGATGGATCAACAAAGGCCGTCTGGAGGAGAGGAATTGCTGAGCTAAACCTTACAGGATAAGGGGATATGGATTGACAAGGAGATGCATCTTCTGTGTAAAGGATCCATGATGACTCAGAGGCACAGAAGCAAACAACAGCCTGTTGAGAAGAAGAAACCACAAGTAATTCATAAAATGAAAAAGAATGGCAAGAGCTGAGGTAAAAATTAAGGGGAGAGGAGAGCTCAGTCATACCGGCCTCAGTTTGGATATGCCACTCTCCTTTTTAGAGTGGGAGCAAATTTTCAAATTATGTAGCCATCCCGTTATTTCTTGTCACCTAACCCTAACCACCCTTGTGTCCCTTACTGACTTTACTATTTCTACAAAAGGGACACTGTCATGTCCCTCAAATGAGTTGGAGCAGGATGAAAAGTTTAATAGATAAGAGGGAACTATTGAAAAACATGTAGCCTAGAAGCGACATGGTTATATCTGTACTTTAAATTCACTCATCTCATACATATGTTGAATGGATTTTCATGAGATATTATATTGGAAAATAATGATGTTAAAGGTTCCTTTTAACATTAGAATGTTTAAGATTTTTTTAAGATGTGAAAAAGCAAAACTTTTAGGAAAGGTGAAGAATTAGGTCTGCAGCAATGTATCTAAGCTATACCAAGACTGGTTAATATTTACCTAATAGACTTTTCCTTAATGTCTAAAATTGTTTTTCAAAAAATCTTGTTCATCTGATAATGGTCTGACTAGATAAGTAGCAAGTACCAGTGATAAGGACAATTATAAAGTCTCATTCAAATGTGTATTATTTTACCTTGAGAAGGAGTCCTTTCAGAGCCTGAAAAGGAGCTGATTAATCAGCTTTTAATGAGGTCACTTTACTATTAGTAGAGCTTGCTCAGTTCCACGAACAGACTAGGGATTTTCAGTGTTCAACTCCTGTCTTACAAATACAAAAAGCCATAGTAGGTAATAATAACTTAAAATTTCCATGGACTTCTACTCTATGTATAAATATTAGGGTGGGATCTTTATTTTAATTAGGACTTCTAGAAAGGATTTGTGTTAGATGGTGTTTTTTCTATGATTCTACTATTTCCTTGATGGAGGATACAAACATTCAATTGACCTATTTGCTTTTTGTTCAATCATTTAGAAAAATATGTTTTTTGGGGAATGTATCGAAGGCAAAATAGCTTGATATCTATATCACATGATTTCAACACTGGAAAAAATAATATCCATCTGAGCTTCTACTGAACTGCTGAATGACATGACGTATGTATGATGTGTGAGTTCTCAAGCCAATGTATTCAGCCTAGGGCTGCAGACTTGTTCTCAGTCTAACACTGGTTGTTTATTTGCAATGATCAAAGAGACCGTGTGTTGAATCGTGAAGTCTGATTAATAGTTTTCCTTAACACCTCTAGTCTCAGAATAAATGTACATCAAGTCCTAAAACACACATAGAAAAGGCTTTAAAATTTCTTTTTAATGTAATGATCTATACAACCTCTCACTGGAATTTGGAGAGCTGGGGCCAAATACCACTGCTGCTCTGATGCCGAAACTGTTTTGGAGCAGGCAAGAAATAGAGAGTATCTTTTCAAAAGACTACTTTGCTCCCGTCCTTCTCCATAACTAAAAGTCAGAGCTTTTTGCCAGGGAGGAGGAGAGAGCAAAGTTGGGGGTGGAAGGGAATGATGAAGAAGGCAGTGGGGGCAGTTGTTTTTCTGTGCCTGCTGACGTCAACGAAATTGCCAGATGGCATTTGAATGCTTTGCAAAAAGACAGGAGCCTTTTATTACAGCTGTCACATGGGGTTTCATTCATTTGCATTCCCAGAAGTGGTCTAAAGCTTTCCCTAACTGTAGGAGTAATGAGGGCTCTGTACCTCTAGAGACCCAGAGGGCCTTTTGTAGGATGTTGTTACCTTAAGTGGCTCTGATAAGGGACACATGCTCAGAGAATGGCATGTTTCACTGTCAGCTTCAGAGGGCTGTGAACTATTCAGCTTCATTTAGGACTATAATGTGATCATTCAAAATGTCTTCTCTACAGAAGGTCTTTTGTGGGTTCTTGTAGCCTTGGGAACACACTCGGTAGCACCTGAAAGATCTAAATGGCAATTCTGGGCTATAGAACAAAAACACGGGTTCTGTGAATTGACCCCAGGACTGAAAAATACCTAAAGTACAAAAGATGTGTGCATACCTCCCTCACCATCTTGCCCTTGGCCTTACCGGGCTGCCTTGTCATCCTCATGCTATTTGGAGGGACCAAAATAAAAAAATTTAAAAAAAAGTTTAGAAAAGCTGTGGATCTCTTTGTAGAAGAAAGAAAGGAGCTTTGAAATTCCAAGAGCTGCTCTCAGAAACTGACCCCAGGGCTGTACTCTTGAGCTAGGCTGACCTGTCCTCTTCATACCTCAACCCTTCCCACTGCCAGGAATTTTCATGTTTTACTTGAATGCTTTAAAAATTCTCAAACTTTCAATTCAATGGGTTATCGAGTGCATTCTTTTTTATAATACACTCATTTTGGGGACAGTTAATTGGACACATTGATTTCTACAACCAATTTGAGAATGAAAAAAAAGTATGAAGTACTTTTACCAGAGAATGTTTTTGTCCTTGTTACTATAACTCATATTACTCTTGGTAAATGATGTAGCATGTTAAGACTGAGCTGAATTGTGTTACCCAGGTCTCTTCTTCCTCTTACCTGAAGTCAATGAGATGATTCACTTAAGAGGCATAAGTTTTGATGGCAGTAGATCTATGTGTTATGCTGAAGTGAGAAGCATCTAATGTACCAAGGGAATTGGAGGCTGGAGAATGTAAATGCTTAAAAGTTAGCTTCTGTGTATTACTTAGTTTCAGTATTATGGGACAGATTATCTCGGTTTAGTGAAAAATCTTTTGCCATTTTATCAGTGGCAACATATCACACGGATGTTAAGACTACTGTCTCAAGTAAGGAGCAAACCTAGAGCAGTTTTCCATGTGCCCTATTATGCTGCAAATAAAACAAACAAATGCAATCACTCTTACCATTCCATGCCCCAAATACATATATAGGCTCAGCCATGGAATAGTTTCCAAATATAAATAGTAAGAATGGACTTGCTGGAGAGTGTGCTCATCTCAATTTAATTTCCCTTTCTGCTTCTGCTTCCGGATTTAGGGAGATTTAGGCAGTGATGGTGAAGATTATGAAAATTTCCAGTATCACCTTTCAGTTTCCTGTGATCCCTTTGCCCCCTTCTCAACCGCAGGGAATAGGGGCACAGGTAGGGGTGTGAGCAGTATTATGTATTCACGAGCAAATCCAGATCTGAGAGATGGCAGGTCAGGAACAAGGAACATAAAACCAACATTAAAGAATAACTCTTAGGAGAAAGGAAGTATCAAGAAACATAATCCAACTGGGTGGGGTGATGGTAATTAAAAAGGGAGGGCTATAAATCACCAACTCCCACCCCAGGGAGTACCAAGGTGTTATACAGACAGAATCAAGATTACAAATGCATTTATAAATACCTATTTCACACAAGGTTATACTTGGGCTAACTTTCAAGAGTATTCAGGTCATGGTAGGTCTGTTACACATTGTGTTCGTGTTTCTCCAAGAATGCTTCTTAGGGAAGCTGTAGTGTTGGTAGCAGTGTCCTACTTTGCGTATCCCAGCTCCCAGTCCCCTTTGAAAGTACAGAGCACTTGTCCCAGGCATAAGTAGTGTCATTGTTGATATTACAATGGTCATCATTTATTGTCACTATTCTAACATGTTAAGGTTTGCCTGAACATTGCGAGAATCAGAACAATATGTTCCTAAATGTAACTCCAGGTGATAGTCATTTTTGCCGTATTACACTTGTCCGCTCCCAAAGTCCAGAAACAGAAAGCTCATGATTCATTTATTTCTCAGCTACAACAGATAATGCTCTGTTAATTTATCTCCCTTAATTATGAAATAAGTTCTAGACTGTTCAGTAATATATCGCATACATTGGGTAGTGCTGTAATTCAAAGACAGTATAAAACCACACATATAGATTTTACTTTGTTTTGAATGTATTATCTTGACAAAGAATTGAATAGTCAATTGTCAAGCTATCTTAGAGTCAAACCATCATCCAGCCTTACTTTAATGTCATCATTTTCAATTAGAAGCAGTTAATATACAGTTTTTTTAGGGCCAGGTATCTCAGTGCTCAAGCCATCATCCGAAACACAATTACATTTTACAAGGGAGATACCACAGGGGCACCTTCATCCTGACCCACAGATAATCTTTCCATGCCTAAGGCAAATGGCTAAAATATGTGCCTTGTTAGAGATCAGAAAGCCGTAGTGCCTGCAGGATGTTCTGGGCTGAGTCGCAGGAGACCTGCTGAAGGGCTGGTAGACATGTTGTTTCCTCAAACTCAAAACCTCTGTACTAACCTCACCCAGAGAATTCAGATTTCAAAGAACATGCATTTTTAACTTATCTCATGAGAGGCTAATGGATAAACCAGAATGGCCATGTACTTGGTTTTCCTGAGAAATATCATTGTTAAACAGATTATAACATTCATATTGGCTGTTCAGTACTTAGTTTTCATAGTAGGACCGTCTACCCAGGCAAATAAATCAGTGAATAAATGAACACATTTATTGATTTGGTAAATGTTTTTATGTACCTAATGGGTACAAACAAATAAATCATTTCAATTTAAATAATGACTGACATATAATTAGGGTGTTATAGGAGGACAGATGATGGGTAGCAAACCCAGTTGGGGCAGGAGGGTTCAGAAAAAAAGTTTCTGGAAGAATTAAATGGTAATGGAGTTGTAGGAATAAACCCAATGAAGGTGGTGGTGAGCTATTTCCCTGGAAGACAGGGAAATTAGGAGAAATAAGTATATTTGCCAAGATACACATGACTTACAAAGAAAAATAGCATGTGGAAAACATCAGTAATTGTCTTGGGAGCAGTACTTGTGAAAAAAGAGTGGTCAGTTTTATAGGTGGTGAAAATGGCAAGACTCAGTGATTAACGAAATGAAGGACATGAGGAAGGGGAGATAAGTGTTTCTAGAGTGGATGATTTGGTGGATGTTGGAGGCACTGACTGAGATTCCACATCAGAGAAGCAGTTTGGGAGAGTCAGGTCAAGTGAGTTTTGGATGCTCGCCTTTGAGAATCTATGTTGTATGTCTCCAAGGACTCTTACAATAGTGCAAGGCTCTGGGCAGAGCTTTGGGGTGGAACATGGTTTAGGAGTTGTTATCTAGAAGAGGTGGTATGGCTTTCATGAAAGTGTGTGAACAAGTACAGAGAGAGTCTACATAAAGAAGAAAGCGTGGGCTAAGAGGTGAAACCTGGGGAAATGGTTTGAGAGCAATGGGAAGTGAGGGGAAAATTTCCGAAGCTACAGAAGCAAAATGTTCAAAGAGATAGGCAAAGAGCTAGAAGGGCTTGATTTCTTGGGCGCTCAAGGAAGAGCGGTTTTCAAAAATGAGTCACCAATGCTATAAACTTCTATGAAGAAATCCCTTAATGCAGGGACTGAAAAGTAGCCTTTGAATTTGGCAGTTAAAATCCACTGTGATATAACAGCAAGAGTGATTACAGGCTTCGTTCTAGAAAACCAGCTCAGTGGATTGGGATATGAATGGAAAGTGAGAAAATGAATATGCTGATTACTAACTGTTCTTTTAAAATTTGAGGTAGAGAAATTGGACTATAGTTGATAGGGGTGCAGAAATTGTGGAAAGAACATGGCATTAAAGCATATCCCAGAAAAGGAAGGGAGGGAGTGTGTCTAAAAATGTGGAACCTGGGTAGATTTATAGGCAGAGAAGAAGATGCTAGTATCAGAAGTTTGCTTGGGGAGTGTACTTTCAGAGTAAAGAGACTCAAATGATCTTAACGGTTACTGTCATCTAGCCCTTAGCTTATTGTGTCCTTTATAAATGTCAGGACTACTCTGCCAGCTTCTTTTGAAAACTCAAGTTGGCCAGTTAGGAGTGATTGAGTTGCATTGAAATGAGCTCTTCCTTTCCAGCTGTTTATTTGTAATATTCCTTATCATTACTATTTACAAAAGTATTTGCCACAATCAATGCTTCATGACAAACATAATGTTCATTATAGCATTTTCAGTTTATGCCTAACCTTACAGTACAGATATCAATATGTCTCTCAAGCAGAAAGGCAATCATTTACAATCTGAGGTGGATTATATTTGTGGAAAAGTGGTGAATCTTATCTATTTAAATATTTGATTTAAGAAGATTTTTGTTTATTAGCTGAAGGAAGAAAGAATATTGTCTTCTAAGACCATACAGGATACTTACATGGTGTCAGTTTGGGATTGAAGCTTAGTATTTTTATACTTTAAAGTTGGATCTTGATCATTTATACCAATATATCAGGGAAATGAAGTCCTAGACAGAAGAGCACCGTAAGAAAAGGTATGGGGTTGTGGTAGCATATTTGGGGAGACAATCCAGGATAGCTGGGGATGAGAGACATTAGCAGGCTGTATGGAAATGTATCTGGGGCAAGGGGGTTAAAAGTTAAACGCTAAGACACTTACAGTCATGCTAAGAAGTTGAATCTTGCTCTATAACTTTGGGAAATCATCAAAGAAAATAATATAGCAGCATATTAATAAATCTGTATTATGAAAAACTGAGTTTGTGGTAAGAAAAAAATTGGAAGAAAAAACTGCAGCCATCGTCATATGAAATAACGAGAGATGGATTAAGGCAAGGATACAGGGCTTTTAAAGAAAGAAGTAGTTGATAGAGACTCTTCAGTGGAAATTTCCTGATGCAGTGACCAATTTGATGTTGAAGGTTAGAAAGTAAAAAAAAAAAAAAAGTTAAAAAACGTCAAGGTATCCATCCAGGTTTTTTGAATGATTTTATTGTTGGTCAAGATAGGAAATAAAGGAGGAAAATAAGAGTTTAAAAGATAGAGATGAAGTATTCTGTTTGGAAAAGATGAGTTTGAAATAACCAGGCGATGTCTTGGGTGGAGCTGTCCAGACACCAGATAAGAACACAGGCCAGAAATGTCAGTGTTGCAGCTCCGGTTAGTGGGTATTCATTATAACACAGGGTGAGAGCTGGGAGAGAAGGGCATAGTTTAGGATGGAAAAAAAAAAGGACAGAAAGAAAACAATAACTAGGGGCAGCAATTAAAGAGAGAAGAGCCAGTAAAGCAGAGTTACTTCTCAAAGGGACTAGAGAAGCCAGACCAGGGCAGAGCCAAGACAAGAGAAAGAAGCTGTGGTGCTGGGCAACGGGAGACACAGTCAGGATTATCATTAGATATTTTCATTAAGACATTGATTGTATTTGATAGGGAATTTATTTTATCAGGAGAAAATATAAATCAGATTGCCATGAATGGAAGATTAATTACCTTTAAAAAGGCTAGGAGACAGGAGAGCTCTCTTTCCAGGGGTTTAATAGATTAGAATTTAAAAGGAATGGATAACACCTTAGATGGGGCCAAAGAACAATTTTGTTCGCAGGGCAAATGCTAACGATATTCTTAGGTTGAGAGGAGGGAGAAGTGGGAAAAAAAAGAGAAGAACTAAGAAGAACTCGAGTCAAAAGAAGAAATGTGCTGTCCATGTTAAACGGATGAGATTAAAAGTACAGAGGTAGGAGACAGGTATTAATAAGAAAGAACGTTTGGTACATTAAAACAGTAAGAAGGGAATCAAGATTTATGAAACCCTACTTTTATTTATAAGTGTATATAACGCTAAATTAAAGTTTCCAATAAAGGATTCAATAATTTTGTATAGTTTCCACCAAGAAGAACTGGAGAAAGACATTTCACTTAAACTAATTAGGCACCTTTTTGCTGAGCATGCTGAAAGTTGCTATGCGAGTAGAAAATAAATATAAAATGATTCTTCTAAAAGCTCACAAAATTCACACGTGTAATAGAGTGTGTTTACAAGGAAAGATTTGACGAGTGGCATTTTGATTATTACAAATCATTCTGAAGGTCCATAGCATGCGAACATTTGCAGTGGAGGCACAAATACGGATAGTGTCCTGGGTGCTGGTGTTAGAAGTGAGTCACTTGGCTAGAGTGAAACTAGCCATTGCTCCACCAGAGTCTGCTGAACCGAGGATAATCATATTTTTCTATTGTCTCATAACATTCTGAATATAGGATTAGAACTGAGACGAGTTTCTTAAATTTAAAGTGATTAACCCAGACCTGTAGACAGACACATTATAAAATTTTATCTTCATTGCCACCAACTTATCTACTAATTACATATACATTTGGCAAAATTTTATGTTGTATTTGTTATTTTCAACCATGAATAAAAGAAAACTTTACTCAAACCAGCTGTAACACTAAAGAAATACCATTTTCTCTCGTAATAAGAAGGCCGGGAAGTGAAGGCTTCAGTATTAGTGAATTCATGGCTCAATCATGTAGTCGACATAGGGTTTTTAACTCTCTCTCTCCTTTTGATACTGTTACACTGTAGGCTTCATCCTAAAGCTGATTCCAGGTGTGATCCAAAGATGGCTGCTGGCAGCAATAATGCTTCCTTCTGGTAGGAGGGGATTTCCTTTCCTAGAAGAATTAAGCAAAGTTCTTTTCATGTGTCATTGATTCACACTGACTAAGGCCTACCCACCCTTCACCAAATTCCGTGATTAGTATAGAAAGTCTATCACAACATCCACGATGTATGGATTGAAGATAGTTCAGGATTGGGGCATTTCTCAGTATCTCTGGACATATTCACATTGATGTCAAAATGCCACAGTAGTACCTAGGGCAACTATCACATCTGTTGTTTGATCCATCAGCTGTGAGACCTGCCTAATGGACATCTGAGAAGCCGTTATCCTCTTTTGGACCAGCATAGTGTGTGGCTCATGATAGAGACACTATAGTAAGTTAAAATTATTTGTTAGAAATATTGACAACAGCAGGAAATTAGTTTTAGCTATTTTTAGTTAGACCTTATATTAATTTTAGTTGTTAGTCCACCATCACAATCATTATGTGAAAGGATTCATTGCTTACTGTTCTGTTTGTTTTAATAATGCTTTGCTTATTTGTTTCTATGGGATGTTTTAATTAATATTCTTGTACCATACTTCCATTCTCACTTCCTTACTTTAAGATGAAATAAAACTAAAATGGATGGAAACAATAGCTAAAGAGGAATTTACTACCACTTTATCCCTAGATCTTCCTCTTTATCCCTCAGGGGATGGGGGAAGTAGCCCACAGTTTTATCAGCAGTTTTATAAATTTTAAGATTATAATCTTAAAAGATCATTCCTGAAGTTAATTTGTGTTCTTTGCAGAGATCTTTGTGTTAAAAACAATCTGTGCTGAATCGCAACAAATTGTTGGCCATTTGTATTTCTTAAATATGCTGGCATTGCTATACTAACAACATATGGAAGCACTGACTGAGCTAACAGTTATGTCTACAAGGAAGAAAACAAATTTATGACATAAATGTTGAGTGACTCTTTATTATGACCAAATGACTTATTTTCTTAACTGATTCCTCCTTTACTCAGCAACAAACACAGTGTTGCTAAATGTGAGGAGTATTATATCAGTTTGAGGTGCTTCTCATGCAAATCTTTTATGATCCTGCCCAACATCTGCCTATTAAATGTCTTGGTGAGCTACGGGGGTCTGCTGACCCAAGATAACCATATTTATTATCTGAATGTCTCATAACATTATGAATATAAGATTATAACTGAAACTAGTTTCTTAAACTGAAGTAATTAACCCAGACTTGTAGACAGATACATTATAAAATTTAATTTTCATTACCACCTAAAAGGAAAATGAAGACAGATGTTTTCCTATTAGCAACAAAAGTCTCCACAAGAGCCTGATACTTTTTCCTTCCAGGAGCAAATATTCTAAGAGATTTGGCTTAAGCACAGGAAATAGGGAGAAAGAATAAATAGCACTTTTCTTGATGCAAAAAAGTTAGCAATCTTCCCCGAGACTTAGTTCTGGGAAAACTCTAATATTTGATTTACAAAAAAGATGTGAAGGAAGGGAGTATATGATGTATTCTCAGTTTACTTACGACATTAATAAGTTCCCCCTTGATAACGAGAGCTTAAGTTGGTAAAGATTAATTGAAGGAAGCGTTTCCAAAACTAACAGTGTGTAGCAAATGGGCAAAGCTATTTTCATATCATCAAAGGTAAGTGACGATACATAGGAACAGTTACCCAAAATACTGTTGGCATTTTAGCATTGTAATTAATAGTGTAGGTCCAGACTACTGGGTTTGGAATTCCACCTCTGTCACTTACTATCTGTGTAACTTTGGGCAAATTACTTAACCTTTTGTGCAGTGGTTTGAAATTTTGAAAGTAATTAACTTTACATGTAATTTGTAGAGCTGTGAGTGGCCTTAGAAAATCAAGAAATGATATTACAAACTTTTAATATTTTACACAAATCTTCTTTGTGTGCAAAATTGTTCACAAATAAGCTCACCTTATCCTGTAAACCAGATAGAAAGAGGCAGATAGTCAAGTTCTCTGAGAGGCAAGTTTCCTACTGTTCCTCAAGTTTCCTACTGTTTTGGGGGGAAACGGGAGGATGGGGAGCTCTAAAATCCATGTTTCAAAGTAGAGACTTCGTTTTGGAGCTATGAGAGTTCTAAAGACTGAAGATCTTGAGGGAAACACCAAGAAACTTGAGGTTTCTATATTTGAGTGATGGGTTTCTGCGACCCGTCCTTCTCCCTTCCCATGCTTCTCTTCTCTGGAGAATTGGTCCTTTTTTTCTTTAGTCCTACTTTGAGGAGAGATATGGATGATAATAGTGACTTTGTTCAGGCCAGCTATTTTCAAAGTGTGTGTGGAAAAGAACTACATGGCCGGATGTAGTTCTCTTAACCAGAGGCAGTGGTGATATATCCACAGGGTTCCCTCAGTTTCCTCTTTTATCCTCTGATCCCTTCCAGTGCCTTGAACATCTTCCACTAGACTGCAAGCTACTTGAAGTCAGCAACCGAGATTCATTCATCTCCACAGCCCTAGGGTATAGATAATACCAGCTACCCAGAAGATGTTCAGTTAATATTTATTGAACAAATGAGGCAAAAATGGATGTTTCCCAGTGCCTTTATATTCCCTTTTTCAATCACACCATTGATAAACTATATTTTGTCCTTAAAAATATTGCCATGTAATTGACTAAGGGTGCACTTGCAATGGAAAAATATGCTATGGTACCTATTATTAAATGGTTGTATAAGTTTTTGTGAAGTAGCCTAGAAATTTCATCACTGTTTATAGTATTATTTCTCTGGAAAAAAATGCATTTGTAAGTTCCAAAAACAATGATTTACAAGTGTTTTAAAATGTGGTCTATTTATAAGTTTGGAAACCTTGTTACTTAGTTTATGGTATCTTTGATTAGTTGTAGAAACTAGAATTTATTGAGCTTTTGAAATACATTTATGAAGTGTTTAATGTTATATTAAAACAATTTGGAGCTATTAAGATCATCCACTCACCATTTCTGCTGTTTATATTGTGGAGGGCTGCGATCACGTATATCAAAAAGAGAACATTTTCGTAGACCATTGGTCTGACCCAATATGGAATTATACACTAACAAGTGAACTATCCAAATTTTCTTTTGCGAGGCAGGAGCACTCAAAGAGATTTCTGAGAGATGGAACTGAAACAATATTGTGGACAAAGTGAAGAAGATTATTACAAGAATACATTTTTTTTTCATGTCCCAGTATCAAATCAGTTGACATGTACAATGGATTCTCCTTAATTTTGCTCTCACTGTTCCCTTCCTTGTCATTCATGCTGCAAGTATCCTAGTTTTTCATATTTATTGCTGTGGCAGCCTTGGTCAAATCTGTCTTTTTCTATGCCTGACCTTAATCTTCCTCAAGCACTGTGCACAGTTTGATTACATCATTTTCCTCCTCAGACATCTTTCATCAATCAATTACCAAATGATAGAATTAGAAAACTTTGTCTTTTATTCCTGGGCAGCTGAAATCTGGCTTCATATTTCCTTTTCAACCTTATTTTCTCCTAATGAAAAGCAGAGAGCTTCTATGCCTGAGAGGCTAGTCTACTAAGGGAATCCTACATCTGCCTTTCTCATGCAAACTCTGACGTCATGCTTCTTCAAGCTCACTTACTCTGCACCTGCTCTTCCACCTCACCAGGGTCTCCAGTCCAGTTGTCCAGTTCTCTTTCTTTCCTATCTGGCAGGCCCCTTCTATTTTCATGTTCTTGCCTTTTTTTATATATAAAATTTCATGTGCAGTCATTCTCCTTTATATCTCTAACCTCAACATCATCTGCATCACTACTTAACAAGGGACTCATGACTAATTTACAGAATAAATAAAAGCCAAAGCATAAGAACTCCAACTTCTCACCTGTAAATCTACAAACATTCTTCTTTTTTCTCTGTTATCATGAGAAAGGTATCGCCCACTGTGAAAGGTTAGTCCCCCCACCCTCTACTTTCTTCTCTTGGACTTGATCTTCATCATCCGGTTGTCTTTACTGAGTTTTAACCCCTTTAATGTTTATGCTTGCTCACTTGCTCACCAATTCTTTAGAGTCTGGTATCCCTCTAGATACTGACGTATCTCTATCTTCTTCCATTTTACAGCTAGTTTTCACCAAATAGTTGCTATACTGTCTTCATTTTCATATCTTCCTTTCATTGTTCAAATTATTGCAATGTGACTTGTCGTCTCGGTGCTTCACTGAAAGAGTTCTCTCCAATGTTACCAGTAACCTTCCAGATGCTAAACTAGTGGATATTTTTCATAATATATTAATCTTTCAAATTCATTGGTCCCTGCTGACCACTATTCCCATGTTGACAAAAGCATTTCCTTGGTCCGTTTGACCCTATACTCAGAGTTTTCAGTTGTCCCTTCTCATTTTCCTTCATGAGTTTCTCTTTTCCCTGACCCTTAAACGTTGGTATTGATTCTGGCTCTGCCCTCTGTCCAGTTATCTTTTCTCTTTATACACTTCCCTGTTAGGGTGTTATTGAAATGGCCATATCTATGCCATTAATGCCCAAATGTGTATTTCCATTCCAGATATCTCTTCTGATATGCATCTTGAATCATCCCATGAATATCACATATTTGCTGAAAGATGAATATCTCAGCATCCACACCAAAACATATTCTTACTCCTGTGACCCCCAACTTAGGGAAAGAGTCTTAGCTACCCATCTGCCAAGCCAAAAGCTTGGAAGTCAGCCTGATTCCTTCCTCCACACATAATGGATAATTCCACTCCCCTGCAGAGGTTTCTCATTGCCCTTAGCAGTTCATCAAAGCTCTTGAATTTGTCTCATGTTTCTCACATGATCTGTTCCCTCAGACCTCTCAAGACATCCTTTTCTTCTTCTTTTTTTTTTCTTTTGTTACTCAGACATAATTGACATATAGCATTATATTAGTTTTGGTTGTACAACATTCAATATTTTTGTGTATTGTGAAATGGTCACCACAGTAAATCTAGTTACTATCCATCATCATACACAGTTACACATTGTTTTCTTTCGATAAAAACTTTTAAGATCTATTCTCCTTCCAACTTTCAAATACACAGCATAGTATTACTAACTGAAGTCACCATGCTGTACACAGACACATCCTTTTCAACCAGAAGCACTCTGTACTTCACCTGGACGTTGTCCTCAGAAGGCCATTCATTCTCTACCTCCAGTCCCTTCATGATTTCCTCTTTTCCCAGAAAATACTCATCCATATATACTAATCCTGTTTACTCTTTCCACATATGTACCAAATTATAGAAAAATACGTAGAATTGCTTTCTTTTATCAGTATTATTACTTCAGTTTCACTATTTTCCGGATAGTAGTTATTCCACAATCAGTTTGTTAAAATATAATTTTTATTCGTGACCCCAGTACTCCAAGAACAATTCTTAATATTTTTATTTAATTTTAAGCTTAAGATTAGAAAATAAAATTGTGCTAGAAGGTTAAATATTTGAAGGTGGCTTCCAAAAAATTATTTATTTTAATGGACTATCTTGGACACTGTAACTTGTTTATCATTTTACATTTCTTTAAGGCATAGGACTGGGGAGAGGGAATTTATGTCGTTTTGGAGGCTTGGAGTATGCTACTTCTGACTTCCCTCATTTCCAGTATCACTGGGTGCCTAAAGAGTACCAGATACTAACCTAGGCTCTGGGGTTAAACTGGTAAATGAAAATTAGCATTGCCTTTGTCTTCTTAGCACTTTCAGCCTAAGAGAGGAAGACAAACTCATTGAATGATTACACGCCAAAAGTTGAATTGAAAGCTGTCAAAAGTGCTATAACAGAGAGGTTCTATGAATACATCTGCAAACTGGTCAGAGATGCACACTTTCTCTGAAATTACAGCTCCAAGGGTTTTTCATTTGGTTATTGCTGTTATTGTTTTAATCTATAATGTTTTTATTGGTTACATGCTGAAATTATAATATTTTGAATGTTTGGAGTTACATAAAATATTAAAATTATTTTCACCCATTACTTTTTACTTTTTTTTAAGGTGGCTATTAAGATAATTAAAAGTACATCTGTAGCTCAGATTTGTGGTTCTGCTTATGCTTCTACGGGATAACAATATTTTAAAAGCTTTAATTTTAGCTCTCATGTTTAGGTCTATGCTTCATTTCAAGTTTTTGTTTATAGTGTTCATTCTTTTCTTTGTGTCTGTTTGTTCTAACATCATTTGTGGAAATAACCGTTCTTTCCACATTGAATTATCTTGAGTCCTTTTTCATGAGTATATATTTGTAGTACTATTCACACACTCTATTCTATTCCAATTATCTAGAGTATCTTTATGCCAACATCACTTTGTTTTGTTTGCTGGAGCTTTATAGTTTGTTTTGAAATCAGGTAGTGTGCATTTTCTAAGTTTCTTACTTTCAAGCAATTATTTTGACTATTCAGAGTCTTTTGTATTCCCATATAAATTGTAGCATAACCTTGACAATTTCTTTTTTAAAAACCTGTTAAAATTTTGATTGTCATTTACGATTTAGGATTTAAATGCATCTGACATGATTGTGTCCATAGAAATTTCTAAGGCAAAAAAAGCTTCTAGAACTAATAGGTGAATTTACCAAGACTGCAGAGTAGGAGGTCAATTGTCTTTGTTTGTACCAATAATGTAAAATTAGGAAAATGAAAAAAAAATCCCATTCATAATAGCATCAAAATAAAATATTTAGGTATCAATTTAAGGAAAGTGTGCAAGCTTAGTAAACTGCAATCTACATAGCACCACTGAGAGAAAATTTTAAAAAAACAAGTAAATAAATAGAAATACCAAATTCAAGGATTGGAAGAATACTCCATATTGTGAAGGCATCGATTCTTCCCAAATTGATCGATAGGTAAAATGCAATTCAATCCTAAAACCTAAATGACAATCAAATTATGAGTAGGCTTCTGTCTGTTTTTATTTGGGTGCTTCTAGTGTAGGAAGTATAGGAATGCCCCCAACTGGAATTCACATGGGGACCACTTTGGATGCTACTCTCACAGTGCAGAGCAGATCTCCCCCAGCAGCAGCAGAAGCAGATCAGCAGCATAGATAAGTGCCCATTGCACATGAGGTAGGAAAGACTTTAGGGCTAAATGAAAATGCAGATGAAACAAATGCTGATGAAGGCTCAAAAGAACCATTGTGTTAGAATGCATATTTTGACGGTTTCTGTTTTACGAATATTTTAATCACAATAGAAAATTACATAGAGAAAATAATTTAAATCAAATTGGGTATGAAAATAGGTCATGTTTATAATGTGTATCCTTTAAAAATCGAGAAAGGTGACAGAAATGAAATATTTGTAACTGAGACGAAATCTTACTGATGTAATTATGGTTTGACTTTAACAATGATCCTCAGAGATATAACACAATTTAAAATATTTTATTACTTTCTACCAATCATCTTAGGTAAATTATTCTTTTTTTCAGTTTATTTTCTTTTTCTGTGCAAAAAAAAAACTAAACTCTGCCTGCTAATGAAGGAGCAGCACTCATTCAAAAAGAAGTTCAGACAATTAGAGTTCTTTAAAAAGGCAGAATACTGCCATCTGTTGTTCACTGAAATTGTTTTTAGGCTAAGCAAGTAGAAACCTCCAGTTCAAGTTTAATAGCAATTCTTAAAATATAACAAACAAAAGACGATCAGAATGCATCAACTTACGTGTTCATAGTTCTTTCAGATAGTCCTAATTTTTCCTATAATATTTGCAAACTGTGCTCAGAGAATCGAGTTTCTTCCAATAGCAGAAATAATAATGCTTTTTATTTACATAGCAATTTATACGTAACCAAGCCTCCCCACCTTCATTTGCATGAGCAGTCAGATGAACAGTTCATTACCTGAATTCCTCATAGGTTTGCCAGCCACTTCAGCTGTCTAATTAGAAGAAACAAAGAACCAACCCAGAAATCAAAGGACAGCTGTTATCTTCTCAGAGATATAGGTTTACTAAAGTATCCAATTTACTAAGTATGTTTTATTTCTTAAATAATAAAACAATATTCTGTGGTAATTATTATTTTTGCGGATGTGCGGTAAATTTGCTAGTGTCTAGAAGGTACTTAGAAAACATAAACAGAGGGACTGGTTTAACAATTTTTGGCTTATTGGCAGATAGATTGTAGGGAAATATATAAGAACACAGGCCGTGTACTACATCCCATTTGGTGACATGGAATGTTCTTAGAACGTCAAAAGAGAAGGAAGTAAAGAATTCTGGTAACTGCTGGAGTTTGTTGTGTCTCACATCTCAAATGGGGCTGTGCAACAGAAACGTTGTTGGAAAGCGATTTGATGAAGGGTCCTATATGTTTTTCTCCTACTGTACATACATATTATCTTAAGGAGAAAATCCAAATGTAAACTCGTATTCCCTGCCAGAAAATTAAAATAAGCAAACATCTGCTTCCTTAGGATGGCATTACGCCAAGGTTCAGCCTACAATGAGTTACTGCAAAATTTTCACATGATTTCATTTTTTAAAAATTTCCCAACCAACTTCAAGTCTAAAATTATAAATGGGTCCTATGAAAACATAAACACATATGTAATTTTACTGGCCTGGGGGTCAGAATCAGTAATATACCAAAGATCCTTTATCGAATCCAGCTCATCTTCAAAATGAATTTAGGACATTAAAAACCAAGATACTATTCTCCCTAATGTCACAGAAGGACAGCCTCCCAGAGAACTATTTGGAGGGTGTGGGGTAGAAAACTACGTTAGAGATGTAGGAGGCGACAGCTTCCAAAAATTCATCAGGCATCTTTTCCCAGCATTGAAGACCCAAATTGAGTAAGAAAAGTCCCAGTGACTCTTTCCTTTATGTGTCATCCCTTACATTGTTTATCCCTCTCTTATCCCAACTCCCTTTTCACCCTGAGAATGTTCTTCTCATGCTGTTTGCCTCCCAGGGTGCCTCCCAGGATGACTAAATACAAAGAAAAAAAACAAAAAACAAAAAAACTTCCAACAATGGAGCTAAGATGCCTGCTTTTAGAATTGCTTTCACATACTGTATTATAAATCATTCTAGTGCAATCAACTGTATTAACTGAAACCATGACTTTAGTATAATTACTTTCTAAAAGCCTAAATTTAATCTTAGAACTCTTGTGAATATATGGGAATAAGGAATACGATCTTTATAGTTTTATTTACCTCGAATAAGAAGTGAAAATATTTGTTTTCTTGTTTTTTGTTGTTGTTGTTACTGTTGGTAGAGAAATCATATCTTTATGTTGCCTTCATTTATAAAGTACTGATCCAGTGTAAGTAGAAGACAAACATACATACACAATATGCATCCCTTTGTACACACAATTTTTTTCAGTGTAGTAATAATAATAATAATAATAATAATAATAATAATAATGATGTGGTTATATGTAATTATCGAACATGTGCTGTGAGCCAAGCACTCTCCTGGGGTCTTTCTGTGCCTATCTCATTTAATCTTCAACAGTACTACACAGTAGCTATTACCCCTTTTGAGAGATGAAAACAAGAGCTAAGAAGACAGGTGAAGTCCCAAATTTCATATCTGAAATAATGAGCACAGACAGTCTGACGCTAGATCCTGTGTTCTTAAAGGCCATGTGTACTACCTCATAAAACAAAACTTTGATATTGTTGAATAAATAAAACTTTCTCTCTTGTATCCCAGTTCTTTATAACTTTGTTTTCCAACTTCTCATATACACAACCTTCCAAATTATGCACATGATGAAAATATGGACTTGTACCTTTTGCACTCCATGTGCTAATTCATATACCAGTCAGGACCAGTAGTTGGTGTGTGAATGTAAGAAATTTTTAAAACAGATAATCATAAAAAGACAACATATATTTTCCATACCTCTAGAAATATATTTTAGCTTAATACATAAAAATATTTAGACTTTCACACATTTTTTGATGAAGAGCCAAGACTGTTTCTCTTTGACTGTATGTCCCCTATATTGCTTGGAATTCCAAGTTGTCTTTCTTACATGCACCATATCCATACTTCATTGTATACTACTGCCAGTGTCAGGTGTCTTTTTTTTTTTTTTTACAGTGGAAATGACTTAGACACTTGGAAACATTCTCAGTTGAGAATCTTTCAGATACATTATCATTTTCTTTTTTAATCATTACTGTTGAATCCCCCCTACTTAATTTAACAGAAATCAATGTTAGAGCCAAGAAAATCAGTTATTTTTGGTTTGATATATAAAACTGCACTTTCCTCCACTGTTTATCAGACTTAAATTCCAGATTTTCTATTTAAAGGTGGCAATCCAAATTTGGTTGTCATTTAAACAGTGTCTGGGGAATTATACTTGCATTTTCTTAAATGTTAAATATTTCTATTATAAGAGCCTGCAACGTAGAATGTTTTATATTGCTTGGTTACTTTTTTTTTTTTAAGGAAAAGATTTATTTGATCATTTGCACCATAAAAAGACTCAACTGTGGTTTTATGCTTAGTGTGGTTCATTACTGCACTCAAAGATGATTTCAGGCTGTTAGCTTAAGACTTTTAAAGTAACTTTCATGTAAACTTTACCTTGAGTATTTATTATCACTATCTCAGATTTCACAAGTTAAACAAAATATTTCTGAGTATTATTTGGTATACTTAGAAATTTAGTTATATTATTTTTAAAGTTGAATAGGTGTGGAACTAGCCTCTGTGTGAGTCACTCCCTTGTTTCACATTTTGTATCGTGTGAAAAAACTCTACCATCAACCAAAGTTCCTTTCCTCTAAAATTCCTTAATAGTTACTCCCTAGACAAGTCGGCATCTTTGTAATTTGCCTGCTGTTTATTGAAATAGCAGCCAGTCTGTCTTTTAGTCTTTCAGAATTTGATGTGTGGTTAGTCTTGGCGATTCTGTGGCAAATGAATCTGATTGTTGGTTTTAGATTTCATGCCTCATTGAAGCCTTTAGTTATTTGAGCCAAAAAGTGGTGATAACTTCTTATGTGTGAAACAACTTTTGACTGTTACACAATTCTATTCTTGAATCAGAAAACCAATAAAGCAAAGACCTGACTGAATTATAGTAGGGAAAGTTTTTCAACAGTAAAAGTGTTCACTTTGATTTCTTAGCCAATTCCAATATGTATAATATGCTTCTTATTGATTTGAATATTGCTTTTGCTTTCACTTGAAAACCTTTGCTTTCACAAAAGGTACAGCATAAATATCATTGAAATCCATAACGTGCTTATTTTCTAAATTCTTATGTTAACACTAATGTTGACTGATGAGTTTTCAATTCTGTTTCTATTTTAAAGTTATTTTAAATTTTTTTAATATTTATTTTTTCTGAAAATATAAGAAATACATCTATTACTTTTAAAAATGTACTATAAAAAGACTTAAAATTAGACAATTATAAAAAGACTTGTTCTCATACCAATAATTCATTAAAAATTAAAACCCTAATTGTCAGGGAGCATGCTCTACTTTCTTCCAGATTCATAGATTTTATATACTGAGAACATTTTGAGAAAACTTCTTTAATTGTTAATTATCAGAGTATAAAGTGTTGATCTGCTTGTCAGAAAGTCTAAAAATATATGCCCAGAAAACAAAGTTCAACTTAAATTTTTAACTTTTTAAGGAAACAGTGTGGTGACTTGTCAAGTTTAACTTTATTAGAATAATATGGGTAGGAATTAATATTACGCTTTTCAGAAGATCATACTGAGTTTTTCAGAAGCATAATAATTAGAGATGCACTTGAAAATACATGTTTCTACAAGGGGATGTTAACCTAGCTCAGTGGCATCTCATGGCCATTTTTGCCGTTAACAGTGTAGGTGCATAAGTGGCATATGCATAATGACATATCTAAAACTATTAGTATTACACTTAAATTTTTATATTGGTTTATAATATATATTTAGGCCTTCAAACAGCAAAAAAACATGGGCCAGTGATTAAATAGAGCATTAAGTACAGATACATTTAAGAACACAACACGAAAAAGTTCAGTAATTTTTTTGGTGTACTGGTTTAGTGCTTGAGCTGTAGAATCAGAGTACTTGTGTTTGCAGCCTGACATTTCCGTGTTCCAGCTATCTGATTCTAATTTTGGCAAGTTATTTTTACTAATAAAAATGAAGTTTAGAAAAGTGTCTACTTTGTAGACTTGTGCTGCCACCATTATTATTATGGTTACTGTGATTATTCTAATGGTATAAGACCTAACTTTTCTATACAATACCTTTACAAAAAAATGTATCCATTACATATAGCTATTACAAGATTAGATCACTTCATGGATGTTGGTGTTTTTATAACATATTTTCTGATTAAAAAATAATACGTATTAACTTTTTTATGGCATACTCCCCCCTCACTAAACAATATTTTATGAGTAATTGAACAAGTAATCATTTATAGATCTATCCAAATCTTTTAAATAAGTACATACCCCTTTATAATATAGTTAGAACACAACTGTCTTTTTAACATTTTTCTCTACTGATACGCATTTTTATCTACATTCTTTGGTTATTATTATCAGAGCACTGTTGTACCCTTTCTGACTTTGTCCTTATATTTTTACATATCTGTAGGTTTTCTTTAGATGTCTGCATTGTTTTGCTGGATCACAGCATATATACATTGAAACAACAAGTTGATAGACTCAGCAAAATTTCCTTCCAAAAATATTCAATTGTGTTTTATTTCCCCAAACCATTACAACTAATACTTCGTGCTATCAGTCTTTTATTATCATTCCATTTTGATAACTTGATAAAAACAACTTTTGCTTAATTCACATTTTAATGTTAGGGAAGCAAGTACCTTCTTTATGTTTTTTGATTATTTTCATTTTATATGAATTGTCCGTCCAATCCCTTTATCAAAGTTTGTCTTTCATTGATTTTTTTAGAAGCTCTTCGTTTAGATATGTTTTTGTCTTCTCTGTGTGGCAAACATTTTCTCACAGACTGGCTTTTACCTTTGCTTTATGGTATATTTTCTTATTAGGAAGTTTATATCTTTATTTAGTCAGATCTCTCAGCTGTTTCCTTCACAGTTTATGAATTCATATTATTTTTTAACATTCCAAGATTACAAATTAGTCCCTTATATTTTCTTGTAATAATCTTAAACTTTTCTGTGTTTAAATCTTTTCATCTTTTGAGTTTATTTTTAAGTCCGTTGTGGGAGAACGACTAGACTTTTTTTTTTCCAACGGCATAGCCAAACTCATCTTAGCCTCTTATTGAAAAACTCCAGAATTCCTGCAATAATTGTTATATATACAATTACCATTATTGAGCACTTACAATTTCCAGCACAAGATTAAGTGCTTTACATGTATTATCCTGTTTATTCTTATAATTATTTTCTGAGGTTGGTACTATTACTATATTCATTATACAGATGGAGAAATCACAGCACAGAGAACTTAATACTTTGCCAAAGATCATGCAGCTAGAAAGTGGTAGGGTAAGGAGTCAGGATTTGGATGTCAATAGCCTAATTCCAGACCTGCACCCCATTACTGTGTTATGCAATTTAAGATTATATAGATCCCTTGGGCCTCATACTATGGCAACATTCCAATAGTAGCAGTTTTCTGCAGCTGCCTTTATCTACTTTCTTGGCCTTGAGTCTGTCCATGTTCTCCCGTGCTCTCACACCTTCCTGCCTGGACTCTGGCATGACCAGCAGGGTGGGGAACATTCCTGTCCTCATTTTTTTTTGTGCTCCCGATTTCTTCAGCAAATACAGTGATGACTTTTAGTCGTATAGACAGTTTGGAGGACTATGATGGATGTATTGCAAAATTCCGGAACTAGAATTTCTATTCTTACCAACCACAATCAGAGGAACAGTTTGTGAATTTGAACACAAATAGAGTTGCTTTTTGTTCTTATCTCTAATGTTGGTTGAACAATTACCATATACTAGGCTAAAATATCACATGGAAATATCACTAACATTAACATTTTAGAGTAGATTAATAATGTTATTTTGAAAATGAAATTTATAAATAATATACATTAAAATCTTGAGCTCTTCATAGGAGTAATTGATATGACTTTTTTTTCCTGTTCTCTGAAAATTCTTGCGTTTTAAAAACTAACGTTTATCTTTTTAATCTCTTCAAATATAGCCTAACCCTCCCCAAGTTCTAACATTAAAAGATGTGCCATGAACCCAAAAATGGTGAAAGCCATGGCAAATTTTGGCAAAATATGAAACAGAAATGTGATTTGCATGTTACTTGAGTGCAACCCTGAAGAATCAACTCAGTCCATTTTGCAAAAAAACCCATTCTCTGTGCCTTCAGTTCAGGCCTTTTCTGACCATTCCTCTGTTTGGTGTCTCAGTCTTCAGGAACCAGTATTACTGTGGATATTGCCGTGATGGGCGAGGCTCACGGCCTCATTACCGACCTCCTGGCAGACCCTTCTCTGCCCCCCAATGTGTGCACGTCCTTGAGGGCAGTAAGCAACCTGCTCAGCACTCAGCTCACCTTCCAGGCTATTCACAAGCCCAGAGTGAATCCTGCTGTTTCCTTCAGTGAAAATTACACCTGTTCTGACTCTGAAGAAAGCTCTGAAAAAGACAAGCTGGCTATTCCCAAGGTAGGTATGAATGACATACTCCTGGAAAAGTTCAACTTTTTTTTTTCTTTTAGGTCTCTTGTCACCCCAAAACCATATGCAGATTCACGTCAGTGACTCAGTGAAGAGGTTTGATAATGGTGACCAAAGTACTAAAAAATATGTAATCATAAAGACTTCTGTCTTTACACATGATATTCTGGAAATTAAATGTTTATCTTTTTACATTACATTTTTTTATTCAGACTTTCAAGTTTTTATTTCTATATGCCAGGACTTGTTCTATAGGATAAGGTTATAGCAGCAAAAGAAAGGGAGGGAGGGAGGGAGGGAGAGAGGAAGGAAGGAAGGAAGGAAGGAAGGAAGGAAGGAAGGAAGGAAGGAAGGAAGGAAGGAAGGAAGGAAACAACAACAAAAAAACAGACAAAAATCCCTGTTCTTATTCTAATGCAGATTCTGTTTAAAATCCATCACCTTCTGAAACAGAAGTTTCCTTCATTCTTTGTGTTCTTAGTATGGTATCTTTCATAGCCCCCTCATGGCTGTCCTAAACCCAACAGGTTTTGAACTTAGAAGAGTTTTATTTGCGTCTGGATTATTTAAAGTAAAAGATGAGCTTAGTGTTTTCTATCATTTTTTCTTGTCACGTTTTAGATATAAGAATTTCACAGAAGGAAGCTGTAAGGGATAGACCCTGCACCGTGTTTAGACCCCACATTAGTTGAAAACAAGTCATATTAAAAACTGAAAGAAAAAAGTTAGAATTTAAGTGGTCTCTGATACGTCATGCACAGCTGTCTGTTTGGTACACAGACAGCCATCCCCTTGAGAAGGTCAGTTGGGAAGTCCTGTGCTCCTGCTTTTGTGTCTCTTGACTCAGGAGTGTGTCCTTCATACAACTTTGTCAATTAGATGTTACATAGTTTCCTTTCAACATCTCCTTTTCTGAAAAAGGTATGGCTTAGCATATGGCCATAAAGGAACAAAGAGAGAGGAACTGATTCCTTTGGGTCTCAAAATAGACATGAAGTGAGTGACTGATATAGAGGCAATTATCCTGGTATTTACAGTGTTTGACCTTTTTTTCCCCTGTTGAATTACCTTCGAAGATGTGTGTTCAGATCTTTAAGAGATACTGGAAACTATTTAGTATCAGAGCTATTCTTGAATTGCAAGGTGCCATACACTTCACTTCTTCCACTTTCAGAAGAGCAGACTGCATCTTTGTGAACTGTGTCTGTGGGGTTGGTCTACTAGGAGTAGCTAGCCATAAATAAAAATGGGTTCAGCGTCTACCTATTGTAATTATCGCTGCAGGTGTCTCAGAATACCTTCGCTTTAATTTTGAATGTGAGGACCCTCTTTAGCATGCTTGGTGCTCATCCCGCTGATCCCAGAATCTTGCCTCAGTGCTGCTGATGTCACATATCTCACTTTAGATATGGAAAGAGAAGAAATAAAAAGTCGCAGGTCAACCAGCAAAGTCCTCTATTAGGAGGAATTGGTACTGATGACATTACCCATATGCCTGATGTCTAAGTCACGTTAACCAAAAGAGAGGTGGTACATTTTGCATCACACTCTTGCACTTACCTCCTGTCATTTATAAATTAAGGGATTAAAAGTAAATCAGTAAACACTTTGGTGTAGAGACTATTGTGCAAGACGATATAAATTAATCCATGTTCCAAACAAATGACTTTTGAGGAAAAACTTCTGCTCTAAATAACTAATATAATATGTGTGTATAGGTACATAAATTCTATGAAACTAATATAACTATAAAATTATTCCAAAGGTAATTGACTATCATTCCCATAGTCCCATATTTGTGTAATCATTGAAATGAAGATCTCAAAATGTTATTTTATATCTGAGTACCACATTTGAGATAGGTGATATTCAATCAATATAGTTTAATAACTTCCAATGAAACCCTCCCCCCTTTTATTTTCCATTGTATTACATAGAAGTTAGTGATAGAAAATATGTTTGGTAGTAAAATCAACACTCCTTCTTCTTAGCGCCTGAGAAGAAGTTTGCCCCCGGGTTTGTTGAGACGGGTTTCCTCGACTTGGACCACCACCACCTCAGCCACAGGCCTCCCCACTTTGGAGCCGGCCCCAGTACGGAGGGATCGCAGTGCCAGCATCAAGCTGCATGAAGCACCTTCATCCAGGTTAGGCAATGCTCCTGTTGGTTTCACATCTCTTAGAGAAGTTACTTACCCCAAAGCAATTCTAAATCACACAGGCAGGGAGGCCCAACCAATAATAATTGGAGGCCAGCTTTGAAAATGAAAAAGGTGTATTTTTAAATGCACAGCAGTATAGGGATGCACATTACATAATTAGGCTTCAATTGTGTTGTGCAGCCTTAAATGTAAATGGGAACGGTGACTTGAGGTGATGCTTGCCTGTGTGACTTTGGATGGGAAGGTTTGAGCTCAGAATAAAGGTAGCTAGATTTTACCTAGACTGAGATCCATATTGAGAACCTTAAATCAAAGGTATCCCACGTGACATTGGCAAACGATTGGTAGATTGTCCCCAGCCCAGCTATCCTAGCATTATATGAAAGACAGAAGATCAGACCAAGAAGTAGATCATCATCCTCAGAGCACCTAGGTATGTTCAAACACTTGGTAATTTAAATTTTATTTAGACAGAGAATAGATTGGTAATACCCAGGGGCCGGGGGTAGTTCATGGGCAAAATTGGTGAAAGGGGTTAAAAGGTACAAATCTACAGTTTTAAAATAAAAAGTCATTGGGATGTAATGTACTGCATGGTGACTAGTTAATAATACTGCATTGCATATTTAAAAGTTGCTAAGGGTAAATCTTAAAAGTCCTCATCGCAAGAAAAAAAAATTGTAACTATGTATAGTGGTAGATATCAACTAGACTTACTGTGGTGATTATTTCACAATATATATTTCACAATAATACAAATATCAAATCATCCTGTTGTACATTTAAAACTAATATAATGTTATATGTCAATTATACATCAATAAAAATAAATAGAATATGCTTTATTAAGTATAGCAATTCCAATTTTATAAAGTAACTTAAAGCCAGAATTACCAAAGCTAAAGTAAAGTTAATGTTAAGATCTAAAGAGAATTTTGAAGAAAATATCATTGTGAAAGAGATGCTTTTAGAGGGAGCTATTGTATGTTATTTTCTATTAAGAATAAAAACAGCATATTTTATATGAATCCAATAATTATGAGAACATTTACTATATGATTTCAGGTTTCTGAAACATTTGCATCAGTTTTATTAATGAGCTAATGACTAAAAAATAGCATCTTTGTTGAACTACAGGATGGTAATAGTATAAGTAATTTTCTCCTGATCTTGGCCTTAAATATTAATAAAGCACCATTCTGAGATTGGCAGAGAAATGGAAGCCTTTCAAACCATAAGAATTTAATGACTGCTGACTTTTCTTGCTTTCATGATTAAAAATAAGATTAATTGGTTTCTTCCACATTCATACTGGTAGCCTAATAAACCTTTAGAATCAAAAGTGAATTCAAATAATTATTTCCTTCACATATTAGGGTAATTCCACTCCATCATATTCCTGGACTTTTGTACTACTTATTACTTATTTTACTTATTGCTTATTTTATATTACTTATTATTGGACTTTTGTAAGACTTCTAACCACCACCACAGGAGTATGTTACCAAATGTGTTTCGTGAACATTTTCTAAAGTTTGAAATATGAGTTATTGGTGATATTCTCCTCTGAAAATATTGACCATTGTTGATTTGTACAGCAGCAAATACTGATAAGTGGTAGTGAACTGTAGTTAAATATTTGTTGCGTAAGAAAATGAATTATGTTCTCAATGTATGTCTTTCGTGAGGCTGTCTATTTCACCAATACACCTTGCCAAGACTCCTATCATACTATAGTTAATGCTTCAAGGTTTGCTTTCATAGAATGACTACGAAAAATCCTTTCAGTCATTCTTAATGTCTTCTATCTTTCTTTTATTTTCTGTAACTTCTGGTCAAATTTCATTTCTCCTACTCTCATCCCTTAGTTAAATGAGATGGGGAACAGACATTGAAATCCTCATGAGGAAGAGGGTTTCAAGAACTTTTATGAGCTTAACTCACAAGGATCCTGTTATTCTGCTTTATGAAATAAATAAATAAATATTTTCAAAATAGATAAGGAATAGCATAGGATCCCACTCTTTCACTTTGTTCTAAAAATACTCATAGATGTCTTACTTGGGTATACTTTTCTCCACTGTCTAATGTGCTTTTCCTTAATTTCAATGTCCTATTAAAAGTCCTGATATAAAGTCTAAGTGATAAAAACTTTTTCATCATTATGAAGAAATGAAATTCATTTTGAAGATAATAGGAAATGTATTTTAGGAAGATAATTTCCTTTATAGGAAAGCCACATATACGTAAGTGGCAATAGTATCACCATTAAACTCAATGAGTTTGGGTTGACTCATTCTTCGTTCTGGGTGAAATGGTGAAAAGACAGTCATAGATAATCTCTAGCCCCAATTATAAACCAAAGTTAAAACCTTTACTTATGAGGCCTATTGCCTATACTTCTAATTGATTTCAAAATTGATTTTCATTTAGGCCCTTTGGTTTGTTTGTTTTTTTCCACCATCACTGTCCTTTTATTGAGCCTCTTTAAGGACTGCAGTGATCAAAAGAAGAACCAGAGTGGGAAATGAATATTACAAACAGTCCTCAGATATTTCCCTTTGGGTAAACAGCTGGATGATTTACTCCTGACTAGTTTTTTTTCTTTAAAGTTTATTGGGGTGACAATTGTTAGTAAAGTTACATAGATTTCAGGTGTACAATTCTATAATACATTATATCTAACATTGTGTGTTCACCACCCAGAGTTAGTTCTCTTTCCATCACCATATATTAGACCCCATTTACCCTCTTCTAGAACCACGCTCTCCTCTCCCCCCTTACCCTCTGGTAACCACTAAACTATTGTCTATGTATGAGTTTTTATACTTTCAGTTGTTTGTCTTGTTCTTTTGTTGTTTTTGGTTTATATACCACATATCAGTGAAATCATATGGTTCTCTACTTTTTCTGTCTGACTTATTTCACTTAGCATTATAATCTCAAGATCCATCCATGTTGTCACAAATGGTCCTATTTCATCTTTTCTTACTGCCAAATAGTATTCCATTGTGTATGTATACCACAACTTCTTTATCTGTTCATCTATTGAAGGACATTTTGGTGGTTTCCATGTCTTGGCCACCGTAAACAAAGCTGCAGTGAACATCATAGCATGCTTGTCTTTGTAGATGTTTTCAGATTTTTTGGGTGGATACCCAGGAGAGGGATTGCTGTGTCATATGGTAATTTTGTTCGTAGTTTTTTGAGGAACCTCCACACTGCCTGCCATAGCGGCTGCACCAGTCTGCATTCCCACCAACAGTGTATGAGGGTTCCTTTTTCTCCACAGCCTCTCCAACACTTGTTACTATTTGTCTTGTTGATGATAGCCATTCTAACTTGAGTGAGGTGATATCTCATTCGATTTTATTTGCATTTCTCTGATGATTAGTGATGTTGAGCATTTTTTCATATGTCTATTTGCCATTTGTATGTTCTCTTTGGAGAAATGTCTCTTCAGATCCTCCGCCCATTTTTCAATTGGGTTGTTTGTTTTTTTGTTGTTGAGTTGTATGAGCTCCTTGTATATTTTGGATATTAAACCCTTATTAGAGGCATTGTTTGCAAAAATCTTCTCTCGTTCAGTTGGTTGTCTCTTTATTTTGTCGATGGTTTCTTTTGCTGTGCAGAAGCTTTTAAGTTTCATATAGTCCCATTCATTTATTTTAGCTTTTACTTCCCTTGCCTTTGGAGTCAAATTCATAAAATTCTCTTTGAACCCAAGATCCATAAGTTTAGTACCTATGTTTTCTACTATGCAGTTTGTTGTTTCAGGTCTTATGCTTAAGTCTTTTATCTGTTTTGAATTAATTTGGATACATGATGACAGATAGCAGTCCAGTTTCATTCTTTTGCATATGGCTCTCCAATTCTCCCAGCACCATTTATTGAAGAGGCTGTCTTTTCTCCATTGTATGTTTTTTGCTTCTTTGTCAAAAATTATCTGTCCATATTTATATGGTTTTATTTCTGAGTTTTCAATTCTATTCCATTGGTCTGTTTGTCTGTTTTTTTCTGCCAATACCATGCTGTTTTGATTATTGTTGCCCTGTAGTGCAAGCTGAAGTCAGGGAGTGTGATACCTCCAGCATTGTTCTTTTTTCTTAAGATTGCTTTGGCTATTCGGGGTCTTTTGTGGTTCCAAACAAATCTGATGACTTTTTGTTATATTTCTTTTAAAAATGCCATTGGGATTTTGTTGGGGATTGCATTAAATCTGTATATTGCTTTGAGTAATACGGCCAGTTTAACTATGTTGATTCTTCCAATCCATGAGCACAGAATGTCTTTCCATTTCTTTGTGTCTTCTTCAATTTTCTTTAAAAATGTCTTATAGCTTTCAGCATATAAGTCTTTCACATCCTTGGTTAAGTTTATTCCTAGGTACTTTATTATTTTTGTTGCAATTGAAAAATGATTTTTTTTTCTTTTTCTGAGATTTCATTGTTAGTATATAGGAATGCAATGGACTTTTGTACGTTGATTTTGTAGCCAGCAACTTTACTGTATTCGTTGATTGTTTCTAATAGCTTTTTGGTGGAGTCTTTAGGGTTTTCTATGTGTAGCATCATGTCATCTGCAAAGAGTGACAATTTAACTTCTTCATTCCCAATTTGGACGCCTTTTATTGCTTTCTCTTGCCTGATTTACTCCCGGATAGTTTTAAATACAGCCAAGTAGAAAGGACACTGGGCTGAGAATCAGAAGGATCCTGGCCCTACACCCAGAGATGTGTGTCTTGAGTCTCAGGTCCTTAGTCTGAGCCTCAGTACACACTACAAGGAATCCTTAGGAGAAAAGGGGAACTATGGCACAATTGGGAGGTAAATTAGATGGAAGAATAACAGTAGGTACTTAAAAAGTAGGCCTGAGAGAAATAAAAAGCTCAAATAAATCATACCTTAATCATTCCAAGTCAGCCTTGGAACCTACCCCTGCCTGTCTATATTAGGTAGAATGGAGGCTGTAAACGTGAATAAAGAAACTGCCAGGACCTGGTATGACTTTTAAGATCTAGGATGAAGTTGTTATGGGTAGAACTAAGGTTATAAAATTCACTTTTGTGGTAGAGACTAGAGATCTCCCACAGCAAACACACAGACAATTAACCCCTGCCGTGTCAGCATGAGAAGGTCAAGTAAAGGTTGTCTCAAGCTGTTTTCCTCTCCATAATCCAAATTGTTACATATTCATGAAATCTGAATGGGAATCAAGAAGGTGAGGGTCAACGCAAAGCTAAAAACTATTGCGAGGATCACACATAACAATATATTTGAAAGTGCCAGTAAAGTATAATGCAGATATATACATACATATACATATATATGTATACGTAAATATATTGCTTTATTATTTTATCAATATATGTTTTAATAAATCAATATTATTAAGAATGGGACATATGGCTAGAATTTTAACTTGAAGCTCATTAATTCCCCATAATTAAAGGTACTCAATTATAAAACTTCTCAAAATAAGTGTGTTTTAAATGTTTTTATTTTAAAAAGTCAAAGAGTAGTAAGCAATTTTTAGCAACCCTTCATAATATAACTTTTTAAGACAGTAAAAAGAAAACATACAGGGGCCGGCCCGGTGGCTCAGGTTGTTACAGCTCCATGCTCCTAACTCCGAAGGCTACCGGTTCGATTCCCACATGGGCCAGTGGGCTCTCAACCACAAGGTTGCTAGTTCGATTCCTCGAGTCCCACAAGGGATGGTGGGCTCCGCCCCCTGCAACTAAGATTGAACACGGCACCTTGAGCTGAGCTGCCGCTGAGCTCCCAGATGGCTCAGTTGGTTGGAGTGCGTCCTCTCAACCACAAGGTTGCAGGTTCAACTCCCACAAGGGATGGTGGGCTGTGCCTCCTGCAACTAGAAACAGCAACTGGACCTGGAGCTGAGCTGCACCCTCCACAACTAAGATTGAAGGGGCAACAACTTGACTTGGAAAAAAGGCCTGGAAGTACACACTGTTCCCCAATAAAGTCCTGTTCCTCTTCCCCAATAAAATCTTTAAAAATAAATAAATAAATGAATAAACAAACAAACAAAAAATAATAAAATAAACCTAGTTAATGTTAAGGTCTTATATTTTAAAAGGTCTTATATTTTAAAAGTCTACATATTTGTATAATGTACTAAGAAATTAAAACTTCTAAGTCACATATACAGTACATAAAATTTGTTCATAGTAAATATTATAAGTTAATCAATTCAGCAAAAGAAGTTGAAAGGGAATAGCAGTATAATGAAATAGTGTAATTATTTATTTCAGATTCAAATTTTCAGTTGGTTTCATTGTTTCTAAGAAGGATATGAAACAGATACTCTTTTGTATGCTTTCCTTAATTGTATTTGATAATTGCTGGAGTTCATTCTATATTTTAAATGTCTCTTTTATGATATATTTTGTAAACTGCTATTAGAAGTAAGGAGAAAAGATAAAGTTTTAAAATACCTACATCAACAGTTGAAGAAAAATCTGAAAATGAAAAAAAGAAGAAATGAGGTAGCATAAGTGTCTGAATAGTAAATCAGACTCAGCACAAATCACAGATCTTACTCATTGCTAAATTTACCAATAAGGATATAGGCAGCAACAAAGCATATACTCTGTAACAAAGTATACACTTAGCATTCTTCCCTTTGAGAGGTCTGTAACCGTTAATGCAGCACCCTAAAAGTTCTTTTTATTTTATATTAGCACATGTTCTGGTTTGGATTTAACATGAAGGATTCTAAGCAATGCATGCATAATGTTGCTTACATAGAGGAAGCTATTTTGGTTATGGAACACCTCCAAATTATACCTCATCAATTAAATAGCTTACATGACAATTTCCACCCATTTATGATCCCATAATTCCATCAGTTTCAGGTTTATTTACAATAAGCTACCCACACAGACCAGGTACGTCCTGCTTGCAGTGCCAATCTATGAGATTGGCAGTGGGTCAAATTATATTCATGCAAATTATAGATTTTTACCCATCACCAAATTTACTAATGCTTGAGAGCACACAGGTGTTAGCAAAACATAGAACAAGGACTTTTCCCTTGGAGTCATCCAAAACTGTCAAAATAGCTTCCTAAATTCTTTTCTCTCTCAAATTACAATGGATTCTGTTTCAGATTTGAGATATAAGGTTTTAAGGAATGAATGCAGATACATTTTGGGTTGAAACACTTCCAAAATTTATATTCCACTAATTACATTTCTATGTAACATTCTCTATCCCAACCAGCCATAGATCTATAAATTCCAGATTTATTTACAATAATGACCTAGAGAAACCAGGGGTATCCTGCTGAAAGCAGTCCCTAGGTGAAGACTCACTGTCCATTACCTTTCTCCTGGTAAATAGCATCAGTGTGTTTTGTAACAGTTCTATCATTAGCATGTTTACAAGGGGATTTGTCTCATCACCTCTTTCTTTCCAGGGTATCACTAGTAAAAAAAATTGTAGGTGAAAGTCCTGTTATTTACCTTTTCCTTCACATGAAAATATTGCAAAGAGTATTATCATTGAATGATTTTATAAGCATTAATTTTTTTTAATTTAGGCACACCAAAGGTAATATAATATACTGTGTTTCCACTAAAATAAGACCTAGCCGGACAATCAGCAATAATGCATCTTTTGGAGCAAAAATTAATATAAAACCCGGTTATTATATTATATTATATTATATTATATTATATTATATTATACCCAGTTATATTTTATATTATATTATATTATATTATATTATATTATATTATATTATATTATATTATACCCAGTCTTGTAGTAAAATAAGACTGGGTCTTATATTAATTTTTGCTCCAAAAGACGCATTAGAGCTGATTGTCCGGCTAGGTCTTGTTTTCAGGGAAACAGGGTATAAGGCAGCATCATGACAGTCATAATCAATGTAAGTTCACCTGCATCTTAACTAGTTAATTTTCCAAGTTTTTCGAAAATCTGAGAGGAACATGATTATAAAAGTAGGGTGAGAAGATGTTTGTTTCCTAGTAATTGGATAAATAGGAAAGTTATTGTTGTTCTTTTATTAACCCAGTATGTTTGATGAGTGACTGCTGTATCCCTGCAGCAGTCATGGAGCTTAGCTAGCTTATTTTGTCATTTGGAAGTAAAGTGGTTCTGTCACTGAACCTGGACCATGATTCGGATTGGCAAGTCTATTATGGAAATGATGGTTGGGTTCTGGTAAGATCTGCCTCAGTCTCAATGAATGATTTCTTCATTATCCTTTGCTCTCTGTCTTTATAGTGCTGTTAGTACTGATTCATGGAATAACCCAGTGATGATGACCCTCACCAAAAGCAGATCCTTCACTTCGTCCTATGCTGTTTCTGCAGCTAACTATGTAAAGGCTAAAAAGCCAAATCGACCAGGTAAGCAATTTACGGTGAGAAGAGTTCATGTTCACTGAGTGTGCAGTCACTAAGTGACTAAGCCTTAGATGTTGAAATAAGATTCAGAGGATGCCCTACATTCGGATGTGTTTGGTTTGACTGTCCTAAAAAAGAAGCCTCGATAACCAATTAATTACTTACCTTTCCACTTTGCGTGATGAAACAGATTCTTTCTTATCTTGAGCTTATTGGATGAATAGGAAATCACTGTCACCATTGAGCATAATCTCTGGAAGCATCAGCTTATAATATAAAACCAAATCATGTATTTGTCAAATTTCAATTTTATTTTTAGTGGCTGTTAAAAGAAAATTAATTTTCAGGAGTATGGTATTTATATGAGTTCAAACAAATGCTTTATTTACTATGCATACTATCATTTTTTTCAAAGAAATTCTTACTTTATATCACTCTCCAACCCCCCCCCCCAAACATAAATACTGAAAAGAAGAGATATTTAAATTTGGAGAAAATATAATTCAGAACCTTTGAGAGCCCTTTGAAAAATCCCCATGAGTTAATAACCAAAAGACCCAACAGCACTGTGGGCAGGAAGTATTTCTTCCCTTTCAGACAGGTGCAAAATGAAATTTGATGTGATTTATCCCATTTAGGATCTGGCATCTAACTACTACATGAAGTTTTGCAGGTTGGTGTCAGTGTACCCCAGATGTTTCTAAGCACCAGCTTCTCCCTTCCCTCAAGATTCATTTACTTAACAAATATTTGTGCTGTGTTTACTATTTCAGACAGTAAACTAGTTTCAAGAATATGGCAGTAATTAAGCCAGGCCCAGTTCCTCCTGTCACAGAATTGTCACTTACGTTGTACCAGGGACTCTAAACAGGCTGTCAGCTATTACTATAAAGTGTGTGTGTGAGGAAATGGGGTAAGACTTTCAAATGATGAAAGAGAAGAAAAGAGATTCATGGCCCTACACTTGGAGCTTGAGGAACTTAATATTTGTAAATGACTGGCAAAGCTAGCAAGCAGAAAGGGAAAGCATTGAGAAAGGGAGATGAAAACAGATAATGTGACAGAAGCCAGATGGTACAGGACCTGGAGAGCTATGGTAAGGTGTTTAGGTACCAAAATGACAAACAATGAAGTTTCAGGCTGGGAAGGGAAATAATTTTGGGAATATCTCTATCAGAATCTGTGCTAACTAAAAACTAGAATACAGTTTTCGTCCAATTCTGTCTCCTGATTGCCCCCCTCCTGGAATCCCATCTGAGAGTGAAGGTATTTACTATGGCTGCTCCTTCTTGGAATGTTTAAATTCCAAGTTTTCATCTGTCCCAGCACTGCAGAAAACTCTGATGAGATTCTCAGTACCTTTCTGTTTAGCTTCATAATCTTCTGTCTTTATAGCAGCTTAAGAAGTTACCAAAAGGCTCAAGGGGAAAATTGCCCCCTTCTCACTGGGCTGTTAGACATTCAAATTCTGGCTGCCATGGTAGCCCCAAACTCCAATTTTTGTCTCATGAGCCTCATGACATTGCTAAAAGCTCTGCTGGCTTGACTTCCTAATTGCTGCATCCTTCTGCCTGGATTCTTAGCCTTTTGCCCCATGCCAATGGTTAGTAAATAATGCTTTGAAAGGAAGAACAGTTCACAGGATTTGGCTCACCCTTCTGAGAATCTCTTCTCTCTGGGAACTTAGTCCCCTGAATGAGTTGCTTTGCCTTGATAGCTACTTTTTTTTTTTTTTCTCTCAAACTCAGCTTTTCTATTTTGTTCTCAAAATTGTATGGATTTACTACAAACTACAGAATCACACCCAGAAATACAAGTCCTCAAAAATGACCATGTTTCAATGAGGGTTAGAGAAAGAGTACTCACATTCCACTAATATTTCAAGCAGCACAACTTAAGGGAGCATTTCTGTTTTCTTTTGTTTTTTGTATCTAGAAAAAAAAATTTAGTGATTTCCTTCTCCTTTGATGACCCACTTTATGCTAATGACTATTTCTTAAAACTATTTATGCACCAGCTTTGCTTAAATCTCTGCTGTTTAGTGTAGAAAGACTCTTTCTCCAGCAAGTGCACTTTTATTGGAATTGCATCACTGAAAGAAACCATTATAGGTAATCTGGTTTTCCAAAAACTAATCTGGTCTTCTCTGTTCTTTGGAAATGTTGATTAATTTTATAACTTAGAAGTCATTAATGACCTAAGAAATAGAATTGAGCTTTCACCAGGGTCAGGAACAGGACAATGTGGGCAAATACTTACATTGAATTACTGAGCAAATGCAGATTAGCTCAGCAATGTGGAGACTCGGATGGGACTCCCGCAAGGTGGAGGGACTGAAATTGAGCATTCCACATTAAACTTGAGACTTTTAAAAGGGCATTGAAGTGACCATAGGTCGGGAGAACCCCTTGGCTCCCTACACAAATACATGCAAATTGTTTTTGAAGGAAAGCTTCACCAGTTGAGGGCCATGTGACATCAATATACCAAGTTCAAACAACTCATAACTTAACCAAGATCACTGAACACCCAAAAATACCATGAGTTAGAAAAAATGGGGGAAAAACTAACTTTATAGAGCTCTGAAAGGGTTGAGTTATTTACATGCTAAAATATTTCATTTAATTTTAAAATATTTAAAGAACAATATGAGATCATAAAAAATAATAGCAATAAAAGAAGACATAGGACCGGCTGGATGGCTTGGTTGGTTAGAGCACGAGCTCTTAACAACAGGGTTGCCAGTTCGATTCCCACATGGGCCAGTGAGCTGTGCCCTCCGTAACTGGATTGAAGACAACGAGCTGATAGGAGCTTCTGGAGGGGCAACCAAATGGCTCAGTTGGTTAGAGCGCGTGCTTTTAACAACAAAGGTTGCCAGTTCAATTCCCACATGGGATGGTAGGCTGCGCCCCCTGCAACTAAGATTGAAAACAGCGACTGGACTTAGAGCTGAGCTGCACCCTCCACAACTAGATTGAAGGACAATGACTTGGAGCTGATGGGCCCTGGAGAAACACACTGTTCCCCAATATTCCCCAATAAAAAGAAAAGAAAAGGAAAGGATATAATTGCAGAGCAGCTAAATATAACTTTTGGAGATATAATCAAGAAAACATGATAGGTTAAGTGATGTAATAAGTTACTGAAGGGAAAAGTAGTAAACTAGGAAGCAGACAATGTAAAGGTATTACCCAGAATGCAACGTAGATGAGACACTGGAAAATGTACAAGATTTTAAGTAATATAAACAAGGATTTAGAAAATCTAATATATATAATCATCATAGTTGTAGTAGAATATACACTCTTTCATGAAAAGTGGAGTAAAGGGGAAAAAATTCACACATAAACACAAAATAGTAAAACGACACAACACCAAAGACCAAAAAAAAAAAAAAAAAAATCTCAAGTCAGCCAGAGAAAAGACAGATTAGCTTTGCAGGAAAAACAGTCAGTCTAAGAGCAAACTATCTGAAATAAAGGACATCGGAACACAGTAGAATTATTTTATTCAAATTTCTGAGAGAATATAAGAGTCAACCTAAAATTGTGTGTCTGGCAAATCTATCTCACAAGAATAGGAGTGAACTAAAGACATGTTAAGATAAGTGAAAACTTTACTAACTGCCAAATCTTAACTAAAGGAATTTATAGAAAGAAAATTAATGGAGAAATCAGAGTATAATAAAAATGATGAATAAATAAATTTGAAAACCTTGAGTCCATCAAACAAACATTATATGCATAAATAATATTTCCAGATTTGTGGATATTTTTTAAAGATTTTTTAAGGACAGAATTAAAATGTCAGACAATAATAATATGTAACTCAAGGACTGAAATATGAATTTAAGTGTTCTACATCTTTTGTAGCTCAGGAAACAATTCAGATGAGGAAACTGAGGCACAGAAATGTTAAGTAACTTGCCCAAGCTTATATAATTAGTCCTAAATCCTTTCTTTTGTCCTAATGACTTTATATTAGAAAAAAATTGAGGACAATAAACTGAGTTAATTTAAAATTAGAATTTTTTGGTGTTGTTCTTGGCCTAGTACAAGATAATGGAAGGATTTAGTTTTCTGTCTCTGTTTCTTCATTTAGGTAATAAAATTAAAATTATTAATATAACTCTCAGGGTAAAATCAAGAAGCTGAAAATTGTGTTCACTTAGCAGCACACATACTAAAATTGACCTGCAAATATGGAATCATTATGTTCTACAAGTGAAACTAATGTACTATTACATGTCAGTTATACCTCAATATAAAGAAAGAAAATGAGCTGAAAATTATGGTTAGTGAATTCACTGGAAATACAGAACAAATGATGGAAAAACATGATGGATGAGCAGCCTCATATTCCTGTGTCGTACTCCCCAATTCATAGGACTGCACTCAAAAAGAAAGGGAAAGTGTAAAAGGAAAAGAATGTCCATGTAAGATGCCACAAAGGCAGACGGTAGACATTAGAGCCATAGGCACGGCAAGAGCCTCTCTCATTCCTGACATAAGTACATAAGGTATCTCCATCATGATAACTTTGGAGGCGATTTTGCATTGTGTCATCTCTAGATTGCTGTCACGGCAGAGATAAATATTTATAAAACAACCTATTTCCTATGCATGCTGAATTCAACTAAACAAATCCCTGAACCTCTGCCAAAAGGCAAAAAAAATCCATCAAGAATCAGAGAGCTGAAATTCAATTACAGTTCTCCCTGATCAGATGGGCTTTTCTGTTTTGAAACACTTGTTTCCCTTCATTGATGGCATTTTGTGCTGATTGAGCTAACTAGGAGTGCTCTGTTTGATGTAATTGACTGTGATGCCAGCTGGTTTTCAATAAACGACATGGAAAGGGACTGGGTAAAGCCCCTTTATGTGGCAAACAGCATAAGGAAATGGAATCAAAGTGTGAATAGAGCCTGAGGAGGAAAGTAAGAAGCAGTAGGCAAAAGAGGTAGGGGGTGCACACATAAAGTAGAGAATAGAAACAATGAAAAATAAATGACCTGTTTTCAGAGAGGACTAATGAAATCCGTTCTTTGCACAAATCAAGTCAACAATGGGTCCTCTAGCTTGATCAATCAGCATTAATTTAAATGATTGAAACACAATCAATTATTATGCAGGTACTAATATAAAATAAATGGATGAAATCACATAGTAGTCCTTTGATGAGAGTATAAAATAGGAGATTTAAATATAATTTGCATTTTCAATCTTGCTTTTCTATTATGAGTCACTGATAATGTAGAATTGTCATTATGTCATTCTGCTTTTAAAATTCCTCTAATTCATGCTTACTGCATTTGCAGTAGTCCCTTCCCAGATTCTAATAATTCTTACAAGAATCTTATAATCCTATTATAATGATTACAGGTCTTTCTGCACCTAAAAGTAGATTTTTTTTTTCCTATAGAAAATTTGAAATGAGAGAGAACTTTAATTATGACATTGTGATTTTTTATTTTTTCTTTTTGCATTCTCTATACTTTAGATAAGGTTTCTGTTTTGGAAAAATATTAGGGTTGCCTATTTGCCTGTGGGCATAGAAAAGAGGCATGCATTTATCAGAAATGCTGGTTCCTTCCTTGTTCAATTAAAATTAAACTGAGAGTTTTACATCACAAAACAGATGGATTCACTTAAATAATTTCCCTCCAGTATTGTTTATCATCTCCCTTTGATTGCCCAAAGTTCCTAGTGTCTTGACACACATTTTTTTATGCTCTCAGGAGCAAGATATTAGAGACTGAATTACTCAAAAGGACTTGGCATTTAAAAAATTTACAGTTATATTTTTAGTTTTTAAATTTTTAAATGTTTTAATTTTAAGTATTTTATATTAGGGCAATTTCAATTATTCAAAGATATGTATTTCATAAGCTGTCTTTTTCCTGGAGTCTCTTAAAATTACTCAAATATAAAATGAAGAAAACTATATTTGAGAAAATACATGTTTACCTGAATCCCTTCACCCGTGTGTGTGTATGTTTTTTGTGTGTGTGTGTGTGTCTGTATGTTTAAATGTGTGAGTGTGCAACATAAAGTTAGATGAAACTTCAAAGGTCATAAAGTTCTCTAACTATAGACATGATTATACTTAAAATATCTTAGAAAATAGTCTGTTTTTGAAGACTTACAAAAAGGGCATTTCTCCCATTTCCTTGGAGGATCCTGTTGCTGTATCTGAAATAATTTTTTTTGTAGTCTATCCTTTCTAGAAGAGGAGTATTTAGTTATTGTCTACACTTACAGAGGGTGCCAAAAAAAGGTATACACATTTTAAGAAAGGAAAAAACTGTATTAAAATTGTAATAATATATACCAATAACAAAAGATGAATACAAGTCACATTTGACTTCTGCAATTACAAGAGGTGCTCAAAGTGGTTACCATCAGCGTAATTTTAATAGTTTTTTTTTTCCTTTCTTAAAATGTGTATACATTTTTTGGGGCACCCTCTGTATATCTCTCCATTTATTTGAAGGCTAATATATGTAAACATGTGCCCATTTCCTATGGTATTCATAATCCTTTCTGTTTTTAAAACTTTAAGTAAACTATTATAAACTATTATAATGCACACCATAAGAAATAATAGTTTGGTTTGGGAAAAAAAGGAGCTTATATGTTTATCCCTTTATCTTCTCACCTGCAGAATAAAAATATCCCTGCTTTTCATGGTTGTTGCCAAGACTCATGCTTGTTAAAAGTGTTCAAAATATGTAGACTAACGGTACTGCAGAAGCAAAGTGCTTTTCCTCTGTTTCAAAGTTTATTTTAAATTTCATCCCAGGCAGTAAATTTGGAGTCTTAAGGTCTGCTTATTTATTTAAGTTTTGTTAATCCCCGAGTTCTAAGAACTCTAATCGTTGAGTGGATTTTTAAGTTTAAGAGAGAACTGCATTTCTCTGAGAACATCAGCTGGCAGCTACTAAAAATTAGCAATGAAAAAAAAATCACTCTTCTCTTACATTGCCTTCAGAAAATATGTTGTGTCGAAACAGAAGTGGGCAATGTTGGCACAGGCCTTGTAAAAAAAGTAGTAGAAATTTGTCATAAAACTTGCAATTAACTATCAAAATAATTAAAGAATTGCCTAAAGCAATGCCTATCAGGAGTCTCTGGTTTTAGATACGACTAAAACCTTGCCTTGGCCTACTGGCCCTATCCAGTCTCGCCCAGAACATTCCTTGCCCCGCTTCTTCCTCTTGCTAAACTGAAGTCTTACTGACCTGACTGAACCTCTGATACTCCCCAGGTAGATCCCTCTTTCTGGAACATGCTGTCCCCGTGCTTGTCTAAATGTCTCCCTTATTTCAACAGTCCTTTGTTCAGATTTTACCCCTAGAGCATTTCTGTCCTTTTGTGTTCTCTACCCTCAGCATTCCTTTTCCTCCTATCACTGAACATTACCTGACTCTCTTTTCTCCCTTCTCCTCCTACACCTCCTTCTCCTTCTTCCTTCTTTTTCTTTCTTCTTCCTTCTTCTTTTTCTTCCTTCTCCTCCTCTTCCTCCACTTCCTCCTCCTTTACCTCTCCCTCTCCTTCTCTTTCTCCTGCTTCTTCTTTCTGTCTTCCCCGCAAAGAATGGAAGCTCCATGAAAACAGAGACTTCTGTTGTTGTTCGCCACTGCCTCCTTATTCCTTAGAACAAGGCACACAATGAACATTTGTTGAGTGGACAAAAATCATTGAGACACTTACTCTGTGCAAATACCTTGGTAATCTTTATACCCTGTTATACCCCTATCGAGCTCCTTAATGACGACACTGTTTTTTCTAAGCTATCTAGAGACTCAGTGAGCCATAATCTAACAAATAAACTAGTCCTTTTCAACCTTTTTTTACATCACAGCACACATTTAGGTGCAATAATATGTGCAAATATGATAATGTTATATAGCATTGGAGAAATGGGAAGGGATTTAGAGCTTGTTGGAAATTGTATTTCCTGTATGGTGTAAAATTATAAAATCTAATTAGGTTTTAATGTAATTTCTTTTTGTTGTTGTTATTTTTTGTTATGTTTTATTGAGAGAGAATTCACATAATGTAAAATTAACCTTTTACAGTGTGTAATTCAGTAGCATTTCGTTTCTCAACAACGCTGTGCATCAATCCCCTATGTCTAGTTCCAAAACATTTCTATCTCCCAAAAAGGAAACCCTGCACCATTAAGCAGGCATCCCCCCACGAAGCACTCCTCATCTCGCCGCCCTCCAGTCCCTCGTAACCTCTAATCTGCTTTCTGTCTCCATGGATTTACCTATTCTGGATCTCAGTCTCTCACTTTATTTTTTTTAAATTTATTTATTGTTTTGCTGTAGTTTCTTTTTTTTTTTTTTTTTAATGTTTTTTCAATTACTGTTGCCATACAATATTATATTAGTTTCAGGTGTACAACACAGGAATTGCAAAACAGTAAATAAATTTTAAATATAAAGTGAGAGACTGAGATCCAGAATAGGTAAATCCATGGAGACAGAAAGCAGATTAGAGATTACGAGGGACTGGAGGGCGGCGAGATGAGGAGTGCTTCGTGGTGGGGATGCCTGCTTAATGGTGCAGGGTTTGCAGGGTTTCCTTTTTGGGAGATAGAAATGTTTTGGAACTAGACATAGGGGATTGATGCACAGCATTGTTGAGGAACGAAATGCTACTGAATTATACACTGTAAAAGGTTAATTTTACATTATGTGAATTCTCTCTCAATAAAACATAACAAAAAAGTCTACGGCCATACCACCCTGAATGCGCCCGATCTCGTCTAATGTAATTTCAAATACTATAAATCTAATATTAGAAATTTATTCAGGAGCTTCCAAATAAAATACTTTTTTTAAAAAAAAAATGTGTAACTGTTAGTACTTCATAGGGTCCCTATAACCCCTGGCTACACCCAATGATATGTTGGTTGGGAAACTCGGAGTCAAAAATGTCATGAATTTAATTTTCTTTTGGCTTAAGAGATTGTGTAATGTGAAGGCTTGACAGAATTTTTCGTAAGATAGCTAAATCTTTTCAATAGAAACCAAAATTAAAACCATAAGTTGTGTCATTGTAAAGAGCAATACAGATGCTGCCTAATAAATAATGGATTTTTCTTCTTCGTTGGGTAGTTTCCGCTAGAAGTATGGGCTAATAAACCACATTTTACTAAGAGTGCTGGGCTCACTGCATATTGTCCTGCTTACAAGTACTGTGAGCCTGGGAAGCTTTTTTAAATTCTCGAGGTCTAAGTGCTTTCAGTTAAGTATAAAGGTGGGGGATTGATCTGTTGATGAGGCATCAACAATAACAATACTGAGAAAAAGGTTAGGAGGGGTTGCTGGCCTCCACATGGAATCAAAGGAAGAGTACAATGTCTCATCTTTTAAAACAAAACAAAAGAAACAATGGTGCCAACCAGAACTTTAACAATTACAAAACCTCTTCAGCAAGCTTAACATTCCTTTCAGTGGACCAGGAAAATTTTGGGGTGTTACAAATAAAACTTTTGGGAGAACTGGACATTAGCAGCAGACTAAGCCACCTGCCAGTATACCACACGTATTATTCAATGATGTGAGAACTGCTGGCTGTGCAGTGGTGAGAAATAGAAAACAACCTTTAAGAATTTTATTTCATTTACTTTACAGTAGGTTGTTCAGCCTTAAAATCATGAAAAACAGTAAGGTGTTTTTTTTTCAGAAGTCATTTCTCTCTTTTCTTTAATTTTCACGGTAGGCTGCCTTCTGAATGTTTGGGAGAAAGTGACATCAAAAGACATCGTCCCAGTACTCAAACATGAGCACTTTGAAATCTAATCCAGTGTTCTGTAAAATTTTCACAATAGAGAGTAAACAGAGTTTGGCACCAATATCCACACTTAAAATTTAAGCTTGAAGCCTATTTTTGATCAGAATAGGATCATATTACATTTGTAAATGTTTTCTTCACAAATTACTCTGATCAAAGTATGGTTTCATACACACAGAAAAAGTAGTCTCACTGAAAATATGGATAGTCAATTAAAGTTAACTGCTCAAAAATGTATCATTTTTATTTATATATTTTAAGGGTTTGATGCCTGCCAAACTCTGCTCTAGATACATTAATGTTTAAAACAATAGCTGATCCTGTTGTTATTAAAATCTTTACAACCTAAGAGAAGGCAAATACATGAGAAAATTTGAACCGATGTCATCATGTTAGAATGACAAGAAGAAACAAAAATAATATCCTGATGTCCTGAAGTTACTCCAGGACACCAAGGCTTTAACTGGGTTTGCCAAAATTGCCACCGATTTTTTTTTTCATGATGATTCATTCTTCACATTTTATGCTGTGGAGACACCCTCACTGTACACCATGTCCAGATGGTGGCATGCAGAGGAGGCCAGCCTGGTGGCCTGAGTACTCGTGTGGTCCTTATTGAGTTAAAAGGAGCCCACGGTGAAGTTTAAGAGTTGCAATATTGCATTCCAAAGACATTTGTTTTGACTTAAAAACTCTCTTTCTTTCTCAGGTGCCCTTGCTAAAATTTCACCTCTTTCATCCCCCTGTTCCTCACCTCTCCAAGGGACTCCGGCCAGCAGTCCAGTCAGCAAAATTTCTGCAGTGCAGTTTCCAGAATCAGCCGACACAACGACTAAACAAGGCCTAAGTTCTCACCGGGCACTAAGTTATACTCAGAGTGCCCCTGACCTCTCGCCTCAGATACTGACTCCACCTGTTATATGCAGCAGGTAAAGATTTTATGTTGTTAACTGGAGTTTAACAATAAAACGGATACTGTTTTTCTTCTTAGGGGCCCCCACCAGCAGTCCACACAGATGTGTATATGTTTGCCAAAGTAGTTGACAAGGAAGTATAGGATAATGTGATTTGTGTTGGATAGGCTATATTTTCAGTGGTTTTCTATTCATAGAAAGTAGAGTCCATATGGTCCATACAGCTCATCTTTGGAGGTGATATAATTTGTTGTGTATTTTGTTTGCTTACCAATAGAACATATACAAAACATGTATTTGAAAAATCATATGAAGTAATTCATAATTTGCTATTTTGTTGGAATAGTGTTTATTTGTTTTCCACAGAGAATTTTATATTGATTTTAAAGGCATTTCATCTTAAGTTTGTAATTCACATTTTACCACTTTAAAAATGTGCGAATAACACATGGCACATTATGGCTGGACTCAAATGGGTCCCAGAATGCAGTTAAACAGTTGCTTATACTGCTCTGTTATGTCGAAATACAATTAGAAAGTGTTGTCTTTTCACAGAGGATTAGAAAAAAGGGCCTAGCATGGCAAGACTAATTATTTTGCCAACATTGTCACTAAGGCAGAAGTACCTCCTCTTAATGATTAACGTAGTTCATCTCCACTAATAGCTTCATCTCGAATTGATCTTAAAGCTTTTCAGTATCTCTTTAGGTAGAAAAGAGTTGTGTGTTTTTAAACTAAGTATAATCATGAGAGTGCCTTGAATAAAATGTTTCTTTTCTGAGATTAATGAGGATAACCATTAGAATCAATTAGTTATGCAGTGGTCTTCCAATATCACATGTTGTTTCACAGACCCAAATGTGATCAATATATTCAGTTTTAAACTTCACAGATTTCATTTTCAGATCCTTTGTTCATAAACTCTATAAGCTAAATGAATGCTTTTTCATTTTATAATTTCATTTTACTTCCTTTCTCATTATAAATATTTTTATAGGGAAAATCATTTTGGTTGGTTTGGTTGTTTGCCCATGGCTAGAGTAAAACGTTATTCTACCGTCCAAAAGTTATTCTGCTGCCCTCTCTGTGACAGCTTTTTTAATAAAATAATTTTTGTAGGATATTAATTCCACCCCCCCAAAAAAAAACATGATAAAACAGACATATTTCCCTTTTAGTGATTCACAACACACATCACTTTATTAAAAGCTCTGAGAAGTCCTGCAAAAAGAAAACCTCTTATTTTTGTTCCATCTAGTGTTTTCTGAATTTATTTGACCACAGACCCAATTTCTTTAGGTTAACTCCCAATAATTGCCCATGAAGCTGGCATTTGGTGGAACACCCTTAAGAAACATTTTTTTGGGTTTGCATCCTGAGCCAAGATGGAGCCCAGTGGAGTAATCAGAATCGAGGATATCTGCTTCAGGTGTTTCTAGGGAGACTGCCACTGTGGGCTTCAGACTTGTGTGAAATAAGTCACCTAAAAAGAGGAGAGAGATGGTCAGAAAAATACTACCACTCCTATAGCTTTCCTCATTACAGTCTACTTTTTGTATTCTTAGCGGGAAAAATATAATGGGATTTTTATTAAAAAGATTTTAGAGAAAAACAAGGCAATTTCACTGCCTGCTTGCTCAGTAATGTTTATAAAGCCAGTAGTGTGTGTTTTATTTGTTTGGGCTTTATAAATCTATAATTCAAACCATGTTTTATTATTGCCTTGAAGGCAGCCACCCATGTAGGCACAAAGAACTCCAGAAACACACGACTAATTATTGTGGTTTCCCCTGCTGAACTCTAAGGGTTTGGCGTTGAATCCCAGTCTCTTGGCTGCTGGAATGTCTATGCAACAAGCTGTTTTATTGGCATAAGTGGTAGTATATTTGAGCTACTAACATAAATGTTCCTTTTAAGTATTCTCTTGCAATGAAAAATCTTAAAACTAATAAATTCTACTTCTACCGAGTTTCATGCGAGAATGTAAGCACATCATTTGCATCTACTTTCTTTTTCCTTTTGTTTGGTCATTTTCTTTTGATTTCCTAAATCAAACTGATGGGATTTCATAATCAGAAATATTTTGCATGTGAGATGCTTTTCCACTTACCTACAAGACTTGAAAAATAATTAACTTAGGATGAGAATACTCTCTAACTAGAAAGTGCTTATCTCTACTACACATATAAACACAGTTCAAGGGAAAAAGTGATGTGACGTTTGGTATATTAAATTACAGACTCTCACTCACTTCTCTTCCTTTTAGAGTGAGTAATCTGTGGTTAAATAAATAAACAGAAACCCTCTGAGACCCATTGTGATATTAGGCAGAAGGAAGGAACCCAGAAGCAAAATGCAGAATGAAAATCTAACCATGAAGTCTCTAAACAAGATAAATGAAAGGGGAACTTGCCAGGCCATTGTGGAGTTACTTTTTAGTTTACAATGCAGTCCAAACTGTTGAGAAAGCAGAAGGATCCTATGTCCTCCATCCTCCTCTGTTGAAGAGCCCTGTCCACTTCTCAGGTACCTTCATTTTTCTCAGGTACGATGTACCCCTTTTGCCTGTTTTCCTCAGCTCACGTCCTATGTGGTAATTTTAAATTCACCCATCATTGAAATGTACTACTTTGTTTACCTCCTTAGGGCCTTAACAGGTAACTGATCGATCTCAAAAAAAAAAAATAATAATAATAATGATAGTAATTTTTGAGGCAAACAATACAATTAACATCCTATTTTATTTTCTCACATGCAATCTTTTCTTAAAGGGCTCTTTGGACATAAAGTGTCTTAAGCTATAGAAATATTAGGTTGGTGCAAAAGTAATTGCAGTTTAAAAGGTTAAAAATAATTGTAAAAACCACAATTACTTTTGCACCGACCTACTGTCTGAATGTACTTATAGATGGTGTGTGCCTATGATTTTTTTTTAAAAGAGAGGATATACTTAAAAGTTGTTCCAATATTTCTCAGCTGTGGCAGGCCATATTCCCAGGGGAATCCTGCTGATGGGCCCTTGGAGAGAAGTGGTACAGCCCTTCGGACACCGAGCAGAGCAGGTAACTCTTTGTTAGAATTCTGTTCTTCAAAATGGAAATTGCTTTATTTTTCCTCTGATCAAAAAGACAATATGTTACTGATTTTTTTTTTTTTAGATTAGAAATTTAAACAATGAAAGAAATCAAAATCATCCATAATCCTACTACCTAGAGTTAATTATGGGTAAAATTTTGGTGCAGAGCTTCCCAGAATGTTCCCATATATCTATACACAAACATGCATATTTTTAAAAATAATGTATAGAACTACACATATTGTGTATAGGACTATATAGAAATGTTATTTTATCTTGGATATTGAAAGGTCATCCATGTTAGGGTACTCTCTGGAGATTTCCATGGCAGATCCTAACAAATGACCCTGCTTAGATCACAGTACTTTTTCCTTGACATAGTATGATGAAGAGGTTAAGAACACAGGCATTGGAGCCAGATTTATATCATGATTCAGCCACCTACACATTTGTAATCTCTGTGCCTCAGTTCCTTCATCTGTAGAATGGGGATGATAATAAAAACTACCAAACAGGATTGTTGTAAGAATTAAATTACTTGCATCATGTAAAGCATTTATTATAGTATCTGGGTCACTTAAATAGTTGGAGTTTGCTGCCATGACTATAATAATTTTTATTTTTACTGATGCAATCCTAGGGACTTGTTTTGTTAGTGCTAAAAGTTCAGAAGGTAGAAAAAATGGCTTCTATGAACTATAGACTTTAGGGTGATGGAGTCACTACTTAAGAATAATTCTTAATCATTGTTCTGAGCATTTCTTAATATACAATAAATATCGATTGCCTATGACAACGGTGTACTATGGCAATGTACAAGGTCAGGCAACATAGGCAAGGAAAAATTGAAAGGAAAATTCTCTGTGTGGCCATTACTGATATTGATACAGAATATTGCCTTTTCTATGTCCCTTATCTTCTCTGACTATTGAAGCTGATAGAATAAGGGGAGTATTTCCTTATCACCTTTGTTGTCTCATATAGAGCTGTGGCCTTTTAATGTGCTTCTTCATTTTTTTCTACAAATTCTAGGATTGAAACTTGTCAGTTATATTTTCATACTGTGTCTGATTCAAAGATAGAAGCAGTTGCATGAGAAAGATAGAAGAAAGATGGCTCCTTGGTAAAGTCCTACAGGACACTTCTGATTGGGATAGGCTATATAACAAACGCTATTATTCATTAGCAACTTAAGGAAAATCAGGTCTTATAGTAAATGGTTGAGGACAGAACAAACCTGGAATATCCAGAGCTATCTTGAAAAAGGAGAACAAAGTCTGAAGGAACACATCCCCTGATTTGAAAACGTAAACTACAGTAATCAAGATAGTGCGTTGCTAGCATAACAGTCAGCAAATAGGTCCAGTAGAATAGAACAGAAAGCCCCAAATTAGACCCCTAGCTGAATCTTCATTGAATGTTTGATAAAGATAGCAGAGCAATCCAGGGGGGTTGGAAAAAAAATGAATTTCACTCCCTACTTCACATCATATGAAACTTTACTCTGAGATGGACCATAGATAGACCTAAATTGAAAAGTTAAAATAATAAAGCCTCTGAAGGAAAACACAGGAAGCTACCTTTGTGACTTTAGGGAAGGCAGTGATTCCATAGGCCGTGGAAGGTGATTAACCATAAAAGAAAAAAAGAAGCTAGATTTCATCAAAAGTAAACAATATAAAAACTAGAGTCAGACTTCAGGAGCTCCAATTTAGGGGACAGAATTTACCAGCTGTGTGCCTTGGGCAATTTACTTATCTAGCGTTTCTGTGCCTCAGTTTCCTATCTACAAAGCGAGGATAATAGTAATGCAGTAATAATACCTGCCTCATAGGATTGTTGAGAGGTTTAAATGTGTTAACACAAATGAAGTGCTTGTGATGGTATCTGCACATAGGGAACACTGACTAAACTTCATTCAGGCACATTATTCAGCTGTGAGAAGATTTTTGAGGTTTTTGCCCCAAGGGTAGATTCTTCAGACATGTGATATTACCTGATTGGTCCTCTAGTTAGTGCATAGTTTAGTGCTGACTGAAATGGGAGACAGTGGAGAGAGGCAATAAGGAAGGAAGCCACAGATTCCTGGGAATCGAGATTGGCTACATAGACTCTTTCATGCTCTTGAGCACGTACTATTGTTCCATATTCTACAAACTACTTTGTTCTTGGGTGTCAACTCAATTTCTCCCATCCATGTGCCCATTCTAGAGTTAGTGTTTTAGTCAGCTACTAGGTAGTTTAGTGTGTTGGGGGATGAATCAGGGAAAAAGAACTATAAAATCATAGGGTTTATAAAGGTCTGAACTACTGATCTAAGTATTATTATTGAGGGCTTATTGAATGCCATACAAATCAAGTCGTAATTCTATCCATTCTATTGGATTATAAAAAGTGTGATTTCTACCCCCTATAATCCTATATTCTTGGTGTGTAAACTCATATATTTACCACATGTATTTTAGGAATATTCATTTAACTGGACCCCTTTGTTTGTTACAAGTTTCTTAATAAGCTTTTCTCTTTCAACTTCAGAGGACACTGCTCAAGTTACCTCTGATTATGAAACCAATAACAACAGTGACAGCAGTGATATTGTACAGAATGAAGATGAGACCGAGTGCCCAAGAGAGCCTCTGAGGAAAGCGTCGGCTTGTAGCACCTACACACCTGAGACCATGCTATTCCTGGTAGCCCCACATCGCTTAATGCATTCGTTTATTTGAGAAATTGGCTTTTGTTACAGAGATTGGCTTAGAAATAGGTCCCTGAATCATTAGATTTACAAATATACCTCATTTGGATTACGCATGTATTATAGCCCTACCCATATGCATCCATATAATTTTCCCTATCCCAGTTTTATTGATCTCTTAATGATTCTGTTATTCAGGGATTAAAAACATGAGTATTTGTCTCCACAAATGATTACAGATGTTTCTTAACCAAATCTAAAAGTATAAATATGCATAGGAAAACTGAATTATTTCATTCAGCAAAGTAATATTTTATAAATATCAATCAATCAATAAACTGAAGTGTGCAGTTGTCTTAGGGCTTCAGCTGCTTTTTTTTTTTTTTCTTTCTAGAACCTCCTTGATTTAGAAAGTGAGCCAATATTTATTTTCTTTGTTATATTAAATCAGTTTTACATCGACACTTGCTACCCAATAAATATCTTTTAAGGAATTATTTTGTGTGTTTAAAGAGATCCATTTAAAGAGGGTAAAATTATGTTTGAGTCTGGTTAATTTTGGGTAGGCAGCAAGTGGTAGAAAATAGTTGATCGTCAGGTGATTATCAACAAATTGCTATTACCATTTTTCTTTTACGTGATTTACCATGTATACTTTTAAATCAAAGACATTTTCAGATAAAATAATTCAGTGTTTTATTATCCTTATTATCTTTCTTTTTTCTTTATTCTTTTTTTTTTTTTTTGTAAATGTACTCTTAAGAATGTCCTCATTCGACACCAGTTATAAAATATCTATGCATTTACATGTTGCGTGTTTATTTGGAAACTGTACATCACATATGTTAAATTAAAATCCCTAAAAAATGTGGCTGTTGTCATTCCACAGAATTAATGCTGATTTTGAAGCAGTAATACAAATTTGACCAATAAGACTATGTTGATTAACTCCCCTTCCCCACTCATGGGTTTCTTTTGAGAGATAAGTATAAGCCAGGAACCCTCATCCCACAAAAACTTATATAAACATATAAAAAGATAAATTTACATACTATTTTAAAGTGTTCTGAAGCCCTTGAATCTTTATTTAGGAACCCCACAGTACATTTAAAAAACAGTTATGTCAACTTATGAAAGAAACATACATTTTTTTGTTGTAACATTTATGTACGAGCAATAAGCAGGCACCTAATATTGCAAAATTCATGGTCTGAAACAACATCAGGACTTTTTCTCCTTACTTTGAAGTCAATGTCTTGTTTATCTTGATTTGTTTTAAAGATCACCCAGTTACCCATTCACCCTGAAGTTTTAAGTCATTTATTTCAGATAAACTCAGTTGTTGAATTGAACTTACCAAAGCATAAATTGCTTTGTAGAAAAACTGCAGGTTGTTAAAATGTTTTATCTTTATTACAGGACAAACCAATTCTTGCTCCTGAACCTCTTGTCATGGATAACTTGGACTCAATTATGGAGAAGCTAAATACTTGGAATTTTCCAATTTTTGATTTGGTGGAAAAAATAGGAAGAAAATGTGGCCGTATTCTTAGTCAAGTAAGAAATGCATTCATACACATGACTTTAAATGTAGACAAAAATATTCTTGGTTGGTTACAGCTCTGTACATGCTTGACACCATAGTGGTATTGGGCAGAGAAAGGAAATTTTATTACCCAACATTCTGTAGATTCCTTGGTGGTGGGATAACAAAAGTAATTGGACCTTCACATGAATAAAATACCATATCCTGCAATTAAAATATGTATTTGGGGCGGGGAGCAAGCAGGGACACACAAGCAAGATGGGGAAATGATCTGAAATTCATAGAATTCAGCAAAAGAAAAAAGCTGACACAAGCCCTCAAAAGAAGAAAGCTGACTATTAATAAACAAGCACTAATTTATTGTAATGATTTCCATTGACTATTTTTTCTAAACTTTTAATATTACAGTGCTTAGGCCTTATCAAAACTAATATATTATGCAGAAATATCTTTCCCCTGTACAATAGGAAACATAACAAATAGAGTTATGGGAAACATATCAAACAGAGTTCTCTGCATTTTAGTATGGAACACACCTTTATGTATCATAAATATAGAATGCAAACTATTGCTGCATAACAAGACTTCTAGTATCTTTCCTTAAGCTAGACTATTTTCAGGACTTCCCAGATAAAGAAACATCTGTTTCCCTGAGGGAGAAAAAAATACAGAAATTAAGAATCTGAACATGCTTGCTCTAAACAAGCAAAACAAAACAGTGGATTCACTCTATTATCAAACACATATCAAAATAACACTCTTAACTAAAGGGGAGGATGCAATAATATGTATCAGCTTATTTAAAAATGTTTTAGGTGAGTTCTTATATATTGAATAAATACCAAACTTGATAATATAAAACTTAGGTGAGAATTCAGGACCCAGATTCATTGGGGCCACGAACACATTGGTGCAATACACTCGGAGAGAAATCACTTATTATACTGATGTCTATTCTGAGCATCAGAGAAATGCTTTGTTTGGACCTCTCAGCAAGTATGTGAGCTGGGAATTTCGGGGTGAAGATCCCTGATCCATTGAAGTTTGAAGGAAGACAGTAGAGGGACCTTTTTCTCTATCGCTCAGTTGCACAAACCCGAAGTATTAGTCTAGTCTTCAAGAAGAAAAATATGGCCCTGCTTTAAAGGAACTTCCATTCTAGTTGGGAAATGAGATGTATGTCAGTTCAACGTACTGCTCACAAAAGAATTATGCTAAAATGATTGATGAAACTCAGAATAGACATCAGTATGAAACTCAGAATAATTACAATGTTTATATAATATGCAGTCATTATTGAATAGCCTCTGCCAGATGCTGTTCTGACCAAGGACTGAAATTAAGGACTAAAATAATAGCCTTTGGTCTTTCATTAGGAATTAATAGTCCCATTCCTCTCTTCCTTTCTCCTCAGTGCTAAACAAGATTTTGTTTTGTTTTGTTTTGTTTTAATGCCACCTGATCTTGAGAACAGCTTTAAGGGCAGCCATTTGTTTCCAATCCCCTTAGCCTCACACCTCAGGGCTCCCTCTGGGAGGTTTTATATCCCACTTTCTAAAACCCTTTGTAGATTGTGACTCTGAGGGAGAGATTTTTCCCTGAAATATGCCTGTAATGGTGCCACAGGAAGACATGGCGGTGGGCCTTGAGTTCTTTCTCTTTTACTGGAGGGAGTGTTTGCTGGTATGGAGAGAAAAATCTCACATTTTTTTGTATTCGATATATATACCATAGATTCCCCAAATTCTGCAATTTAATCTTCTCAGTAACTTTGATGCAGATGTATACATTATATATATATATATATATATATATATATATATATATATATATATATATATATTAATCTCTATTGTATAGAAGAGGAGACTGAGGCTTACAAGAGGATATACTATTCATCTAAAACCATATAGTAAATATTGGATTCGTGATTTGAATGTAGATCGATCCATAGCAGAAGTCCAGCTCTTTATCTTCATTTAAACTGCTTTTCAGTGCCCCCTAAAATATGTCTGCTTATTATAGCTTTAAACTCTCCAAATGGAGAGTGAGCTAGTAGAAGAGTGGTTATCGCAGTTGGTTTTACAGCACAAGTGACAGGGTACCAAATACCATTGCAGATACCTGGCTCCCCTTGAAGTTCTGTGAGCTGGGGAATTAGAGGTTGGAACTTGACTAGCTTTGCAACAAAATGTTTTCTGAGAGTCATGGATGTGGGTAGACATTAGAAAGATTAGAGACAATTAACGATTAGATTTTGACAAAATTCATTAATGTATTTTTTCCAGTCATCTTTCAAAACTAAAATAAATATATAACTACATGATCCTTACTATATCACTGTTTATTTTTCCAATTTACAGAACATTAAACTTTTTTAAAATGCAGCTTTATTTGCCTTGCTAAGTAGAAATTTATGGATTTCTTTCCCTTTGACTTGAGTTTATAAGGATAAAAATCATGAAATTTTTACTATGTGAAAGGCTTTTATTTTTTTCTTTGCTTTTTTTTTTTTTTTTTTTTTTTTTTACCTTAGTAAGACCTTAGGACAGCTGAAATAAATTAACTTGAACATTCCAAGAAATCACCTTTTGGCTGGAATTACACAGAAAAAATCTCACTTCAAAAGACTTTCAAAGACACATATATGCAGTAGAAATGACTTCTCAGTCTCAAGATACTGCTTGCCTTCTTGATGATTTTCATGTTTAACAAATTTAAAAGGACATCATTCAGATTTTGGAATAATGCTTACTTTTTTCAGTTATGAATATTTACCTGGTTAAAGGTGGCGTTTATCTATGAGTTGGATTATTGGTGGTTGATTTTTAACAGCTTATTGGTGAAAATTCTCCTACTTTAAAATCATACTGTAAAATATCCTGTTGTTTTAATTTTTCAATTCCTCTTTCAAATGTTTTAAGAGAATAATAGGAAATTATAATTATTTGAAATTCTAACAACATTGCTTTTCAAATACTGGTGATAAGATGTGAAGCAATTAAGAGTACAAAATCTGAACCCAAAATGCTTAGTTTGAATTCTGGTTCTGATAATGTGTCAGCTGTGTGGTCTTTAAAAAGTCACATGACCTCTCTGTGTTGCAGTTGCCTCTGCTTTCAAATGCTAATAATTAACAGTAGCTATCTCAGAAGGTAATGTTAGGATTAATTATATGTAAATGATTAATATATATATAAACTGCTCAGAGCAGGCATCTTACTTATTAAATGCTATATATATGCATATTTATATATGCATATATATGTGATTAGTCCATATTTAAGCTTTCTGTCATTCTTTTATTAGTGCTTATAGTATGCACTATACAATTAATAATTTACTAAGTTTTAGTCTCTAGTTATTCGTATCACACAAAATTAGGTGCTTTGATATCTTTCTGTAGTGTATATTGTTTTTTGGTTGTGTTTTTCTTCGTTTGTGTCTCTATCTTTAAAAATAGATTATATACCCCTTGTAGTCAGGGACTACAAAGGTTAGGCACATAGCGGTCTTCAGTATATATTTATTGTCCTCAATAAGTGTCTCTACCAGCTGTAAATTAATATGTTCCTTTTCATTTGTTTATGTCTAATACACACCCACAGATGCCTGCTTTTTATTAATTTATCCTTTTTATTTGTTCAGTTTCTAATTTCCTATCTCAAATACACTTAACAGTACTTACCCTAAGGGGGTAAAATACAAATAAATGAAATTCAAATTTCTTTATAAATGAATCATTGTTAAATTTATTTGTATATTGAAAAATTGAAAAAAAAATCTTAATAAGGCCTATCCAGGAATAAAGTAAATCAAGTGGAACAGGATTAACCTTTCCTCCTTGCATGTTTTTAAGGCTTTGTCTTTTTTTTTACAGGTATCATTCAGACTTTTTGAAGACATGGGCCTCTTTGAAGCTTTTAAAATTCCAGTTAAGGAATTTATGAATTACTTTCATGCTTTGGAGATCGGATACAGGGAAATTCCTTGTAAGTATAATTTTTTTTGTGAAATAATACTTTAAATATCCATTGAATTTGCCATGGGTAATGGGATATTGAATCATTAGCAGCTAGCACAGAATTACACCTTGTAAACATGACGTAGCCACATGGTATAGCAATCAGAATAGCCTATGTTAGAATCCTGGCCCCTTCACTTATCAACTGTAGGAGAGCCTGGGTCTCACTTAACCTCTGCATGCCTCATTTCTTAATATGTAAAATGGGGGTCTTAATACGTAATAGAATTAGTATGAGGATAAAAAGTGATAACAATTCTAAGTGGATTATAATAGTGCTTTTCATATACTAACTGTAATTTAAGTGTGTGCTAAATAAATCATTAAATTGTTAAATTTATTGCTCATTTTATAATGTACTCCTTTTATTGAGTGAATTCAACTTTTGTTCTGGCATCTGACAAGTTAAATCACCAACTATTGAAGTTTCAATATAAGATAAACCTGGCTGGGGGTAGAGAGACAGAAGGATGATGGTCTGAGGAATAAACATAAAAGAGGAGACATATGGAAGTAATTGTGGAGAAATTATTAGAAACAATTTAAAAATCAGATAAAAATGAAGTCCAAAGGAAAAGACACAACCAATATTCGAGCATATGAACTTTGAATATTGTGAGAATAAGTTTGTAATTTATAATCATGAGAAATTGGAAGAGGAGATGTTACACTATATTTTTGATATGTAGCATTTCAGGTAGCATCAGCACACATAAGTAGAATTGTCCTACATGCTGCACAATATATGGAACTGGGAAAAATGTCCATAAATCCAGTCAGTAAAATTGTGGAAATGTATAGAATGATGTGGTACTTTAGAAAATAAATGCATAGAAAGAAAAATAATACTCAAAAATAATATATTAGCTGGAACATGTCTTAGAAACATGCTGTTTAAAACATGTTTTAAATTTTAAATTTGTTTTTATGTACCTTAAACTTTAGAATCCCATGTCTTTTTGTAGTTGAAAAGAGCCTAAGTTAAATAAAACTATATGGAGACAAATAAAGCACAGGTATTTCCCGAAAGGGGTAGTACTTTAACCTAATGATTGATTATTAACATATTTGTTTTTCAAAATGCCTTACACATGCTACATTGGAATGAAAATATGCAGCTGATGGTATATGATAGGAAAAGAGAATGAAGAACAGAATCTACAAATTAGATTTGTTAGAGACTATAGGACCAAAATGGGGCAAAATAGGAAAGTGGGAGTAGAAGAGAGAGGACCTTAAGAACACAGGGCCCCTTGGGAAAGTCTGGCCAATGGGTTCATAGAAGTTGGAAGAGAGATATGAAAAAGGGGTAGCTTGAAAAGATTTCAAGATAAACCTTGCTTTCTTAATAACATTTTTCCAAGACCCACCCTGGTTGGACGTCAGTGATTAACATGTGTTAGAGATTTCTGAAAGGTTGAGAAGTTACATAAACTTTTATAGAAAGGAAGCCACTTAAACACTAAAAGACAGCTAGTTACCAGATGATATTTACAAATTAATGTTATATTTCTAAATATAATCAACTGTAGACAAGTTCCATTGAGTAATTGATATAACAATTACTAAATTTTCTCTAGTATATCATTAAATCATAGGGGAAATTGATCAGTATTTAAATGTAAAAAGAAGTTTCCAGATTCTATATTTTATTATTAATTTTTACATTTTCTTATTACATTTTTATATGTTACAAGTGAATAGACGCTTTTCCTGAAATAGTGGTTTCTTCACTCCATGTGAAAATAATTTGTTATAATAAACCTGCTTGTAATTTATTAGAAATCCCAGACACTTTCCATAAAGGGAATTTATTTATGTTTTCTCACAAGCTTGTTAAGCTTCATTGGTCATTATTTTAAATAATATTACCTTGCCTATGGTAGGGCTGTAAATTGATACTAATGTGGATAATTATTAAAAGATTTGTTCATTATTAATTAAAATTAGCACACATAAAAATGTGTTGTATGTTTACTTATTTTAATATTCACTCCTAGAGAGCTATATTTGATATGTCTCTAGCTAAGTAAACCTGTAACTAAATGAAGAAAAGCCTAAGAGTAACCAAAATAGGGTTAGATTAACTTTAATAGGACAATAACCTAAAGTTTTAGAAATTAAATTTTATTGAACTTCTAAGTACACTCTTAAAAGTTTCCAAGAGAAGAGGGAGAATATGAAAGCTTTTAAATTTAGACCCAGAACTCATACTAAAATTTGAAGAATCTAGATTTTAAAATAGACATAGACAGGTAGATAGATACTAGATAGATAGATAGATAGATAGATAGATAGATAGATAGATAGATAGATACTAGATAGATAGATAGATAGATAGATAGATAGATAGATAGATAGATAGATGATAGATAGATAGATAGATAGATAGATAGATAGATAGATAGATAGATAGAAAGATGTGAGAGAGAGAAAGAAAGGGAAAGGAGGAAAAGGGGAGGGTGGGAGGAAGGGATGGAGGAAAGGAAGGAAGGAAGAAAACATGCTTGTGTATCCTACAGAAACCTGTCAATCCCCTACACTGATCTAGCTAGCTTCTTTCCTGAGTACCTTTGCCCATGAATTGGTCACCAAGAGTTAATGGTGACAGCAACAGCAATACCAGCACTTGGCACAATACTTGCATATGTGCATGCAAGTAAATATTTGTTTAATAAACATGTTATTGACTACTTACAAGGCAGATGATTTTATATCCTGCTTAAGTGATAGTGACAGTGTAATTCTCCTAGATCGACACATATACTAGACTTCTATATTTTTTAAGGAGTTAGGATTGATTAATTATTGTTATATATGGTACATTTGAACAAATACACAAAAGCAAAAGGAATATTTTTTCCATATACTTTCTTTCCAGGTTTTTTAATCAAGATTATACTAGCCTCATGAGTTTGGTAGCTTCCCTTCATTTTATGTTTTCACCACTACATTATTTAGATAGGATTGTTGGTTCATTGAAAGTTTGAAAACTTACCTTCTGGACCTGGACCGTTAGGTGGGGAACATGGCAGGAAGCAACACAGCTCAAGAGCTGCAAGTTTGCCCGTACTTGGTATTGTCTGTTTCTCACCCCCAAACAAGATCTACCAACACTCTGATACTGCCCACATCCACCCTGCGATGCTGGGTGCATACACAGGTTTCTTTGACTTGCAATAGCAATGATAATTACTTGTACACAGTAATCTTCCCAGATTGCGACAGGGAAAAGCACTCTCAGAAACTCTCTTCCAACATATCCCCTAACAGGAACACCCTCTGCCCAGGCTGCCATTTTCTTCCTTTATTGGGTCATCACTGTCTATTCCCTCCCCAAGAACTTAGCATGGCTTTTATTTTAGCATTTCAATTCTATTCTTACAAATCATTAAGTGAAAGTTGGTGATCTGTGCTAATTCCCCATCTTGTTCTAATAGCAGTAGTATATGTGAATGATATTTACATTAATTGTAAGCTTACTATATATCAGGTACTCTAAAATATGTTCCTTTCTATAATTCTCACAACTGTGCTATGGAATAGGCGTTATTTTTAAGATAAGGAAATTAAACTTAAGAGTTTTAAGTAACTCACTCCAGATAACACAGCTAGTGAACATCAGAGCAGATACAAAATCAAATCTGTCCTAAATCCAGAAACCACCAGCATGAGCAACTGTATGACACAGGTAGACATAAAATATAGTTGTCTTGAATTACTTGAGATTGTCTATACACAGAGATACAGACTCCATTTTTAATAAAATTATTCTTTGAAATAATAGATAATATCTATTATTTCTAGTATTCACCTCTAGCAATGACACAAGGCACAGGTGTTGTTATTTCCTCCTTGGGAGCCTAACGAGATCTGTTTCTCAAAACTTTTCTGAAGATGTCCTCGCATGCCCTCACCTAGCCCCTCAACTACATTTCTGGATTGTTTACCTAAGATTTAGCTACATGTGGTCACCTAAAGATTGACTTCTAACAGTTGCCAGAATTGGAGGAAACAGGCACCATCTACCTACATCCCCTGTGTGCCACCAACACCACCGATATAGTTTCTTCTTTCTTCCCTGACCAGGGAACAGGTGTTTCTTTCAAATTCCCATTAACATTCTTGTTCTCTTCTATTTTCTCTTCTCCTCATCTGTTCACTATTATTCAGAGATGTAATCTGGTATACAGTCATGAGCCACATAACAGTCTTTCAGTCGATGACAGGCTGCGTATAGGTCTGATGGTGGTATACTGTAGAGCCTAGGTGTATATCTAGGTGTGTTTAACTGCACACTATTATATTGGCACAATGACAAACTTGCCTAACAATGTATTTCTCATAAAGTATCCCCGTCGTTAAGCAGCCCATGACTGTATTTGAGAAGGAAAGTGTATCATGGTTGTTCAGTAGAAATAAAATGCATAAAGTAATTACATTTAGAATAAAGCCTGTCAATCAATAAAGTATTTGGAAGGGCCAGATGGACAGGAGAAAACTTAGAAGAATTGCACCAGATGAAGGAGAGCCAAGGGCACATTGGGCCTTTGGTCACAGTTCAGTAGAAGCTGAACTGCACGTATAGACTACACCCCCTTTCATGACAATGACATTGTAACGAGGGGATTTGGTTTTCCCATCGTTTTCACTCTTCTAAATGGCCCAGCTCCCCACATTATTGTCTAAATAGGTATTTATTTTTCCTTTTAGATATTTTCTTTAACTTTATTCCCAAATCAAAATTTCTAGATCAGAGAACATTATTGATTTTGGTTTTGAATTTGCTGTATGGATTCAATCTGCATATAAAATGTATTATTTATTTTTATTATAGTGTTTTAAGTTTGATATACGAGACTACTACTGTGTTCTATTCACAGATTGTATTTGATGAAATATTGAGTGACATAGACCATTCCTCTGACCTAGTTGAAATGTCATGTGTCTTTCTTTTATTCTGGTACTCTGCATAGTCTTATACAGGAGCATGGAAATAGTACAAGAGAAAGTATTACAATTGTTGCACATAGTGAGTTTCCTATATATGTTAGATTTCTGAAAGACCCTGGATACAGAGTTTTCCACTTCAGACATCTGTATGCATAAAGAACATTGTGGGTTTTTTCTTTGTTATTCTGGATATTATGGAGTAATGGAAGAGTAAGCCAAGACTATTTGTTCTATAATGTTTGGCTGGCTTTCACTGGGGTATTAAAATGTTAGGACCAAACTGTTTATCCAGCAGATGGCACTCTTAGTCCTTGGACCCCAAAGCTCACAAATTAATGACTGTTCCTTTGTGTTGGTTACAGACCATAACAGAATCCATGCCACCGACGTCTTACATGCTGTTTGGTATCTTACTACGCAACCTATCCCAGGCCTCTCAACTGTGATTAATGATCACGGATCAGCAAGTGATTCAGGTACATGCTGAGTACATCTGTGCCTCCTTGGAAACTATGGGAACAAGAGCTTTTTTGTTTTGTTTTTTGTTTTTTTCAAAGGAGGTCAAGACAAATGATATCAATTTCATACTTTTTTAAAACTTCTGTTACTTTTATCTTCCCTTTACAGATTCTGACAGTGGATTTACACATGGACATATGGGATATGTATTTTCAAAAATGTACAATGTGCCAGATGATAAATATGGATGTCTGTCTGGAAATATCCCTGCCTTAGAGTTGATGGCACTGTATGTGGCTGCAGCCATGCATGACTATGATCACCCAGGAAGGACTAATGCATTCCTGGTTGCAACTAGTGCTCCACAGGTAAATCTTTTGATTTTGATTAGGAGAAATAATTCAATTGAGAGATTTTCCTGAAGAAAATTAATTTTATAAATTTTACTTCTAATAGACACCAAGTGAATATGAGCCAAACTATATATTAACCCTGAGATAAAATGCTTAGAGATCACACTAACTTTGAAAAGATAGTATGGTTTGTTCCAAGTTATCAATTGTAGGTATGCCACTTCATTCCCCCTGGGGATCACTTTTTAATGTTCTTCTGAGGAAGTAAAAGGACTTGGATTCATGTTGATGAATTTCCTCAACAAAGAAAATCCAACCTATACAAAAGTCCCTTTCTGAAAACATTAGAGAATCAAATCCTTCTTGGACTTTTAAGAATGTAAGGCTTCTTAGTATATAAATCTCATTCCTTTGAAGTATATTTATTATAACAATTATGATTCTTATGGCATTTATTTTGGTTAGTAGGAATTAAAAATCAATTTACTTTATCTGAGGGAAATTTCTTTCTTGAACATAATATTCCAAAAACAATAACTTTAAAACAATTGATCTCAGCATCTGTTTAAATTTAGTCAAAAATTAATCACTAAATATGTAAATATCTTCATCTATACAGTTAAACTTAGTAAGATTTTCTTTTATTTAATCAGCTGGCCCATGATATTAAAGATCCAAGGTCCTATTTTTCTTTCTAGAGGATCTAGAGGCCAATCTGGTCCTCTACTCTTTTTTTTTTTTTTTTTCTTGTTTGCTATTTGTCCTTGCACCCCATTCCCATCCATTTCCACATCCTCTCTTATATTCTAGTCTAGAATTTTCCTCTCTGTACAATAAAAAAGTATCCTGATTTTTTTCCCTGAATCCCTACTTTAACTTCTTTCATTGTGTCCTTCATACACTAGTATTATTATTTTTCTAAAGATAGTCATGCAAATCCTCTTGCCAGCAGCGTATACCATTCAAATTTTCCTATACGTTTATGCATTTTTACTTACCTCAATATTAAGTTTGATTAATAATAGCCTTTCCTTTTTGTCCTTAGGCCTTTTTTCCTCTCTCCTCTACCTACCTCACTAATCTTCAAGCATTGTTTAGGCAGCATCCTCTTCTTCTGCATCTTCCCTCAGCGTTATTAGAAAATTTCAAGCAAGTAGATAATGACTGTATACCTTAGTTACTAGGTAGAGGTGATATTTCCTATGGCTGATTGTGGGGTGTGAATGTTTTAAATTATGGGCTTCTCATGGATTCCGATCCTCTTTATTAGTTAAATGTGTTTACCTAAGGAGAGGTCATTCTTATTCTAGATGCAAGAAGTAGTTGAGTTACCTCTTAGGAATATTAATACATATGCATGTTTTTATGGTTAAATTCCTGTGCCCTGCAAAGAACTCTAATAAAATCTAACTCTAAACCTCTCACTTGCATGTGTTTGGAATAAAGTTTCAAGGATATGAAGTGTATTTTACAAAAGAAGGAAATTTAACCAAGAAAAGTAATCAACAGTCACTGTGCAGCAATAAGTGATTTTTAATAACCAGCAGTCACAAAATTACATTTCTGCGTTCCATGAAAAATGAGAATTCAAAAAGCATTACATATTTTCATTTGTTTTTGTGATTTTTTTTTTAACTTAAAAAATTGAACTCTTTACTCTCTTATTTGCCTAGGCGGTGCTCTATAATGATCGCTCAGTTTTGGAGAATCATCACGCAGCTGCTGCATGGAGTCTTTTCATGTCCCGGCCAGAGTATAACTTCTTAGTTAACCTTGACCATGTGGAATTTAAGCATTTCCGTTTCCTTGTCATTGAAGCAATTTTGGCCACTGACTTGAAGAAACACTTTGACTTTGTGGCCAAATTTAATGCCAAGGTAACTATATTTGTACCATTCTTCAATTTATGGCCACATTGAAAGATGTCATGAAACTAAAATGTTGAACAAAACTCATTGCTGTCACCTCTTATATGTCAAAAGAGAAAATGAAATGCAATGTTTAACCAGAAGCAGGTAAATAGGCATTGGTCCCAATTTAGGAATCTGAGAAATTGAAGTGCTAGCTATATATGGTATACTTAGTGCTGCAGATGAATAATAAAGTTCTACAGACAAATAATTAAAACCACTGTGTTTTTGTTTAATTTTATTTGCTCTTATCTCTGTGGTTCACTAACGTAAATTATCTGGCAGTAGAAAAGTCAAAACGCTGAAGCAAAATTTCATAAATCAAAATAAATGCTTAAATGTTAACTCAAGAAAATTTCTTATTTGTTAGCTACATTTTTAATACTAATTGATAACATTTGCTAATTTTAAATAATATTTATTTATTTTCAATTCCATAATTAAAAATTGTCCATCATTTATTATTTACTTTTTTGATGAACTATTTTACTGTTTATGCGAGCCAGTAACATTATTTTAAATAGCTGAAAAATTCCCTTTACTTGGTATTCTGATCTCCACATGGTAGGAAGACAATAAATATTGTATTGTTTGTTCTCCTGTTCAGCTTTAGCTTTCAATGAGGCAAAACACATTTTAACTTTTTCCCTCAAACAGGTGAACGATGATGTTGGAATAGATTGGACCAATGAAAATGATCGTCTACTGGTTTGTCAAATGTGTATAAAGTTGGCTGATATCAATGGGCCAGCTAAATGTAAAGAGCTCCATCTTCAGTGGACAGAGGGTATTGTCAATGAATTTTATGAACAGGTAATTGATTTAACTGTTAATCCATACCTAAGGTGCTCAAAACTTCACCAAAGCTTCCAAAAGCTGTGAAAGGGTGATCAGTCTCTTTCATATTCACCCTAACATCGAAAATGTGTTGGCCAATTTTAATCAGAGGATAAAAAAAATGATTTAAAAAATTGGACTAAATTGTCACCATAAAAACTCTAAGGTAAAGTTATTTGCAAGTATTTTGAGAGAAGATGTTGAAGTAAAAAGACCCAGAAGAAGTAATAGAGACATTAGGAAAACCACTGAAATATTGTTCTTTTACAAATTTTATAATAGAAGCCACTTTAAATGTATATATATGAATATATACTAGATTAATTTTGTTAACTTTACTAACAGAGTTAATAACAGCAGTGTATGAAAAAGTTTTAAAAAGGAGCCATTTTATTTGACATGAGACTATGAGAGTTAGCACACTACCAAAAAGCTACACTTGAGAAGATCTCCCCCACATTACCCTACATGACCAGATTACACTTGAAACTTTGTGTTTAGTGCTGTGAATCACTCTCTTAAGAGGAATCTGGAGGTAGTGGAGCATGTGTAAAGGACAGAGATCAGTGACATAAAAGCACATGAAAGAAGTGAAGATATTTACTCCAGGGGGAAATAAAGGTGATATAATAACTATCTTCAGAGACTTAAAAGATTGACACACAAATTTAGGATTAGGTTTATCATGAAGTTGTTGTGGAGATTAAAGAGGGTAAATTATGTAAAGTACTTGACTCAGGATCTGATTTATAAGAAACATTAGATTCATCTTCGTTTCCCTAACAATGGTATGAATCTAACCAGTTTATAGAAGTTATGGGGAGATGGATATCAGGTCAATGTCAGAAAGAAATTTATATTGCTAAAGGCATCCAGAAATAGGATGAGGCACCTTAAGAAATAATAAATTGTCTGTCAATGGATATATTTAAAGTGAGATTAGAAAGAACTTTTATGGGTATTATACACAAGATTCATATATAAAATAAAAAGTTTGTGCTAGAAAATAGTGTATTTCCTTTTCTAGGGAGGAGATTAATTCACAATCCTGTCACATTGAAACACAGGAAAAACATAAATAAAAAGGAAAATCAACTTATAATAATTTCCAGTACCTTGACATAACAGTTGTTGACATATGGTATACTTTTTTATTAATTTTGGTAGATAACTTCAGGTTAACAATCTGATTTTTTTTTTCCCAGAAAGGTTTGAAATAGTTCAAAATAAAAACGCTTATAGAGTGATCATATTAAACATATAGAAAAATATGAAGTAGAAACCATATAATCACAGAAGATACAATTCAACCAAAAGCTGGAATAAGGTAGCAACTTTAATTGAGCAGTACAGTATTTGAAGATTTCTGGTAGCCATGGCAGAAAAAAGAAAACATGGTAGATTATGTATTTGCTTGATAATTATTCCCAGCATTTATTTTATGATGCATTTATACTCTAATATAAGGTACACTGACTGAGATAAGAAATATCATCTACTGCGACATTAAACCATTTCATGAATTTCCCCTTGATCAAGTACTAAAACCTCAAGGTCACAGAAATGGTAAATTAAAACAAAGCATTTCTGTAGGAATCTTCGTAATTTGGGTAGAATCTCTCAGCAGTTAAGAGTGATCATATTGGTAGATAACTTCAGGTTAACAATCTGATTTTTAATATGATCACTAAAAAATATTTGCAAATTTGAGCCACCAAGTGAATGTTGACTTTACTTGTATTTTAAACTTTCTGTGTCATTTACCTTTCTGCATTCCTATTTCTAGGGTGATGAAGAGGCCAGCCTTGGATTACCAATAAGCCCCTTCATGGACCGTTCTGCTCCCCAGTTGGCCAACCTTCAGGAATCCTTTATCTCTCACATTGTGGGTCCTCTGTGCAACTCCTATGATTCGGCAGGATTAATGCCAGGGAAATGGGTGGAAGACAGTGATGAGTCAGGAGATACCGATGACCCAGAAGAAGAAGAGGAGGAAGAAGATGCACCAAATGAAGAGGAAACCTGTGAAAATAATGAATCTCCAGGTAAGTTGTCAAATCTATGTCTAGGTTCAGATGAGTCTTATGTTTCTCATGAATCACAAGCTTTGAGTCCAAATATCATCGGCTGCATTTGATTATGGTTAGTGCCCTTCCCCAATATCAAAATAAGAGAAATTACAGTCTTGGGATCTGTAATAATACCATTTTCATCCAAATATATGTTCTCTGTCATGAAGTAAAAAAAAAAAAAAATAGTTGAAGCCTATTCTTCAGAGTATCTTAATGGTTTAGAGATGAAAGGAATTTCAGGTACTATGTAGACCAACTATAGGCTTTGTCAGCTTGTTTAGAGGAAGACTCTATAACGCAGTATGAAGTAGTAATCACTCGTTTATTCAGCAAATATTTATTGAGCACCCACTCTGTGCCAGGCATTCTTCCAGGTACTGAAGACAGAGCTGTGAACAAATCAGACAAGAGAGTAAATAAATCCTTGCCCTTTTAGACTTATATTCCAGTGGAGTCACCAGGCACTAAGTAAGATAAATCAGTAAATCTTTAGTTTGTTAGGTACTGATAAATGCTAGAATAAATTTTTAAAAAGGTGAGGGGATAAGAACTTAAAATTAAAAGGATAAAATTTTAGATAAGGTAGCCAAATAAGAGAGATTTTTACAAAGTTTTAAAGAGACCTGAAAGAAGTGAAGGAGTGACCCATAAAGATAGATATGGAAAGACTGTTCAAAGGAGATGGGAAAGCAAGCCATGGAAAGGTTGTGAGGTGGACTGGCTAGGTGTTCAAGGAGGATTAGGAGAGTTGGGGTTGCTGGAGCAGAGGAAAGAGGGTAGGGAGCAGTGAGGGGGGGCAGATGATACATTGTTTAAAGGTAGGGTTCTGTATGTCACAATATGGAGTCTGGCTTTTACTCTGAGTGATATGGGAAGCCATCAGTGTTTTTAAATAGAAGAGTTCATTGATTCAACCTACATTTTAACTGGATTTTTTCAGCTGCTGTATTGACAATATTCTTGAGTTTAAGGTAGGAGAAATGGTGTAAGTTGGAGAATGAGTTAAGAGGCTCTTGTAATTATCCAAGTAAGACATGGCTGTGGCTTTGGACATAGTGACAATAGTGACAGTGAAAAGTGGTCACATCTGGTCGTTGACTTGGAGTGCATAATGTAGCTAATCTAATCCATTTAATTTGACTATAAAAACAGACTTTTTTTCTTCACATCTCAAAATATTCTCTGCTATTTCACCTGCTAATAGCATAATTATGAAAACTCATAACCCTTACAGTGACATTGCATAAATACTGTTTCGGTGTTCATGAGAACATAATATATGGCTTCTATCTACCTTCATAGATAAATATCGTACAACCGTAATATTAATATTTTTGAAATCCCTTACAAAATATTACCAAGGAAAGATGTTCTGATCATTTGTTCCTATTTTTTAGCAGTCGTGAAAATGCATGACTTGGTTCATTTTGACTGTCTAGTTGAACATGGGTACCTCATATGAAGTACCTGGTTATAAGCTCACATAAGCCAAGATAAGAGTTCATTATTAATTATAGACTGATGAAACAGGCATTTGCAAATTTGGCTTAAGGTCAGGTTTTTGCTTAAGTTCTATCCTATAAACTTTGTACAGAATGGAAGGGGGAAATCAAAAGTTGTTTTCTTCAATGTTCTCTTATTAAGGTAATTATAGTTTATTTCTCTGATGCTTATAAAAAGATTTCTTTGGAAATTTTGTGCTGATTTTGGGAGTCAGAGGTTGGTACCAAGATTTGGGATCCATGGGTTATTTTCTCATTCGTTCATTTAATAAACATGCGTTAGTTTTATTTTTTTCACTTTGTTTTCATCAAGGGAGCCAGGTAATTTGCTTTATAAGGACAGGACAAATTTTCCACTGATTGATATTGGAAAGTCTTGTCGGCTTAGCCTCTGGTAAAGCTTTGTTTCCATGGGCCCTAACTGATTGCTATTTGAACTCAAACACATTGCAAACCACACACATAATCTAGGCATCAGGAACTGAAGAACCCAGGCCAGGAGATTTAGCAGGCTCAACTGGTGAGGGTTGGCTTTAGCCCTAAATGCGACAACCAAATATTTGATTCCTCCCTGTTCTGTAAGGTTGGGTTTCCATTCTGACTTCCAGATTCTAATGTGTTACTCTCTTGACCTTCCCCTTTTTATCAAGCTCACTAAAGCAGCAATGAGAATTCTGTGGATTCTGTTTACTAATGACTTCTAAAAGTCAACTGGCCACCTTATATTAAAATTTAACATATCAACAATAATTTGATACGATAGCTTTTGAAAAATGATCATCTTTGAAGTATTCCTTTACAGCCAAGAAAATGATAAGTATTGGACAGTGTTAATTTTTAGTAAAAATGGGCCCCATGGATTAATGGAATTTTAGGAATGGAAGGGGAAACAATGATCATGCAGTTCAACTGCCTCCTTTTACAAAAGACTAAACTGAGGCTCAGAAGTTTAAGTAACATCCCAAGGTGTAGATGGTTTCTGCAGAACCAGAAAGGAAGCCCTGATCTCCTCATTGTTAACTCCATTGCTATTTACTCTTATAATTTTAATTTCAGAATTCATATTGACTGTGATGGTTAACTTGATTGAGCCTGAAACTTAAGATTTCATAAAAAATTGTATTAAATATGCACTGATAATTTCAGCAATTTGCAAAACTTGGAGATCTCCCAGGAAACATAGAATAAAATGTTTCAATATGGTATCCTAGGAAAAGAAGGCTTTTCCCTACCTCGTAATTAAATCTGAAAGATTCCTACAGCGAACTAAGAGGTTTATAATGAAGTACTAAGCTGCATGTAGAATTTGAGCAATGAAAGGCTCTTTGTTCTCATTTCAAAAGGTTCCAGTGCTGAACAATTTGGCTCCCGATACAGGCATGTTTTAGACCACCTGCAGACTCTAATCTACGCAAATTTATTTGGTACAAACTTTCTTCTACGTCACCTCATTCGGTTTAATTCCAGAGAGGTTTATTGCTAGTGTTAAACAACATTAATAAGAAAACAGCTGTTCTCATGGGGGCTGCCCTGAAAAGAAAAGGAGAAAAAATGAGCCTTTGTTAGCTTCTTCCCGATGAATACACTGCCATGAAAGTGAAATAATTACCTTCAGCAGTAGAGTGTTTCCTATAACCATGATTCAAGTCTGTCCTTCAGCCTATGGTCATCTGCATGTAACTCTCAAGTCAAAAGATTAGGTTAAAAAGTATATTAACCTTTTAATATGTCTTAACAGAAACTGATTTGTACTTCACTACAACAAAAACAAAGTAGAAATAGACAAGTGAATAGCTTTGGCAGAAGATTGTTTTAGAGATTTGCTTTTAAAAATCTAATGCATTACTATATTTTATTAACTTGGATAAAAAAATTGAAATTTCTTTAAATTTAAATATATATATATATACATATATATATATATATGTTTGTGTGTATGTATATCTATCATCTATCTATCTATCTATCTATCTATCTATCTATCTATCTATCTATCTATCTATCTATCTATCTATCTTGTTAAGAAGCTTTCAAATGGAGAAACTGATGTCATGCTCCAGGGCCCATGCCCTTGTGCCTGTAGGAACGCCGCTCACTCTGCCTGGAATGCTACCAACCCCTTCTTCACCCAGTGTGTTTAATTCTCATGATGTACAGCTCAGCTCAGGTGTCCTGTCAGTTGAAAAAAATCTTACCTATTCCCCCACAGGTTTAGTCTTTTGTGTTGCCGTGGTTTGATTTGTCAGAAAGAAATTGCACCACACACTTGTTATAAATGGTAAGATGTTATTCAAGACTATTGAAATAGGGAAGAAAAAATGAACTCACCTCTATCTAAACAAAAGCAGGAAAGTTTTTAAGTGCTGGGACAAACTAGTGCGAAAAGTACTGGAGGACCTCAGAGGGCATTGGTCAATGTGATTAGGCCATTTGTGCTTGCTAATTGGTGCTTGTTGAAGTTAGGTTTCCAGGTCCTTGAGAAAGATGTTCCTGTGTTATAAAACTGGGTAGGTGCTGGGAGATTTATATATTCTACAAAGGGGCAGAGAAAGAATTTGGAGTTTCAAGTTTAATCAAGTAAATGCTCTAACAAAAGAGATGTCAGAGACCTACAGACCAAAAGAAACCTAAAGTTTAGTCAAGCTGAGGGCAACATTAAGACCATCTTGGTCACATGCATATGTCTGTCATAGAAAACAACATATGTATTTCATTTCTTTGTCTTCTTTGCTCTCTTTGTTATAGACTATAAGCTCCATTCAGGCAAGATGTGAGACAAATTGGTCTCTGTTTCCATAGCATCCCAAAACCTGCCTGTCAGTTTGTAGGTGATCAATATATGTTTGATTGATAGATTCATTTCATGAAAAAATAATGGATACAATATATTTTTTAAATTTTTTCTTATGACTATCCATTCCCTCTGGAATTTAATCAATTTAATAATTTTGTTACATGATTTAAAAGTAATTCATGATAATTCAATTGCATGTCCTTTTTCTGAACTGTGTTTTAAAAATTGATCTTGTTTTATAAAGTGCAAGAAATTTCTCTGTCATATTTAATAAAACCATTGAAGCAATCATTAGCATGTCCACAAAAATTTTGGTGTATGACCTCCAAGAGATCTAGTTTCATTGGCCATCTCATCGCAATTGGAGACTTTTTTTTTTTTTTTTGGCTATTGTTACTTTCTCCTACTCCTTCTCCTCTTTCTTCTTCTTCCTCTTCTTTTCCGCCTCCTCCTCCTTTTCCTTTTTTATTTTTCCAGATTATACATTATAAATCAGTACTACTTCAGTAAGTAATCCCAAATATCCCAGCTGACTCTCTGATAACTTGTACTGTTAACCCTTTAATGAAATCTCAATTAGAGCAGAATTTCCCATGAACCACTTTTTCATATCATTATCATTTTTATCACTTATGAACATGTCACCATTTACCTGGGATTGTAGAAGTATAGTAAAATAAATTTCAGGCACTAGGCATGTGGCACAGGCACTAGGAAGAACACAATTCATTTAGTAAACTCTTACTGGATACCTACTAAAGTCTGGGACTCTGTGGAGATAGACACAAAAGGGAAAAAAGCTTCTGTCCATAGGGACGTTTGCAGTCTAAAGGGAGGATCTTAGCCTAATTTCTAAATTATCTCCCTACGTCTAAAATGGTCACTCAGATGAAGGTACTGAGAGTTACATTATATTCTGGTTGGTTAGAAAAGAACAGACTTCTCTTCTAAGCTCAAAACCAGCTGCCTACTTTACCTTTCCACTTGAAGTCCTCCTAGATACTTCATGTTCAACATACCCCAAAACTCTGCTCCTCATCTAAGGTTCCCTTTCTCAGTACATTGTACCACCATCTCCTCAGCTGCTCGGTCCAGGTAGTGCAAGGTTGTCTTTGATTCCTCTGTGTATCTTCATTTTAGTCCAAACCGCCAACATCATGCAGTATCCTTCCGCATGAGTCACTTCTCTCTCTGTCTGCTACCTTTCAAAGACTTTGTAAGATTCAACATAATGGTAGCCACTTGTTCATTCTCTGTCTTCACACTATAGGAAAAGCTCTGTGATGAAACCATTATATCCATCTTGTCTATCAGTGGATCACCAGATGCTCGCACACTTGGTACATATTAGATACTTAATAAACAGATAAGGAAATGGAAGCCTAAATAGTGAGTTATGATATCAATGCAAAATTTTTAAAACATCTTATGTTTCTTCTGTTGAAATTTATTTTACTACACTTCTTCAGTCAGGAGATGCTATGCTGTGAAAACTCTCTTTAATACTTCCAAATTGAAAACATTAAATTGTATGGTCATTAGAAAATGTAATCTAATTATTAAGTGCATATTTGCTAAGCCTTGTCATGTATAAGATCTGTATAGGTCTGTACAAGGCTCCCTCAAAGAGGCTATACTCTAATAAAGGAGCTGGAATAAATGAGAATAAGATAAGTGCCTTGAAGGATGTACATTTTAGGGGACATTGGTTTTGTTATAAGTGACAAAACTCCAATTGAATGAATATATAGGAAAGGGAAAATTATTAGTTCATGTAAACATGATGTTGCTAGTATCAGAGCCTACTTGTTCTGTTCTTGTCTCTGACTCATGTGCCTGACAGCTTGTTCTTTCATCCTTGCTTTCTTCATGAAGCTGGAACTGTAACAAGCTCTATGTTCACTTCACTCCCGATACACAAGCAGAGAATAAAAGATATTCAGTCCCCATTCCCCAACCTCATACTCATTCTCATTGTCATCAGCAAAGGTACCAGAGAAGGGCTCTAATTAGCTGGAGTTAGGTTACATATCTACTCACCAGACCGTTACTGTGACACAGCTATGTTATCAGGAGGTGGGTGGGCAAGTAGAGTTTGACAGCCTTTTTCAGAACTACATAACTAAAAGGAAGGATGAGAGTCCCCCCTAAATGTTCTGGGATGTGCAATTACCAGAAAAAGGAGAATGAGAATGTGAAAGAAAAAAACAAAAAAACAGGAAACAGAATCTACTCTGAGAAGCATATATGGACACAAGAGAGTTTAGGTGAGAGAGAGAGAGAGAGAGAGAGAGAGAGAGAGAGAGAGAGAGAGAGAGAGAGAGAATTTCTTCGAAGAGGAATTCAGTGAAATCTGAGTGTATCTCAAAATAATAAATAGACATGAACTTTCAGTGACTGAGAAGAGCATTTCAGAAGGGGCATGAAAGTACCAACTTGAAAATTGGAGAGTTTAATGTATATACAGAAAAGGGAGCAGTTGAGTATAGATAGATACCAGACTACAAATTGAGGAAGACTGGAAAAGTGTGCCTGTGCCAGCTTGTGGGAAACCTTTGAGAGGAGTGTGAAATTAATTTTTTAGTCCACATAACTAAACATCACAGTAAGTTTAAAACCATCTTTAATGAAACCAGTCATGTAGACTCTTATGAGTTGAAATGGTTAACAAAGTAAAGGAAGACGTAACAAAGTTATTCCAATAATCCAGGTCAAAAGTTGAAGGAATAGGAGTAATACCAAGATACAAACAGAACATTGTATTGGACATTACCAAATATTAAATATGGTTCACAGTTATATTAATATTAAATATGGTTCACAATGATATATTAAGTGTTACTGCCATCTTCCTCTTACTTCCCCACTCTCAAAAACAACATCATTACAACATACAAATCAAATATATGTATGTATGTATGTGTATATATATATATGTTATATATGTGTGTGTGTATATATATATATAAACATCTATATATCTCCATTTGGATACATGTTAACTCCTGTTAATAATGTGAAAAGAAATAACTGTCATGTATTTAGCACACAAATAAGTAGTCTAATTTGATGTTTTCTCAGGAAAGAAAACTTTCAAAAGGAGGAAAGTCTACTGCCAAATAACTCAGCACCTCCTACAGAACCACAAGATGTGGAAGGAAGTCATGGAGGAGGAGCAGCGGGTGGCAGGCATCGATAATCAGTCCCTGGACCAGTCTCCCCAGCAGCATTGCTCAGAACAGATCCAGGCCATCAGGGAAGAAGAAGAAGAAAAAGGGAAGCCGAGAGGAGAGGAGAGCCCAACCCCATAGCCAAGCCAGTGACAATGGACAGAATGAGCTGTGTTTCCAAACCAAGTGACTTGTCACAGACTCTTCAAGCCAGCACAACACTTAGACACAACACTGTAGAAATACAAGAAGATGGGCAAATGGCTATTGCATTTTGAGATTCTTCGCATTTTATGTGTTTATTTTTACAGTGAGGTACATGGTTAAAAACTCTTGCTCAGAGAAGCTTTCACATTGCAACACCAGCTTGTAAGGATTTTTTTTTTTTTTTAAGGAAATATATTTGTGTGTGTGTGTATATAAGCTCTCACATAGATACATGTAAAACATTTTCACACACACACATACACACTGAAAGCCAGGATTACTGGCTCCACAATTTAGTAGCATTGATATTAAGATATATAGTGGTCACTGTGATATAATAAATCATAAAGGAAAAATAAAGGAAAACAAAGTAAATGGTGCGGCTTAGCAGGGGAACAGTGCAGCAAATGTAGGCTACAACTAAGAAGCTTTTGCTGTTAGTACTGAGGGATAAAATTCCAGAGAATTATTTGAATTCTTATACATCCTGCCAACATTGTGTGTGTGTGTGTGTGTGTGTGTGAGAGAGAGAGAGAGAGAGAGAGAGAGAGAGAGAGAGAGAGGAAGAGGATTGAAAGGGTGCTTGTGTGTATGTATATTTGCATGTATGTAAAGAGAGATTTTTGTGGTTAGTAGTTCGTAGAATTCCAGCAGCAGATGACTCAGCACATGTGAACAAACAGAAGGAAGTTTGCTCTGGAGTGTCTTAGGCAGCCATTCCAAAAGCCTTCCTCCATTTAGTTTCAATAAAGGTCTCTGCAGAGGGAGGGTATTCACAGGCTTGGTGAGAGGGCCACGTGATTGGTACTACTGCTACACACCACTTGGAGGCTCTCTATCACCAGCCTTCAACCTTCCAATCTACTCGCCTCATGAATGTATAGGAGCTGTTTTTCTCTGAGTATGTCTGTCACTCAACCTGAGATCAAATCACCATTTAAGGGGATGGCATTCTTTGTTCATAAACACCTAAGAAGGAGCTGGAGTCGGGTCTTTTAATCAGGTTAGAACTCTAAAAGCTTTTCAGAAAAACGTGGGAAATTGCTCTTAAGAGTGATCTCCCATGTCTTAACTTGCTACAAAATGTGTATGGTAGTAAAAGAAAAAAAGAACAGCAAACAGAAACCCACTACAGGATACGTAGCGAGAGATGAAGGGGAAATTTCCAACCTAGGGTTTGATGTTTGTTGATGTAGTGAAAGTCCAATTTTTGGCAACTGTTGAAGATTGGCTTTTTTAGGTGGCAAAGGTCCCACTGACCAACCCTGTTGTGGTATTCCATATGCTGTGTAAGGGGTAGCTTCTATCTGCAATCTGGCCCATTGTCATGATTCTTTTGGCAGGGAAGATTACGGAAGGATTTTGGGGGACTGGGCCGATTATTGAAAGTTTTATTTTTATTGTTATTTTTTTGGTTTGTTTATCTACACTTGTTTATGCTGTGAGCCAAACCTCTATTTAAAAAGTTGATATTCACTTTCAATATTTTATTTCATATTATTATATTTGTCATGAATAGTTATCTTGATGTAAATATAAAGATTTTTTGTTTGTTTCTGTAGATAGTAAGCTTTTTTTAAAAAAGGGAAAATGAAACATTTTTATAAAGTTCTATTTTAATCACCATTTTTATACATTGAAGCTATCTCCAAGCCCAGTAAGACAGTGATGATTCATTTGCATGGAGGTCTATGGACAGCCACTTATCTACCTATTCTAATGTCTATGATAATCTGATACAGTTCTTTTGTGCCAATTAAATGAGGATGCTGCAATGAATGTTTATTCACTAGTAACTTTTCCTAACTTTTGGGTCCATGACTCCCAAGTGAAAGACTTTTTTAATCAACACCGAATGCCTATCATTGGTGTCTATTTCTTCCCAATACTTTTTGGTTATAACTCTTCCTTCAGTACCCTATATCTATGCTCATCATCTAAACAATCTTAGCTTCTAAGTAACCCTTAATTGTGATTTCTACTTTTTATTTCCTCCGAAGTCATAGAAGAGTGTTTACATTAAAAATGCCTTTGTTTCTCATAAATGGTTATTTTTCCCTTCTGAAGCAATGAATTTACAATAATCTATGGCATTTTCAAACTAGGCAAAGATAATACAATCAGAAGTAAACATAGTTTCAAGGCAAATTTCCCAATAAGTAGGAAAATGTGGACAGGATCAAATTGATGCAGACTCTACCTAAATAATGAGAATAATTATTTTTTGCTAATTTTTTGTGTTAACACCAGGTCTTCATTATCTAGGACTTACTGTGTTGTTTTCCATTTTCTTTGTATTACCTGTGTGCCTCTATGTTTGCAAAAGTTACTGTGAGTCAAATACATTTCCCCAGTGAACTTAATTCTTCTCCTTCCTTTGCAAATAAGAGAAGAAACACACACACACACACACACACACACACACACACAAGTTATACTCACATACCCTTTGTATCTAATTCCTTAACAAAACTAATTTTTTCCCTTTCTCCAAATGCCATTCATCTCTAAAATAAATATAAGTTGAGGAAAAAATCTAGGAGTGAAGTAAGCAGAATGTCAGGAAAACAGTTGAGTCTGTAACTGTTTTGGCAGTTTCATCTAAGTTGCATGGCCCCAAGTAGGGCCAGTCTGGCTGCCAAAGCAGAGGTCTTAGCAAATTGCCTGGTTTTGTTTGTTTTGTTTTGTTTTGAAGTACATGAAATAGTGATGACCAAAGCAGTTAGAACCTCTTCATTCCATAATTGTTCATCAGTGTAGGAAAATTGATCATTTTTTCTTCAAAAATAAATTTCCAGTATATTGAAGATAGAAGTCATTTGAAATAAAGGAATGGAGGTTCATCAAGTATGTAACTTTCATACACACCCAGTACATCTCAAAGGATACTTAGGGACATAACAATAATAATTTTTGCTAGTGAAGTTCTCTCCCTCCTTGGCGACAGCAATATTACTGTGTTCACTTCCAACTCCAGAACTTAATTCCTTAAAAGTGAATTTGTTGCAATTTCCTACATTTTTATCTGAGTCTATTTATAGGTGCCATTAGATAAACTCAGGTCTTTCAAATGAAGCAATTTCTAGCCCAGTTAGGGAAAAAGGATAATTGTATAGACAGCCATAAAACCAATGGTAGGAACAGCTGAAAATGGTGACCTTGATACTCTGTTAAAGAAAAGACCAGGTATACCATGAGTGTTACCCATGTTTTTTCCAGCATGCCCATAGAGTGTCTTTCCAGTTATCTAAGCCAACCTTGATATTTGTTTCCCTTGGTGAAAACACCACTTGAATTTTTTTCTTTTTGTTTTATCCTAAGTATAAAAATTTGCTTTTGTCATTTATATAACACCTGGTTTTGTTCTTATTCGAAGATGAATACAGTTGCTCTGTAAAGGGATATATCTATTAATATATTGGTCTTCATCTGATAAGGAATTTCCTCATATCATGTTTTAAAAAATATATACTTTCTAAATGCAGAATTCCCACTTCTGTCTGTTCCATTTTGATGGGATTCCAGAACAAATCCTAATCATTGCAATCCCCCTAAAACTAAAGAAAGGGGATTGAGTCTCATGTAGACTGTTCATATTACACATATATATTGCGATTAGCTCATACTTCCTGCCTCTCTTGATTTGCAGTTTCCAGATGTCCCTGTCACTTTCCCAGAGAACTTTTTTGGAAGGTAAAAGCTGTGCAAAAGGCATGAGACTCAGGCCTATACTTTGTTTAAATGATGGAAAAATATAAATTATTTTCTAAGTAATAAAGATATGAAAATTATAATTGTAAATAAAGTCTAAAGTTTGAAATGACTGCTTTCCAAAAGTGAACTATTTGTGTGACGAACAACTCCTGACTGAGAAGAGAATCATCAAATATCATTTCTGTTCTACTTTGGGAGGTCTTTTTGGTGCTTCCATGTCAGTATGTGGATCTCCACTGTCCTTGTCATTTTCAATATTTCTAAAATAATAATGAAAACCACAATGAGGGTCTTATTGTCCTCTTCTTCTATCCTAATCCTAATTCCCACTTAATTCCTTTTCTTGTTTACGTGCCATTTTGGAAATAAACTGCCTTTTAAACTGACAAGCCTCCAGCAAAACAGAGTTCTGTAAACTTTCATAGTCTAGAGTAAATCAAGATTATCCTGTTCTAGAGATTATCACTAATGTGTGTGGGGGGAAAAAATCAATAAAATTTCAAATGCTAATAGATCAATGCCAGATAATTGAGAGCTAAAATATCTATATACTTTGAAACCAAAACTGAGTTTCTTTAATTCACCTTCTTTCCCAATAGGCAGGAAGATACTTTATGGCCATTGTTCTAAGGCGTTCATTTTTCTCATGACTTCTCCATGAAGAAAAATTATGAACTTCTTGATACTGTCAGTCCATTTTTCTAAGCTAGTCAACAATGTGCAGCTTTAAATTAATACACAGATTAGCCATTTTAGGTGAACAGCATTCCAAAATATAATTATTCTTAGAATTTCTAATTGGAGGGAAATATACCAGTTTTAAGGCCTGTATTCGTATCTGTTTGTTCCTCTAGAAAATATTCAAATTGTTATTGGGGTGAATTAATTAAACTATAAGTACTGAGTACATTGAACTATAAACCATGCATTCAAGATCTTAAATTGAGGTTTCCATAAGCATTTGTATATTTCACACTAATGAACTGTGTCAGAGAAGAACATAAACCTTCTTCAGTCTATATTATGTACCATGGATGTTAGGCAATTTGTGCTATTGTCTAACACATTTCACTTGTTAAAATGATACAGCTTTTATCTTACAGGTGCTTTTACATTACCTGAACTAATCTTTATGTTCAGACTATCAAGTCATTCTAATAGCAGGTTAACAGTGGTGACAAAAAATAATAGGGTTTTTTGTTGTTAAAAATGTTTGAAGGTACAAAACTAAAGATTAAGGTTTTGTTTCATTGTTGGGACTCACTATTAATCTGCTGACTTAAAAATACTGTTACAGTATATATTACTTTAGTGCAGGTAAGACTAAAAACTATATGAAATGACTGCTTTCCAAAAGTGAACTATTTGTATGACGAACAACAATGTACAGATGGAAAAGAAAATTGGCTTTCAACATATGCTTAAGGCTCTAAAAAGGATCCAAATTATCCTCCATATTGTACTGATAAATTTGATTACCTTGACAGATGTTGGTATCCGTGGATTTCTGCTTCTCTGAGGAGTTGCGGAATACAGAAGAAAAGACAAGTCTTCTCCTATTGATAAGTAATGAATATCTCTACATTCAGAGAGATTTCCTCATTGCTTCGTATCAAGAAGGTGTGTTTTAATCATGCAAATAACTCAATCAAAAATTCTTCAAAGATAGTAATATTTATCATCATATGTAAGTACTATTAAGAATATTTAAATTGGATTTATTTTTCGAACCAAGCTGTTAAATTTTTTATTTAATTAAAATGAAATCCACAAAATGGCATTCCATGGTATAGAGATGCTAAATATATTGATATAATCAGAACTAATATTATGTAACAAAACTGAAAGGAAGAATATTTGCTTCTTTTTCTAATGTCCTTCATGCCTCAGGGATGAAAATGTTTTATGAAGGGTTCAATAAATATATGAGATAGATAAAAAATAAACTTAGTCCCAATAATTTAATTAGATTAAGTGTATAAATTATAGTCCGAGTTCTTCTGAGCTACCCCAAGAAAAGGGAATGTACTATCCACCAATATATCATGTTTTAGGTTTTAAAATAGATGGTCTAGTAATGTAAATTATGTTTTACTAAATTCTAATGGAGTTGAAAACCTAAATACTTACCTCTATTACTAAGAAATATTAATTCTTATTAAGCTTGACTTTCACAAATGAAGCACTGACCAGTCAATAAACCACACCCACTAAGTTCATCTGCCAAGAGTGATCAAGTGGTAGGTTGGAATTTGAAATTTATAAATAGAAATTCACACAAAAAAAATTTTTAAAGCTTTATGCTTTAACTAAATTTTGTGTCGGTAGAAATACCTAATATTTCAAATGATACTAAATCCTTAAAAAAAAAAAAAAAGTATGGCTTCTCCTCAATTTCACTTCTCTGACTCAAAGTTATCAAAGGAAAAATAATCAGATATTCTCTTCTACTGTAATAAAGAGATTGCCGTTCACCTTAAATTCTAATTGGTCACACCTAGTTTCATTGTGTAGCTCATGGTACTAAAAAGCCAAAAAATAAAAAATAAATAAATAAAAACGAATAAACAAAAAAGCAAATGAGAGCTGTGGATTGGGAGTGAACACTACATAAAAGTTCAAGGCTCATCCCAGGACACCACTGCATTTTAAGACAAAACAATTTAGTTATCAGTTACACTGAAGTAAAGAGACATAATAAATCGTAATTCAACCCTGACTTTGTTTATTACAATCAGCACTTGAACATGATTCAGAATTTGAATTAACTTTTGGAGCTTGGAAACTGCTGCTTGAATACATATCTTTGCAAAGGAAGGTTTCATTTTGTTGTTAATTCTAGTAATTTTACTCTCTATATAGCAAACTATATGTGAAATTAAAAGTAAGTGTTTAAAGATGTTTTCTTTCTGTATATAATTTGTTTGCTAATAGAATTTTCCATTACCTTTCTCTTAAAAATTAACTGATTATTTTTATGACTCAGAAAACATATAACAGATACTTTGTTTTATTTATAGGCATAATCCAGTACTATAGTGTTGCTATCTTTAAATAATGACCCTAACATATCTATATATTACTTGTTAGTGGGATATAAATGGCTTAAACTTTAGCATATGTTTGTTCGTTAGTTTAAAAATCACTATTTTTAATACTCTGTAAAATATTTGCATGGGATTTTTGCTGTGTTATGTTTGCTTAACTGTGTGTTTTTCATCTGTGTGTGTAATTCATTTCTTAGTATATTCTCACAGAAGAACTCATACCATTTTCATTCCAACAAGGCCAATTTGTTAGTTGACAGCACTGGAAATAATATCACTGAAACCACCCATACCCTGATATTTCTTCCTTTAGATTTTTATCATGCAAGTTACAAAATAAAAATTGGTGCTTTTATGAAATTCTGAAACTCACTGCAAAATAATGAAAATGAAATTCTCCCTGGGTTTCTACAATGATATAGGATGTGCAACTAAAAAAACTTTATTTGGAATTCAGACTGTTTTTTGTTTTGGTTGGTTTGGTTTATTCAGTTTTTGGTGTTAAAATGTGTTGATTCCTGATGGGACAATTGTCCTGATCAGTTGTTATCTCTTCCTGACATAAAACTGTCTTTGGAAAGTTAAAGTTAACATGTCTCAAATATTTGACTTTGTAGGATATTTGTAAACCAGAGTGTATTGCATTAACTTAATTTAGTATTCCTAAAAAGCAATATTTTCAAATAACTGCCAACCAAAGTAACAGTGTAGGAGGGATGTCTTTTGTACATAACAATATAGTTCTCACCACTCTCAACAATTGAATATGTTTATTAATTAATAACTTTCCAAATTTATCAATTTTTAAAATTCCAAGAGTGAGGCATTGGACTTAAGTCATCATTTTGCAATTGAAAAATAAATCTCTCCTCTCACTTGTGTCTTGCACTTAATATATGTAGCGATACTTTGTATCATCCTATCACAGGTATTTGTTAAGTGACGTAGTTAATGGCTGATAAATGTTTTGTAAAAAGTAGAATCTGTACAGAAAAAAATATTAGATAAATTGCATTTATTTTTATTATTTTTTATCTTAGACACTATAATGATGTTCCTTTTTTGCCAGATTTACTGGAAGTGCCTCTTGGTTATATATATATATATATATATATATATATATATATATATATATTAATATTACATAATACATATTCAAAGATTATTAGATTTGTGTCACAGATGATGGATGTTGATATTACAATGTGAAGATAATGTATAATATAAATATAATTCTGTGGTATCATGTTTGATGTAGTTATTTGTTCAACCCAAGTCCTCCATCCAGCCTTTTGAAGGCATTCTTTCCTGTTATATTCAAATACAGTGGTTGTACCTAGCCTCTACTGTAGCATGACAAACATTGGCCTTCCTACAATTTCCAAGGCCTCCTGAGAGCTTCTATGCCCATAGTCATATCTCCCTCCCTATCGCTGATGAATTCTTAGCCATGTTAACCTTCATCTAACTTACTGCAGCTAAGCTGTGTCCTTTTTCTAATCAAATAGCACCAAAACCAATATACTCAAATTTCTGGCATTAAGTTTCAGAGTCCTATAAAATACACAGTGCTATTTATCCTATAAATGCTACAGTTTATCCTATAAAGATTGTCTATGGATTCCTAATACATGGGCTATTTGGTTGTACAGACTCAGAATTATTTTTGTTCTGTGTGTTTGAACAGGTTTAGAAAACTTCGAATAATTCAAAACACTCAGAGTGTTTTAATTAACTCAAATATAGTCCTAAGAAACAAAAGTAAAATGTGATTTCTACCCAAAGTTCCCAAGGAATTAATTCTTGAAATATATTGATTTCCCCACTACCTAAGACAAAATCCCAACTCCTAAGCCTGGGATATTCAAAGCGGTCTCCACTCTGGCCTCAAACTATCCTTCCACCAAAGGAACTAGCCACTTATCACTTACATTTCTATGTGTTAGGCATATCAGTGGAGTATTTACGCACTCTGCTTACATACATTTTATTTCTCCCTTTGCACACATGTACACATACACACACATTCTTCCAGCTATACACAGCACAATAGGGCAAGAATGACTGTGTCTTCTTTAGTTGTTAATTTTATCCCTCTCCCAGAACTTTCTTCTTATGATGATGCTCTGGTCCTCAATGGAAGGGAGGCAATAGATGGGTAGTCAAGTCTGAACCTCCATCTCTTTTGTGCAGTTAGGTGCTGTCAAAACTGGTCTTGCATAAGACCACATTAACCTTCATCTAACTTTCTGCCCCTAAGCTGTGTCCTTTCTCTAATCAAATAGTTAGCACCAAAACATTTACATGGTAGGGTAAGAGAGGTGACAATGGGTAGGATCTAAGGGAGCCTGGGATCCAGGCCAGAGGAAAGGGATGGCCACAGCCACTGCCTGAAACAGAAAACCTCGGAGATCAGATGACTGTGTCTAGCTCTACAGATCACCACTACGCCTGCTGAACACATGAGGTAGAGCTTGAGATATGGGTAACACACCCTGACTGATGAAAAGAAAAAACAAATGAAATTACTTCTTAAATGATGAGAAAACCTTCTGCTTACTAGGATAGATTTAAGCAATAGTCTTGCTTATTTTAATTCTGGAGCTATGTACTTTGTATGCTGATCATTCTTTCTGACAACCTTACTGGCTTAAGAAAGGAACCCCAGGTCCACCTCTGCTGAAATCCGTAAGATTGGAAGTATTGCTGAGCGGCCCATGCTGTCTGTATCCTCTGGACTACTGGGACCAGACAGAACTGGATGGGGGGAGGATATTGCTTCACACTCTGTGGTTAGTATTTGTGAGGTGGGGGTGCGATACAGCTCTTTGCTTTGTTGTCAATTTGACTGGCTTTTCGTGGCTAGATGCCAAAGGAGAATTCATTGAAAAGCTGGAGGTAGCGAACAATGATGTATTACTTTTCTGTTTCTGCCATCATAAGTTCCCACAAACTTGGTGACTTAAAACAATGCAAATCTATTAGCTTACAGCTCTGTTGGTCAGAAGTCCAGATGGGCTTGGCTGAACTCTCTACTTCGGGTCTCTCACAAGGCTAAAGTCAAATGTTTGCCAGCCTGGGCTCTTCTCTGACATCTGAAGAATCTGCTTCCAAGCTCACTCAGGTTGGCAGAACACAGTTCCTTGTGTCTGCAGGGTTGAGGTCCCCATTTCTTTGTTGGCTGTCTTTTGGGATTTTTTTCTCTGCTTCTTAAGGTCACCTACCTGCCTCCTGGTCTTTCTCCTTTCACCCATTTCCATCTTCAAGACAACAATGGCACAGGATTCCTTCTTACACTTTGAGACTTTCTGACTTCCTCTGGGGACACATCCTCTGTGTCTCCCACTGGAGAAAGTCCTCTGGTTTTAAGGGACCATGTGATTTTATTGGGCCCAAGTATTACAAGATGATCTCCTTATTTTAAAGTCTTTAATTATAGCTGAAAGGTCACATTTGCCATGTAACTTAACATATTTATGGTTTCCCAGGAACTGTGGGGTAAACATCTTTGGGGACTATAATCCTGTCTTCCACAAATCAAGAAAAAGATGAGAAGCATAGTGAAGATAATGAAGACATGAGGGCCACACAGTTGTTCCACATAATGGAAACTCATATACATAATGGAATTTGATGTTCAATTGTAAAGCCAGCAATGGGAATGGGGAAAACAAGAAAAACCCTGGTTTTGAGAATGTTAGAACAGCCTATCGAAAATTGAGATAGAGTCCTAGTTGTAACCCCAGTATAGTTGTGATGTGGTCTGATACAAGACAACGCATTGTCTTAACCATCTACCTACCATTCATTATATCTTGCTGTTTGTCCTATAGAGAGAATACTTAAGGATTGGAATTAAGGGGTTGAAGTAGAAATTACTCCCCTCACTATTACACCTAATAACCAATTATTTTGCTTATTATCTCTTAAACTTCTGGTTTTGCTTGTTTAGAGTTAGTAGTTTCCAAGTGATAGATATTTTCACCAGAGGACATGATGTTTCCATAACCCTGGGATGGAGGCTACCACCTGGTCACTTTTTTCTCTTAGGTCACAGAGCCATCAAAAGAGGAAGTAATCAATATCAATTTATCAAGCTGAAAATGGATTCTGTGACAACATAGTGGCAAGAAAGATTGTATTTGGAAACCAAAGGATTCTCTATGGAGCCTTTACTACTATGTCAAATAGTAACTAAATTGAGAAACTAGAGCAACCCCATAAAGGCAGAACCACTGTGGAACTTCTCTCTTCTGTAATGAAGGGGGTATTTTAAGTTTCGAACTTCCATCAAGGTGGCTGTTTCTTTTTGTGATATTATTGGCCATTGATGATCATTACCTTCTATTATATAATTCATTAGTGAATTAATTAAATAAGAGTTTAAAATTATAATATTCTAGTTCCCCTTTTCTATTTATTAGCTTGAATACTTCTATAGAAAGAAATTTGCCTTCATGCTTTAATAATTCTAATGAACAAAACAAGTAGGAAAGGCAGGATTAATGCACCATTTCCCCCTAAGTGTCAGTTTTAAATGTATTGAAGTGGCACCTTGGAAACATCCAAAGTTGAACATGGGATTTTCTTTGTACTGTTATTACATAAATTCATGAATTTAAACATTCTATATATTTCAATCATTCCAGTTATTCTTATTGAGACTTCAAATTTCCTGTATTTAACCAGCAGGAGCTTAATTCAAGTTGCCTCCCAAGACTTTGTGGCACAATCTAATCTTCAAGGCTGTCTTGCTTCTAGGTCTGACAAGACATTCCAACCCATCTTATATCCCCAGACCTGGTAACAGTCCCATATGAAGAAGCTATGGTTTCTTTTTTTACAGTATTGCAGTGTTGGTTGCACTTATTGGTACTTAGCTGGTCATTGTTGCTGAATCTTTTCCGTGCTGCAGAGAGCTAGGATATGTATAATTCCGACAAACTCCTAATTCAAGTCACAGACTACAAAGTTTTTCTTAACTTCATATTATAGATATTTGAGCCATAAGACTGGATAAGGTGGGCAAGAGAGTAAGTGTAGATAGAGCAAAGAAGATATGCCAAGGACTGAACTGTGGGGTACTCCATCAACAAAAGCTAAGAGCAAATGACCACTGAGACAGGAGGAAAACTAAGGGAGTGTGGTGTTCTGATACCAGTGAAGAAAATAGATCAAAGAAAAGGGCACAATCCGTGGTAGACAATTCTGTTAATAGAACAATTAAAACGAGGTCTGGAAATTGATCACTGTATTTAATAATGTGAAAGTCTTTAATGTTATTAATGAAAATAGTTTTGGTGGAGTGGTGAAGGCAAAAAAACTACTTATAGTTGGCAGGGCAAGAATTGGAGAAGAGGAATTTTAAACAGTGAGCACAGACGAAAACTTGGGCTTAAAAACATGGATCATGCATCCACAGAAACAGGAGGAAACACACAATATGAATATACACGTAAGTGGATAGTAAATGTGGTGATGGCAGACAGTGATATTTCTCTCCTGATTTTTTCTGTATCATCAGTGAATTCCCTAAGCAAAGTCATTAGCTGATAACGATAGTTGGGAAAGAAATGTTGAAGATTTGAGGAAGAAGTCATTCAGGAGAGAGGAAAAGTGATTGGGTTGTTAAAAGTTATTATGTTTAACAATGCCTGTAAGGCCCAGTGAGGTTAGTGGTCCTCAATTTAAAATAAACTCTAAGAGCATGTTAGTAAATTGGTCCTGAACTATTTAAAACAGTGTAGGTGCAAATACAGAGTAGACATAAAGTAGATTTAACCCAGGGTGGTTTGCCAAGGGAAAACAACAAATTAATAGATGAACAAGAGAATTGTAAGTGTATGGATGTGAGTGATTAAAATGATTGCATGAAGTTCAACGCAGGTAAGGAGTAAAATGAGAATATGAGTGTTATGGGTTGACTTGTGTCCCCAAAAAAACATATGTTAAATTTCTAATCCCCTGTATCAGTGAATGTGGCCTTATTTGGAAATAGGGCCTTTGCAGATGCCATCTACTTAAGATGAGATCATTAAAGTGGGCCCTAATTCAAAACGATTAATGTCTTTTAAGAACAGGAGAAGACACACAGGGAGAAGAGGCCATGTGATGATGGAGGCAGAGACTGAAGGAATGATTCTACAAGCCAAGGAATGCCAGCAATTGTCAGCAAACACCAGAAAGTAGAAGAGGCAAGGAAGGATTCTCGCCTACAGATTTCAGACAGATCATTTGTCTACCAACACCTTGATTGTGGACTTCTAGCCTCCGGAGCTGTGAGATAATAAAATGTTGTTGTCTTAAGCCACCCACCATGGTACTTTGTTACAGCAGCCCTAGGGAACTCGTTCATTTGTGATTAATTCTTGTATGGTTAATTTTACACCACAATGGCAGAGTTGAGTGGTTGTGATAGATATTATATGGCCTGCCAAACCTAAAGTGTTTACTACTTGACCCTTTACAGAGAAAGTTTGCTGATCCCTTACCTAGCGTATGACAGTAGGATACATCCAATTCAAGGCTGTACATGAGAGGCTCTGAATATCATGTAAAATGAGTATCATGTTACTCAAAATAGTAATATTAACAGTAGACAGTAGAGGTCAGAAAGGCATCATGTTAGAGAGTGAAGGTGAGCAAGTTGGGAAAAATCCAAATTACACTCTCAGGGGAGAACAAAATTTTTGGTGAGAAAAAGTAGGTCCTTTGCACTTTTGATTGGTAAACTCTGTCTCCCCTTTTATGCATCAATGGCCATCTGTTGTATACACTGAAAATGTAAGAGTTATGAAGATATTTGCTCACTGTTCATGATGGCAAAAGCTGGGTTGATTGCTAAAATAAAATATTTGGTCTTTCAGAGTCTGGATACACACCATTGCTTCATTGTAAGGCTTACCATTTTCTTTCTTTTCCTTGCATTCTTTTTTTTTTTTTCTTTCATAGTAACATATACTTACATAATATTTAATTATTGATTAACAATCCTGACCATTATGTGAACTGAAATTATATATGTAATGATGATACCTTCTAGTCATTTAGTGCTTTGTTATTTGGAATGTACATTTGAATACATTATATAATTTAATCCTTAAAACAATCCTGTAAATCTCTCTCTCTCTCTCTCTCTCTCTCTCTCTCTCTCTCTCTCTCTCTCCCTCTCTTTCTCTTTCTCTCTAATAAAAATTCTACTTTACAAAGGAGGAAGTCGAGATTCCAAAATGTTAAGTGACCAGGCCAGAGTTCCAGCCCCTTAAGACTATGATGGATCTTGGATAATTCCAGTAGCAAATTCATTTATTAGTATAAACGAAATGAAAGCTAATACTGCTCAAAATCCTCTAAAATAGTATTCTTGGAAAAATAATCTATTAGAATTGTAGAATTTCTCAGTGCAAGGAATTATCTTTTCTTGGAATTTAGATAGAATAAACAAATGCCAAAAATTCAGTGTTTTTCTTTTTTTTTTCTATTATTAAGACTCAGAAATTGTTGATGTGAACAACTGATCATGTCTTTTTGAGAATTAACTCTTTCTGGAGAGAACTCTGCAGAGTCTTGATCCTGGCCTGATATGTAGTCCCTATAGATTCTAGAATCCCAAAGGGAAAAGAAACCATGCAGAGATTTAGCCCAGGAGCTTTTTTTTTTTTTTTTTTTTTTTTTTTTAACAGAAGGATCCTAGTGATGTCCTCAAGGAGCGGCTGGCTTAAAAACTTCTTGGAAGGAGAAGGAGGGATCTTTGTTACAAACTTCCGTCCCTCCTCCAGTTTCTGTTCCCTTACCCTCTGCCCCCTGCAGAGCTGTGTTTTCTGGGAATCAGCAAGTAAGATCACAAGTGGTCTTTTCTTTTTTTCACTCTCTCCCATAAAGAAAGCTTTATCACGTGTGGCCTTAAACTTGCAGCAAATTGCAAAGAAATGGCTCAAAGGCTTCAGCCCTTTCTGTGTCCTGGGAGCTGAGATGCACGTCAGTGGCTTTGCCAGCGTGGCCTGTTCTCTGCCGACTGCCAGAGAAAAGAGGCCAGGAGGAAGGAGGAAAGAAAAGAGATTGCCCAGGGGTGAGACCATGCCCTTCATCATTTCTTTCCACTAATCTGCTCTGTCTGTGTCCATCCAGGCTCTCCCCACCTGGCAAAACTGCTCAGAGCTGCTGTAGCACTCACCAGTTTCCTTTCAGTCTGTGGAAGGTGGTCCAGCCTTTTGCTGAGCACATTGAGAGGAATTGGCTGTCTTTGATTTTCACCTCCAGGTAAGATTTGGTTCTCTGTTTTCCTAATAGAATATCATGTGAAATTCTCACAGAAAGGAGGTTAATAAACCCTTGAGTTCTGCACTACTTGTATCTTATCCATAACACTTCTCCATAAAAGTTGGGCCCCTTGTTAGGTTGGTGGAAATAGGAGAAGAGACTTGTTAAAGAAGTCAGATACACTCAGATCTAGGTTCAAATTTTGACTCTGATGCTTATTAGTTGGGTAGTTTTTCACAACTTGCTTCACTGCTATGAGCCACATCATTTTCTCTAAAATGGGAATTATAATGCTAACCTTGTTCAGTTGTTTTAAAGATTAGCCAAAAGTGTATAAATCACCTGGCAGATAAATAGTACCTATTAAATCTGAATCTGACACAAACAATTATTTGTATTGGGGGGATCAGCTTTCTAAAGGAAACACTTTCCTCCTTAGCAAGTTCCATGAGTTTACTCCCTTCAGGAGGGATTCTGGTATCCAGAAGACAAGCTAAGAGACGTTTTCCTCATGTGAGATGACTAAGAGAAGAGAGTGATGGAAGTGACTGCCTTTCTCCCTTTGTGGCAGTCTTTGGAGGCTGATTGCTGGACATTCTGTCAGAGGATGAGGACACAGAGGATCAGTGCATTTATGTACTCCAGCGACAGCCTGCTTAGGCCATCTGAGCTCTTTAAAGACCAGAGGATTCATTTTCAAATCCATGTGCACAGAGCATTCCATTTTTATTTTTATTTTTTCGAACTAAAATGAAGGAAACCTGCTTGGCTTATTTTTCTTTGGCCTCCAAAATGTTGTACTCCAACCCAGGGTGTTGGATGAAACTTTGCTATGACTTTTTTCCTGAAGTAATATGTTCAAGGGGGAAAAAAATTAAGGATCTGCCAAATGCAAGCTTTCTAAATAATGGTGCACTCTTGCTCTACTTCTGCAACTGCAAATAAAGAAAGAGAAAGAGCATCTGCAGTCCCCGAGAATCTTTCCATTCATGTCATTGAACTTCTGCTGCCTCTTTTCACAGAGGGATGAAAAGTCCAATGTTCATGATCTGCAGCTTCCTTGAAAAATGCTATACCTGAGATGATATGCAAATTAGTCATCAAGATGAAATTGTATTTTCAGGCAAACTATAGTGTCAATATTTTAAGCTGGATGGCATTTTGCCCTAACACAACATCAACTAGGAGGATATAGTTCCCTTGTATTTGTTATCACTCCTGAATTCTAGTTAGAGTGATTTTTGTGTCAACATCTCGAAATATAAGAAGTTAATGTGTCTTGTTATCTCAAGTTTTTAATACTGATTTCAACATGACTTTTTTTTTATCTTTAGCATCAGCATTCATTCTAAATGTAACCCTTTTAATCTTTTAAAGAGATACAATTAGTGTAAGAGATAGTAATTTTATTATTAAACAAGTTATTTGTATTTTCTGGTCACTGGCTGTAATATTATGTCTAATGGGAAATAATATATCTGAACTCTTAAAACACTAGGTCAATTTGAATTACATAATTTAGTTCATGGAAGAAGACTGCACTTTAAATTATAATATTAGTAAACATAATATTCATTTTATATTTTAAAATATTTCAGGTTTATGCATTTCTCATTTGGTGATATTTTTATATATTTTAAGATATTTTTTTCATATAATAAATTGGTGCTTGTTTTAGAAAATAAGTTTTAAAACATTTTTGAAGAATCACCTGCAATGTCATCAACCAGAAATGAGCGTTAACCTTTTCTTAATAAGTTTCTTAAGCTTTGTTTCTGTGCATATGCATATGTGAATACATGTGTGTTTCTTTTATAAATAGAATGTTATTTATACTGTTTAGTAAAATATATTTTTAAAACCAACTCTGTGATTAAAACATAGCTCTATATAATTATATAGCTCTATCTAAATATATTTTCTTATTTATACTAATTTCTAAGAGCTTCAAAAGATTTCACTGAATAAATATACCATAATTTGTTGGACATTTAGTTATTTTGATTTTTTTCTTTATAAGCAAAGGGTTTCTCTAGGAGTTCAATTAAAGGTACTCAGTAGTTTTGTACTAAAGAAATCTATTTAACATCGTATAACTCAATGTTTCCCAAACCCCATTTTCATTGTTCTGGAAAAGTAGTTTTAGTGACTCAATGGACATATGAAATTGGCTGTTGGTATTAAATAGGTAAAGAAGAATCTCAGTGTTCTTAGTTTCTTAAAATTTGTCTTTTAAAATCTGGAATGGATGTTGAATTTCATTACCTGCTATTTTATATCTAGTGGGATTTTATTTTTCATGTTGAATTCTAGTTTTTCTGCACTTATTGAGGTATGATTGACAAATAAAAAAATGTATGTATTTAAGGTGTACAATATGATGTTTGATATACATATACAATATTTTGAATTCTTAATATGGTGATTTAGATAAATATAGTTCCTAATATTGTTACATTTTAAATTTAAGTCTTAATCATAAAATATTAATTAATTTGATTTACTAGTATTTTATTTAGAATTTTAACATGTTTAGATGTGGTCTGGTTTAGATTTAGCATGTTTAGATTTCTTTTTTGTGCTATCTTAATGAAATTTTGTTATCAAGGTAATTCTAGCATTGTTAGATGAATAAAGACTATTATCATCTGTTTCCATTATCTGCTATCTTTCCTCAAAGTATATCTCTTGATAAACACTCCTGTTACATCACCTATTATTATTTTTGTTTAAGAGCTACAATAGTTTTAGAGTATTTTTGTGAATGTCTTCCTTGACTATATTTCTCTTGTTTGTGTCAATACAAGTAATTAATAGTTGTTAGAAAGTTATTAATTTTGCTAAAATTTTAAAGTTATTCTCTATATTGTATACTATTTTTGTTTTAAACTTCTAAACATCTATATTATATCTCAATAATACTGTATTCTTGTGTTTTTGTTTTTTATCTTGTTTAGATCATCAGCTCTTTGTTTACTTAGTTTTGGGGTTTTTAATTTTTTGCTGTTTCAGTCACTTTCCTTTGTCCATATTTTAAAAGTTAAAGTTATACATGTTTATGAAATCAAATAACCTAAAAGTTTAATAATGATTTTTTTTTTTTCTAACCAGGCCCTTGCCATACCCTTCTTGACATATTTCCCACTCCCTGGAGGAATCTCTTCCACTTTTGAGTTGTATAGGTTTTTCTTCTGATATTCAATTCAGTAATATACACATAGGTAGAAAACACCTATGTTTCTACCAAACTACTTGAAATTTTACTCCTAACATTATTCCTTTAGTTAGTATGATGAGAATATGGAAGATCAAGATCTCTATGAACATAGAAATGAATTATCTGGTGAACATTAGCGTGATTCAGAAGTTATTTAATTTTGAATTATTCCACTTAGATGATTTTTTTCAGGCAGACACCGAGCCATGTGGAATTCTAAAGAAATGGGGTATAAGACATGTAAATATTGATATCAACAGGGATAAAATAGGTTCAGAGTATGTGAACCGTCCCAGGGCTTGGTAAGGACAGGGAGGGTGAAAAATTAAACATCGAAAGGGAGACCATCTTTCTTACTTTAAGGCAAGCCAAAAACAAATTTTGCCTGAATTAAATCTAAGTCTGTGGCACAAATTTTGCCACATGTTTGTGGCATCTATGTTTGTGGCACAAACATATGTATATTCTGCCTATTTCTTCAAACTAAAATGATACAGAAATTGGTCTTTTTTTTTTTTTTGGCCATATTTTAAGCCTTTGGATGTTGCAGACATATAGAAATCACAGTGTGCTATAGGTAGCTGCAATGGGCATCAATCTTTTCTAGACAGTCTGCTAAGAAAATAGATTTACAGACTTTAAAGACTTAATTCCAATGAAGCAATATTCAAATGGTTGAATTCCTCTTCTTCCTTTCCTGCTTGCTTCTAGTTTAAGCTGGCAAGACCACAAAGTTAACAAAATTCTACCTCATTATTTATTCCAAAGGCAACATTTAAATTTATTCTTTGCCGTAATGAGGCTTAAACTGGAGGGACTCAGAAAGAATGCTGGCAACGGAGTCATGATAGCAGGATTAGTTAGTCAAACATCCTGGTCAATTTTAATTGAAAAACTTTGCCAACTTACTGTGGTACAATAAGGTATCTTCACATCAAATTATGTCTACTACGTTGTGATTTACTGTGAAATAAAAAATATTATTTAATAAACTGTGAAGTTGAATGAAATGTTGTTTTTTGTTTGTTTTCTGCTTTTTACTTTTTAAATCAACGTTGACAGATCAGAGTTAAGAAACATTTTCAGAATGGACACTTCATCCAAAGAAAATATCCAGTTATTCTGCAAAAACTCCATGCAACCTATTGGGGGCACTTCCTTTAAAACAGAATATTCCTCCTCAAAGAAGAAGCAGCCATGTTGTGGTGAACTAAAGGTAACAAACAATGAAATGGTAAAAAAGCTATAAATGGTGAGCAAAACAATAATGAAGAATTAATTATCATCAATGCTCTTGGCTTTCTATCCAGATATTTTCTATACAATACAGCTAGGAGCAAGAATTTCTTTTTCCTTCTTAAAAAAGTGATCTCAGATCAATTTATTAAAACCATATTTTGCCAGGCAGTGAAAGCAATCTCTGTCTGAATATGTAGGTTAAATTGCTAAATAATATTCTCCTGGCTTATTTGAGTGTCCCTTCTAAACGGAAAGAAGAGAGAAAGAAAAACCTAATATTTATTAAATATCTACCATGTACCAGATATTATTCTAAGTACAGTTATAATGTTTAATCCATGAAACATCCACATTATTCCCATTTTATAAATGAGAAATTTGGCTTTCCTTGCCACACAGTAAGGGACAGAGGAGTGGCTTTTTAAATGGTGCTCCTTGAGACTGCAAGTTCCTGCTCATTCTTTGTACCAATCATTCACTCAACAAATGTATATGTCTTTTTCACATAAATGCTAACCTACCCTATGGATATACTAACAAAGACCCAAGTCTAACCGAGTACATAAGTCAGGTACAAAAAAAAAAAAGTGTATTTCATCGAATAAGAATTTGAGTATAAATTTAACTAGAATATGAACTTAAACACAAGGACTAGTAGTTCTACTTTTTCCATCTGTTAAGTTTCCTGCAGGTGCTTGCACCATCACTGTGAAACACACAGTCATGAGGGATAGACTTATGATAAGATGTTAAGTGTTTGGTTTATGGTTTTTGTTTGTTTGTTTGTTTTTTCTTACCTATGAATGGTTCCTTCCTTTCATCGCTTTACCATATAATGAAACTTCTGTTCAAATACTCCTTTGAATGTCCTTTGGGGAAAGGAGGAAAAAAGAATTTCAACATACATTCTGAATGAAAATCTGTTGTTTCCAAGAGAAACTGAATTTTTAGAAACCTACATGAGCTTAAGGTTACAGTGTTTGAATGAAATCTTCAATGATAATAAGCTTGTTACATTGTTCTTCGTTTGGGTTTTTTGTTTGTTTGTTTGTTTGTTTGTTTATTAAGTTTCCAGTTGTGTCAAGCAGAAGTCAGACGAAGTGTGACCTGTCATATTTTCCAGGTGTTCTTGAGTGCCTTATCTTTCGTTTACTTTGCCAAAGCACTGGCAGGAGGCTATCTGAAGAGCACCATCACTCAAATAGAGAGAAGGTTTGAAATCCCTTCTTCACTGGTGGGAATTATTGATGGTAGTTTTGAAATTGGTAGGTATTACAGATGCCCGATTTCACTTTTAAACACAACATCTTCTAAGTATTACTGAAGAACCTCCTTATTGCAATTTGTTCTCTCTGAACAACCAACAGTATCTTTCCAGATATTCACTACTATATGAATCACACATTTCAGAGTTTCCAATCAGAATGAGAGACTTTCCTGGAGAGGGTGAGAAACTATCAGTGTTTCAAGTTTAAAAATATGTAGGAAGTGTCTTTACAGAACAGTCATATATCCTGAAAGCCCTGTAATTCAATAGTTGGAAGAATCTAAATGGGCTGTACAAAACAAATGATTGTAATGATTTCAGAAAGAGTTAAACCATAAAGTGGGGGTGTAGTGCCCTACAAAGAAGAGAAAGGAATTCTTTTAAAAGAACAGTAGAGCAAAGCAGATAATACAAATTCTACTCTCAGGTATCTGGTTAGCAACTGACTGTAGACTCCCTCTTAAAATTTGAAAATACCAAGTGAGTTTAGTGACTGTTTTAAGTACTATAAAGAGTATAATCCGAGTTAGCCAGCTTCCTAAATTGATAAACTGAGACTTTAATTTTTTGTTAATGTAAAATAGTCTTTATGACTATAGAAACTCAAATATATGCTGTAGTAAAATCTCTAAGTGTTCTAGTTTCAGCTTCATGTGCTTTCTTGTAAAGGAATATTTATCAACTCTTCAACAATGAGTTTTTTTAGTTCTTATTTCAGTTCTTACTCTGAATATCACAGAAGGAATTAAATGAGTGAATAGTTAACTATTTGCCTTCAGGAGTTTGCTTCCTAAATATATCTTTCATCATTCTACCAGAATGAGACATCCAAATACAGTGCTAATCAAACATTAAAGTTCATGCAAATGACCAGGCATCTTATTAAAATGCAGATACTGATTCTGTGGGAAGGGAAATAAGATTCTACATTTCTAAGAAGCTTGCAGATGGTTCTGATGCTTTTAGTCAATGGACCATTTTTTGTGAAGCAAAGTTTGTATAGAAAAGATGGTCAGAGCCATCTGATCATATCACTGTCTTGTGTGAACTCCTTGGACAGGCCTGGATAGTCAACTTATCCCTGATGCCTTCCCTACCTACGATCTTAAAATGAATGAACAGCCTTGGAGAGTCAGAGTAAGGGTGACACACTGCATCGCAAGAAGAAACATGTATGAAGAGGCAGCTTGTACCACTCAAAAGAACAATCAGACTCAGAAATAACTGAACAGATAGAAAATGAAATATCAAGTAATACTTTATTGCTCACCCTAGATTTTAATATAAAAACATTTTAGAGTTGAAGAAACTTAGAAAGAATCTGGTCCAATTTTTTATTGGATTCCTAGGCCCCAATGCACCTTGAGAGTCTATTTGCTAGTAAGAACTAATGTATGACAGGAAGTAACAAAGGACCCTGAGTCCAAATTCATATTAATTCTTTCAGTCTATTTTAAGGATAGAAATTATTTATTGAATTAGGTGCATTAAAATGGTTTAAAGTTTCCTTACTTTGACTGCAAATCTTTACCCCAAACATTACAAGTTTGCTCTAGTTCTTTGCAATTCATAGTTTTTCAGAAATGTGGGTTTTCTGTCCACAACCTTAATTTCCACATTTCTTCCTTTGAGAATTGTGGACCCATTCCTGCCCTTCGTTTCTAGCAGTCTCTTCTTTTTTGCAGAATTTCTTTTATCCTTTTGTATCAGTTGGCATTACCATCTAATATATGGTAGACACTCAATTTTGTCCTAAGTATTTTTTCATAATAAAGATTTTTTTCTTCAATAACCACAGAGAGTTGCCAAGAAAATAAAAGGTTTTCTATGAGGTATGATCAAAACACATGGTGAATCTTTGAATAAAAAAATTATTACAGTAAAAGACACATTACCATTAACCCCACCAAAATACTCTTCCTTGCTTTGAACACACTTATCCCATTGTTCTTGCCACTTTTGGAAGCAATTCTGGAAGTCCTCTTTAATGTCTTTAGTTGCACTGTTGTGGCTGCCTAGATGTACTGAATCGGTTCAAAATGTTTACCTTTCATGGTCATTTTGACTTTGGGGAAGAGCCAGAAGTTCACAGTGCCAGATCCGGTGAATAAGGTGGATGAGGATCTACCATAATGATTTTATTTGATGGAAATTGCCGTACGAGAAGCGATGTATGACACGGAGTTGTCATGATGGAGAATGAAGTAAAGACACTCACGAAAGAGAACTTCCAGAACTACTTCAGAAAGTGGCAAGAACAATGAGATAAATGTGTTTGGAACAACGAGGAATATTTTGAGGGGGATTTTACCATAATATATATATATATATATATTTTTAAATTTAAACGTTCACCGTATTTTGTGATCCCACCTCGTATATCATGATCTCCTAATATTTCCAGATATCAATTCTTTGTTTCAAATATTTTTCCATGTATTTTCTTGTACATATTTAAAAGTTTTGTTTTTTACATTTTAGTATGTAATTAACTTGACGTGATATTTTTGTAATTAGTTTGTTTTAGATCAGTTTTAAGTTCACAGAAAAATTGAACAAAGATACAGAGATTTTTCATGTATATTCTGCCCCCACACATGCATATCCTCTCTCATTATCAACATCTCCTATTGGAGTGCACATTTGTTACAATTGATAAACCTACAATGATTCATCATTACCATCCAGGGTGCACAGTTTACACTAGGTTCACTCTTGGTGTTGTACATTCTATGGATTGAACAAATGTGTAATGATATGTTTCCACTATTACAGTATCACACAGAATACCACTGCCCTAAAAATCCCTGTGCTCTGCCTGTTCATCTATCTGTCCCCCCTGACCCTTGGCAATTTTTTACTGATATTTTTATTGTCTCCAGGGTTTTGCTTTTTCCAGAATGTCATATAGTTGGAATCATACAAGATGTAGCCTTTTCAGATTGGCTTCTTTTCTCAGTAATATGCATTTAGCATTCCTCCGTGTCTTTTCATGGCTAGATCGTTCATCTCTTTTTAGCACTAAATAAGCCCATTTTCTGGATGGACCATAGTTTATCCATTCATCTATTGAAGGACATTTTGATTACTCCCAAGTTTCGTCAATTATGAATAAAGCTGCTATAAACATCCCTATGTAGGTGTCTGTGCAGACATACGTTTTCAGCTTCTTTGGGTAAATACTGAGGAGCATGATTGCTAGATCAAATGGGAAAAAATATGTTTAGTTTTATAATAAACTACCAAACTGTCTTTCAAAGTAGCTGTACCATTTTGCATTCTTAGTCTTCTGAATTTTGGCCATTCTAATAGGTCTGTAGTGATATCTCACTGTCATTTTAATTTGTAATTCCCTGCTGACATACGATGTTGCACATCTTTTCATATGTTGTTTATCATCTGTATCTTCTTTGACAACATGTTTTTAAGGTATTTGGCTCATTGTTAAAATCAGGTTATTTGTGTTCTTATTGAGTTTTAAAGGTTCTTTACATTCTTTGGATAACAGTCCTTTATTTGACATAACTTTTGCAAATATTTTCTCTAAGTCCGTGACTTCTCTTTTTGATCTGTTGACATTGTCTTTCATAGAGTGGAAAATTTTAATGAAGTCTAGCTTATCAATTATTTCTTTCATGGATTGTGCTTTTGATATTGCATCTAAAAATTCACCAAACCCAAGATCATCTAGATTTTCTCCTGCTATCTTCTAGTAATTTTATAGTTGTGTGTTTTACATTGAGGTCTCTGAACCATTTTGAGTTTACTTTTGTGAAGAGTATGAGATCTGTGTCTAGATTCATTTTTGTGCTTATGGATGTCTAGTTGTTTCAGCACTGTTTGTTGAAAAGACTGTCTTTACTCCATTGTATTGACTTTGCTGTTTTGTCAAAGATTGGTTGGCTATCTTTATGTAGGTCTGTTTCTGGGTCTCTATTCTGTTTGATTGATGTATTTGTCAATTTTTTAATCAATATTACAGCCTTGATTACTGTGGCTTTATATACTGTGGCTTTATAGTATGGGTCCCCCAACTTTGTCCTTCAATATTATATTGGCTATTCTGGGTCTTTTGCTGCTCTATATTAATTTTAGAATCAGTTTGTCAGTATCTCCAAAATAACTTGCTTGGATTTTCATTGCATTGAAAGTAGAGATCAAGTTGGGAAGAACTGACTTCTTGACAACATTGAGTCTTCCTATCCATAAAGATGGAATATCTTTCCATTTATGTACAGATATGCACTGCATAGTGCTGATTCTGTCTTGAGGACCACATATACAACAATGGTCCCATAAGATTTTAATGGAGTTGAATTTCCTGTAAAAAAAAATAAAATAATGGAAGGACATGTGGTTCATGTAGAATTTTTTTTTTCTGTAGCAATATATGTGGGGCTTGGCAATAGATTCCTTCTTACTCTCAACACCTCAATTTTGAATGCACAGACTACATCTCAGTCAGTCAGCCACTGACCTGTTTCAGCACAGAGGAGCCTATCCCCCCAACACTGCATATTCAGCCCTCCCAGATTGAGCTTCATGGTCTTCTGAGTACATCGCTGTAAATTCACATTGAGGACCTAAATCCTTTACAAGGACACAGATCCACACAAGCTACCTTAACAACTATAAGGTCACTTCCACTTTAATAAAACCTTCCTGTGGTAATGTAGAGCCAGCTTGTCCCTCTACTTTGAAAATATTTTCAGGTTGTAATGATATAAAGCATATATGAGTTTAATTTTTTTCCCATTAATTCAATGCCAGAGTGAGCCCATTGTGCTGAAGAGAGTCAATGGAACCAAAAACAAATTTTCACAGTCAAAATATTGAGTCCTCAGTTCCATACCTCTCCATGTTAAACATCTTTTTTATGAATACCATGAGGTTCCTTAACTGAACACTGCTCCAACATGCAATAGCCAAAACCACATTACCATGACAATCCCGTGTTCCTTTATCTCTCCATCTTGATTTCTAAGTCCCACTGATCCTCAGGCCACCTTTTACTCCCACCTGACAGTCACTATTATGGAATCTACACCTTACCCAGCCAGTTTCTCCTCAATATGTCCAATGAATCCAATCCACATCCCTGCTCGTGAAGCAGCATTGACAGCTTTCACGTTCTATTTCTGATCCTGTTTGGAGGAAGCAGGGGGAGGGCTTAGGGGACACAGTTTATAAAGCCTACAGGAGTGTACAGTAATGTCCTGGGCCTTCACGTTCACTCAGTAACTTCCAATCTTGCAAGCTCCATTCATGGTAAGTGCCCTATACCTTTATTTTATCTTTTATACTATATTTTTACTGTAACTTTTCTTTGTTTAGAAATGTTTAGATATACAAATACTTACAATTGTGTTACAGTTGCCTACCATATTCAGTGCAGTAACATGCAATATAGGTTTGTAACCTAAAAGAAATAGGCTATACTACATACATAGATGTGTAATAGGCTGTACCATCCAGGTACAATATTGATTTCTAAATGTTATCTGTATGCAAGTTCAACCTTGTTGAACTTCTGTTAATTTTAATTGATTGTCTATAGCTGCCATAGACTTTCCTGACTAAGCAATTATATTGTCTGAAACATAAGATAATTTTATATCATTCTTTCAAATTCTTAGATCTATTGCTTCTTGTTTTTGCCTTATTACGTTGGCTTCAGTATTATGGTGAATAGAAGCAATGACAATGGGCATCCTTTTCTCATATCCGACCTTAATAAAAATGCTTTTAGAATATTACCATTAAGAAATATGTTTGCTGTATGGTTTTGGTAGATACACCTTAAAAGTTAATTTTCTCAGAGTTTTTTTCTTAACATAAATGAGTGGTTAATTATATTGAATGCTCTTCTACGTGTATTAAGACAACCATGGCAATTTTCTCCTTTCATCATTTAATATAGTGATTTAATTACTAGGTTTTTTTGGTGGTAACTTTGTACTCCTGAAATAAACTGTATTTGGTCTTCTCTTGATCTTTGTCCTTGTTTAGTTTTGGTTTCAAAGGCATATTAGTCTTATGAGATGAGTTGGATAGTTTTCTGTTATCTAAAATATTTGTGTGTGTGTGTGTGTGTGTGTGTGTGTGTGTGTGTATGTATAGAGAGAGAGAGCTAGAGAGAGAGAGGAAATCTATTACTTGAAAGTTTGGTAAACATATTTTTAAAACTCTCTAGACCTGTTGGTTTTTGTGAGGCTAGTTGATGGTAGATGTGAGAGAATTTTGATATCCAATTCAGTTTTTTAAGGATCATTTATCACCATTTATTTTCCAAATGTTTCTTCTGAGAATTCAGAAAGGATACTAAGTAAAGGAAGAGGACACTCCTATAAATATCACAGATGCTGAAATGTTATCATGTGGTATTTGACATATCCACTAATGTAACACAGAAAGAGCCTGTAAACACTGAGTCCTTTATTGTGAGGTGTTGGTTGTGTGGGATGTGGGGATGGTAAGGGGGGACATATTATTTATAAATTGAAAGTCAACTTTCACTTTAATTTTGTTTATTTACTGTGACATATTAACAAAAGTAAAGACATAATTATCAATATAATGTGATACAAAATTTCTTCTACTAAATACTTAAATGTCAAATGAGAAATCTCACACTAAATTTTTATTTTTTTTAAATATTAAAATTAAAAGGAGGTTAATTCTCCCTGGAGCCATATAGGCTACAGCCACTATGCAGTCTTCTTTTCTCACTATCATTATTATCCTCAAGGCTATGCAAATTGCTGCTCTTTTTGCACTTGACTAAAGCTGGCAATGGGTATAAACAGTAGTAAATTAGATGATTGCTTACAGATGGAAGGAAACACACTCGTGCTAGAAAATTAGAAACATGGAGAAGAACATTCATGTAAGGCCACCCATCAGCTTTCACAATCGATTGCTGCCGAATGACAGGTCTTGCTCTATCAGCCCTGCAGTTCTTAAAAACTATCTATTCCAAATGAAAAGAGCTAACACTTTGAAGCCCTTTGAAATCTAATACCCTAAGCAATGTTTATCAAAGTAGGTTCCAGGTGACACCTCATTTAACACATTTGAGCTGGTGTTAAAAATACAGCTTCATTGGCCTGCCCCCAGATCCATGGAGTCAAAAACTGTTGGGAGCTGCCAAGATTCTGGATTTTTAATGTTTCTATTTCCCTCATTATCCTTTTCCAGTAATTTTTGTGTACAGGAAAGCATGAAGACATCCTTCCTAAAGCATGTTTAGTCAGTTATCACCATCATCACCTAAAAGTAATTTATCACATGCTTCTTTAGAGACATTTCAGACAGGCATAATTCCCACCTTCAAGACTATCCCTCAATTATTTTTTTAAAGAGATCAATGCCTATATTTTAAAAGAGATAGATGAACTCTATTAATAGTTCATAAAATTTGTATTATGAGTAGATAATGAGGTTATATAAGTGATGTGTTCCTGAAGTTCTCTGGAATATTTTTTTATTTCTATTTTGAAGCTTACATTTTTTGTAAAAAGTATATAAACAAATTGTATGGTATTATTTGTGTAAATATGAGTTTCAGAATTTGATTTCATTTAAAGTGAGGTACAGTTGTATTTTTACTTTTTCTATAGGAAATATCAGCTAAAGCAAAAATATGTAATGTATGTTCAGTAGAAGACTTTAATAAATGAAGAAGCAGTAATAGTTTACTTCAAAATCAGCAAAGAAGATTTAAGAGAGCAACTAAAGGAAACTTTCTACAATTTGATTTACAGATAAAACACTTTAAAAGGACAAGTAATTAGACTAGGTGAAAATAAGGTAGAAGGGTTGGTAATTAAAACATTTTAACAAAGGGATGAGATGATCGAAGTAATGGGTATGAAAACAATTTCAGCAGTCATCTCAGATTCAAGGAAAGAAAGTTAAATGATGGGAAGGATGGTGGGGAGACAATTTAGTCAAACAAAATATTACCAGACTTATTGTACTTTCATTCCTTTAGGTATAATCAGTTAATTATGCTGATGACTTTTTCCAAGTTCTCTAACTTATGAACATTTTATTTTTTTCCCCAAAGGGAATCTCTTAGTTATAACACTTGTTAGCTACTTTGGAGCCAGACTTCACAGGCCAAAAATAATTGGAGCAGGGTGCCTAATCATGGGAATAGGAACATTGCTCATTGCAATGCCTCAGTTCTTCATGGAACAGTAAGTCTAAAGCAATCATCTTTTTCTCACTTTAACCAACTGCATGTCTCCCTTTTTATGTTTATAATTAATTATTTAAATTTAAGAAAATATCCTATGGTTTAAACCATGATAATTTATCTCTTTTTTACTTCATCCTCTTTGGGCAAAATTCCAGAACACTTATAATTTTACTTGTAATTAAATAATCTGCAAAAATGTATCTTATATATTACTATGTATTATTGTGAACAAAATTAAAGGAAAATTTTCACTAATATGTTTTCATTCAAATGCTTTAATTTAGCTGAGGACAGACAATATATAAGCAAAAATAAATTAATATATCATGTGTTAAATGTCAAATGGGTGTCAAATGGGTAATAAATTAATACTGCTAACAATATGCTGGATCTTGATACACTTGACTGGCAGATCATTGACTTAGGGACATATTATCCACTCAAATAAGTATTCAATGTCCAAAAACTATCTCCTAGGACTTTCCTGTAGAAATGGGGTGCCTGTGTCCTGTAACTCTGAAGTCTACTTTTGCTACTTTTGTTAATATTTGCATACAACTTCAGTAGTTTCAAAAGTTTTCACCTTTATTATATCATTTATTTTATTTATTCTATCATTTATTATAGTTTATTTCTTATATCATTTATTTCAACTTTATTACATCATATCCTTACAATAACCTGTGAAGTAAGAGAACATTTATTTTTATTTTATTTTAGAGCTAAGGTCCATGACTCAGAGAGTCTGGTGACTTTCTCAAGGTTGGATCTCTTGTAATTATAGAACTGGAATCCTAAGACAGGTATTCTGACTTCATGCATATCCACGTTGCTTCCCTTCTCTGTGATTGCCTATTACCATCTCAGAGAAGTGACTATCAAAAGGTTTCAACACAAGAGAACATTTTTTTTAATTATCTATCAAGAAATACTTTATTGCCCACTGTAGATCATTGTATTGTGATATTTTGGAGCTGGAAATGGAGAGACTTTGAAGTGATTTGTTCCAAACTTTTTCTCGGATTCTCAGATCACTTATATAAATATAGTCATATTTTGACCTCTGTGGCCCATCTTTGAAGGTAGTGCACAGAATCCTCTGTGTGGATCTTAACTACCTATTTAGATGGTTTCCCTGGCCCCTTCATTTTTACTTGGAGAAGGATCTGTGGATTCAGGACCACTGCCTACTCTTTGTACACTTATCTGGCCTCCTTTCCACAGGGCAGAAGTTTGCTTGGATCACTGAGATTCTACCAAGGTGTTATATGGGGCCTTTGCCAAAGGGAGGACGCAAAGGGGAACACTGAGGAAATGAGCCTCCAATTCACCTAACTCCTGCCTGACCCACATTTGTGGCACTATTATCTGTTTTAGTCATTGAGCCTCCGTACAAGTTTTCTGAGGTGGAAAAGAGAGTTTCACTACTTAAAAAGCTAAAAATTTTAAAGTAGTTGCAGAGGATAGATAAGTCCTTGATCCTTGTCTTAACTTATTCGGAAGTGCATCAGTAGCTTTCCTGTGTGACCTTGGGCATGTTACTTAATCTTTCTAGGCCTCAGTTTATACCTCTTAAAATGGGTATTATAGTTGTTAAAAGCAATACCTAACTTATAATGTTGCAAATATTAAATGAGATGACACAAGTAAAATGCTTACCAAGTTTCCAGACATAACTAGTGGTAGCTGTGTCACTACTGTGTGTATTGTTATCGATCCTCCTTAGATAATTAAGCCCCATGGTTTTAACCAGAGAGCATGAATGGTTTGTCTTAAAGGTGTTTCATTCAGATTAATAATTTTGTTGCTTCAAGTTAATGATAAATATAAAATACCAGTACAAGAAAATCAGAAAGAGAAGTGTATTTAAGAGAAGGCCAGTTAGGCAGCCAGGCTAGTGCTGACAAAGGATGACAAAGGGACAAAAAATAGATTCTTAACTACCACTTTGTACATGTTGAAAGATATATTTGTTCATTCATTATATAGTATCTGCCATTTGCCTGGTACTGTGCCAGGAAATGGGGCTACTTCAATGATAAAAAAGAGATGAAATAAAACAAAAATACACACACACGGTTCTTTCCCTCATTAAATTTGTTATATACTAAGCGTTATTACAATAACTTATTTTTAACCTTTCACAGGATTAATCACTAATTGGGTACTTGTCCAAAATGTAATTTTTGTTCTCTACAAGACTACTTACTATATTCTGTCCACCTAGCAGAAATGCCCTTGAAGTCCAACAAATAATATTAATCAATAATGGATAACAATTATTGAGGACCTTCCCCCATCAGGCTGTGTTTAGCTTTATGTGTGTTAATTCATCTGACTCTTGAATTTAACAAATTGATTAATGTATTGATTATTTTTCCAAATAATGGGGATAGAGTAGTGACAAAAATCTCTGCTCTCATGGATCTTATGAGGAGGAGACAGGCAGGTAACAAACAAATAAATAATGATATAGCATACCAGATAATGTTAATTGCTATAGAGAAAACCCATTGAAAACATATAAGGAGTATGTGTAGAGTGTAGGGTTGCAATTTAAAGAAGGGTTGTCCGGGGATGGCTCACTGATATGGTAACAATTGGGAATGACCAAAAGAGATGAAGGGGAGAGCCATGCAAACATCTGTGGGAGAAGTTTCTAGGCTAAATGAACAGTGAATACAAATTTCCTGCAGCAGGAGGGAGTCTGGTGTGTCAATGAACTGCATGGAGGCCTGTGTGACTGAAGTGGGATGAGCACGAGGAAGGTGTAAAAGGAAATGGGAACAGGAACAAAGAAAAGCAAAATTAGCCTTATAATAGGTTATAAAAGGAATAAAGGAATGATCTTTACTTCATCTCTTCCCTTTAAAAGTGATGCGATGTGTTGAAGACTCATTACCAAAATCTTTCCGAAATATGGTATTATCTTTATGAAATAAAATATTTTCCAAAGAGAAAAAAAAGAAAAGGAAAAAAAGGAAATGGGAGAAGATGAGAAGGTTGTATCTCAAACTGTAAGGGGCATTTGAATCACCTGAGGTTCTTGGTAAAATATAGATTCTGATTTAGTAGCTCTGGGGTGGGGTTCCAGGTTCAACTCCCCTGATGCTACTGGTCTGCACATCACACCTTGAGTAGTATGGTTGCAAACAATTACAAGGACTTTAGCTTCTCCTCGAAAGCAGATGTGAAGCCAGTAGACAGTTTTGAGCAGAGTGGCATGATCTGGCTAATCTTTTTGATCTGACTAATACTTTGAAGGGTCATGCTGATTACTGCTTGGAAAAAATAATTCTGATGGGGCAAACTTGAAAGCAGGGAGACTATTTAAAATAGTGTCTGTAGTGATAGAGCTCTCTGTGGCTACTGCAGAATTTCTTGCATCAGAATCAAGATTAAGTCAGGCAGGACGTGAATCAGGTTAGAATTGAAAAACTTGATTTAAAAGCATTTATACCACTGGCCCCTGTTCAATCATTTCTTTGTCTCCTATCTAACAAAGCCTAAATAGGCACAAATTACATCTAAAGCCGATGTTTTACAAGAAAATTGAAGAGGTTAATTGATATTTCTAGAGTGTCACATATAGTAATTAGTGACAAAGGTGGAACTTGCATAAAATTCCATTTATTCAAAACCTAAATAATTATGGTTGCAATAGTTGCCTTTTGATAGATTGAATTGAGAAAGCTCAAATAATTAACAATTTTCAAAATGCTGCATAATCACTATTGACACTCATTTTAAAAGCCTAGAGGCTTTGTCCTTGGTACCTCTGGAATTATTAAAGAAAGAAAATTATATTTACCATGATTTCCATGCTAAACATTCTTCTGTGTAGCTAAGAATTAAAACACCGTTATCCTCCTTAAATGGTTCTTAACCTCTTTTGGTCAGGAAACCATTGATAAAAGTGATAAAAACTATGAACTTCTTCCCTTGAATACTCACATACATACAATAATGTTCTTACTTTTCTAATGGGGTTCATGGACCCACTGAAGTGTAGGTTGTGCAAAACTGATATAAAGTAACCCATTTATTAACCTAAATATTTTCATAACTCAGTACATCTTTTCCTTACCATGCTGAATAGGCTTTTACTATTAGCATTTCAAAAACATTACTATGATTACTATCGTCTGGTCATATAGTACCTGAATGAAATGAGAATCAAGATGATGTTGTGATGTCCTTTTATCAGGTACCTCTTTTTTGACAGGTGCAAAAGGAGCAGAGAAATTGGCTCATGAAGGGTAATTTGAGAGGGAGTGTGGTGCTAGGGAACTATAGATAAAATTATCACAGTCCTACCTTTCAGCATTGGCTTTTCAATCCAGCTGCCACTGTAAACTTATAAAGAGAGGAAAGAGTGGAATTAGTTGTAACTTAGAGCCAGATTAATATACTGTAAAGAAGAAAGATACAACAATCTGGATAAATGGTTCAAAAAGCCCATGTATCATTATCGTTTCTCTGGAATCAGCATTGCAATTGTTCTACGAAATTTACAACTAACTACAGTGTGCCAGTGGCCATGGTTGTTAAATTATTGGTTTTCCTCTGACTCAGAGATAATCATGATTTTGTCAAGTGTTGGATATTTTCTCAGCAAGGGAGTATGTGACTTATAGTCATTATTTTATATTAAAATAAGCCTCTATGAATAAGTATTGTATTTTCTTTTACTACATTGGGTAATTTGTTCAGATATGTATAATACCTATGAACCAGGTCTTCTGGCTATCTGTTCAGAAAACTTTGCTACTAAATGATGGTTTTGTTTTGTGATTCAGATTTAGGGATAGCTATGAACTCAGACAAGTACCCGAATGAGTCATGTGATATATGTATAAAAATTTTAGCATGATATTGAATCTATAGTAGTGAAGAAAATGTTCTTTTTATACAGGTACAAATATGAAAGGTATTCTTCTTTCTCCAATTCGACTCTTACCATCTCTCCTTGTCTCCTGGAGTCAAACAGTCAATTACCAATCTCAGTTATGGAAAACTCACATACCAAAATAAATAATGGTAAATGATTTTGTTTTCATTTTATTGACTAGGCAAGCTTTCTTTTTAATGACTTTCTATGTGCTTTAGTATGGATAAAGTAGCTATATGATTTTTGCTGTCAAAATCTCTACTACTTAAATTGAGATATTATAGTGCCATAGAAATTCCTAGAATATAAAACAGTATATGATGAGATCCTAAGAAAATACATAGACAATCAGATCTTATGGGATAAAGAGCATTAACCGGCAGGTAACTAAGGAAAGCTTCTAATGATTCCAAATAAAGTAAGCTGTGAACTCAGGGTAAAACTTGTTTAACTTGTATAAATCTCAGTCCATTGCTCAGATATGAAAGAAACATGTTTTCCATCAGAACTCAATTTAATTTCTGTATTCAACCCCTTTTCATCAGAATGGCAAAAACTTAATCTGTCAATTTGTCCCTAATTTTCACCCTTTTCCCAGGGGCTACGTACATTCTATGGAGCTTACAGAATAGTAGAAGAGGGAGTTTTGAGTGGGGGTGCTTGTTGGTGTTATTCATGCCCTGTCACTTTAGCTATCTAATTCTTCTGGCCACAGTGTTTGGTCATACATGTCTCCTTCGGGTCATCTTATGTCCATGTCCATGCCTTTTTTCGCACAACAGCTCTCTCTGATGCAGAAGTGACAATCTTGGAAACATGGAAATAATTCTACTTTCCACAAAAGATTGGATTAGGGGAATTTTGTTGGAATGATAAGAGTTCTATGTGGCAAATTGCACAGCAAGGCTATGCATGATCCACCCTTGGGGTCATGGGAACCATGTCTTCTATGTTACTCTAGACATTGGAAATCCTATAAGTAGCTGAAGGCAGGAATGCTTAGCTATACTGTGCAGCAGTCTCATGTTTGAGGGTCTTGCTACCTCCCTGGGCTCTACCTGGCTAGTGTGGCACAGGTTCTTCTAATTCATGGAGTCCACAGATCTACCCACAGATGTTTGCCACGTCTCTGAGATGCTGCACAGGCAGCATCTCAAATCCCCTCTCTCCACAGCCCTTCAGCATTAATATGCTCAACATTTCCTCCCCACCACACCCATCTCACTCCCTACCCCTATCCTGGGAACGAATTTCTATAAAGGCAATGTGGAAGCCTTTCTTTTATATACCTGCTATCCATTCAAATCTTTTATCTATACCACAAAACATTTTCACTTCTCTACTATGCTTATTAATGCTTTCTTTTGAGATGTCCTTTTCCTGGGCAATGAACACCAGAGGTCTGGCTATTTGAATGAAAAGATGTGTCAAAGGATTAAAAGAACTATAGAAATATGAGCGGGAGAAAGTGGGGTGGACATAATAAACATAAAAAAAAAGGGTAATGAATGTAATTAATATCCACATAAAGAGGCAAGGAACTGAGCCAAGGAGTTTGGACTTTCATCTGTACACAAGATACAGTCATTGAAGATCTTTTATTTTTGTTTTTGACAGTCAGAGAAGACGCATAATATAAATGAAGATACAACTAATTAGGAAATATTTAAACCTTTAATGTTAAAAATAGAAACATGGGGTTTAGAGGCACAGAACAAAAATGTTTTTAATGCAAATAGACAGGTTAATAGGTAGGAACAGAGTGTAAGACTCACAGCTCAATCCTTTTCTTTCCTTTAAAGTCACAGACATATGTGAACATTAGACATAGGGAACACAAGGCTCATCCTAAAGACAATAGAGGGATACATATGGGACCTTTCTTAAAAATGCCTCACAGACACCCCCTCATTTCCCCCACGATACCCTAGAGCAGAGCTGTCCAACAGAACTCTCTGTGGATGGAAATGCTCTATATCTATGCTGTCCAATACAATAGTCATTAGCTGCATGTGACTGTCAAGTATTGGAAATATAACTAGTGTGAGGGAGGAACTGAATTTTGGGAGGAAATTCTTATGTAATTTTAATTAATTTAAATTTAAATAGCCACATGTGACTTGTGGCTACTATATTGGAAAGCACAGATCTAAGGTGTCTCTACTTATCTACAAGGCTTCCCTACCAATAAGCTTCTTAGAAGCGTACAAATGTTGGGGTTAGAATTGACATTAGGATCAATTTTTGGAAAAGGAATTCACAGTATATTTTGGAGAGTGGAATAGAAAGAAATCCAGGAAAGATAAGTGAAAAACCCATCGTCACTTGGCTACATTTCTAGAAACGAAAGAATCAAAACAAGAAGTAATATGACTGCACAGTGTTTTGTTTTGTTTTTCTGTTACATGGTCTGATTCATCCACAAGAAAGCAGTCACCCCAGTTCTTCATAACCCACACTTCACATTGAAAAATTACTTTAAGAGTTACTAATAGGTGAAAAAAAAACACCAAACTTCTACCTTATAGGGTTATTAGAATTCAATTTAAAAATGCCTACAAACCTCTTAGCTCCATGTCTGGCAGAGAGGGGGCATTCAGAAGTGGTGATTGTTGGGGGTTGTTAATAGTAACCCTTTTATTAACGTGAATAAAGTTTTCAAAGTATATTTCATTTATGCTATGGGAGTAATTATCTAACTTCCAATGATCATATTAAAACATGGGCTTTATGAAAGCATTTAAAAATTGTTAGTTTTCAATTTCACTCTAAAAATACTGTCAGAGGTTCTTTTTGTTGGAATAATTATACTTCTGAAGCATATAGGGTTTTTAATTTTTATATGAATTTGTCTCCTAAACATTAGTCCTAAATATGGTTATTCACTATCAAACGATTGTAATTATAGGCAGTGCTACCTGAAGTTAAAATATCACCCGTATAAAATTTTGAATTCCATGTAAAACTTTGTCAGCAATAAAATTACAAGTGACTTCTGCTGAAAAATAGAAGAGTTTAAAGATAATGGCAAGGAAAGCCATTGTTCAAAAGTTTGTGTTTTGTCCCAGACAGGATATTGACTGTTATTGGAGTGTAGGAATTCCAAGAACTTAGTGTAAGTATTAAATAAAAAGAAGAGAGCAAATAAGAAATAAGGGAACAGGAACACGAAGCAGTAGAGTTCCTTGGTCAAAGTCTCTGGAGGATTTACACTACCTAAAATATTGAAGTTACAAAACATTCCCCAATCTTGCTCAAAGTCCTTTCAAATTATAGCTATTGCATATTTCACTTCTGCATTCTAACCCAATTTTAGGACAATTTGTAGAAATGCAGAATAAATATTTAACTTTGATAGTGATCTCATGTCAATCCTCTCGTTTTTCTTTCAAGAATGTGAAATTGATGCCAGCTCCTCCATGTGGGTTTATGTTTTCCTGGGGAACCTTCTTCGTGGAATTGGAGAAACTCCCATTCAGCCTCTAGGCATTGCTTACCTTGATGATTTTGCCAGTGAAGACAATGCAGCTTTCTATATTGGTAATGCCCATCTTATTTATCTTCTTGGGAATCAGGATATCTGGTTTTTTCAACTCCATTCTAAATTACATAGAGTGTAGAAGGTTTTTTACTTCATATCCATTTCCTTTATTCTGTTCACACATTTCTGAGGTCCATATTGAGAACTTGAATTATATAAAATGCTTCAATTAGAAGGACCTATTGCATTATGGAAAGAAAACAAGATTAAAAGGAAATAACTGTGAGCTCAACTGCAATGATGTGTGACATAGTGTAAGCATCTTCATGGACTTCAGATTTCATCGGTTCTTTTTATTGGGCTAACTGTGCTGCATTTAGGTGATATGTATATATATACATGCACACACACACACACACACACACACACACACACACACACACGTATGTATATATATCCAGGGATCTACATAGTTACTGTTCTCACAAATGGTCCCACTGAAGTTCTGAACACATATATTTTTTCACTAAGGTGGAAGAAATCAATTTTAATATCAAAACAAGCTTTATGCTTAACCAACCATAAAAAAGTTTTTGAAACACTGTCAAATAGTATAATTATGATTTTTATCAGTGGGTGAATCTAATCCTAGGGAGTAAAGTTTGCTCCATTTGGGGAAATGAACTTCTTCAGAGTCCTGGTATTATTTTCTTATTAAGAGGTAACTAATGCCTTAAAAGTGTTCATTCTTATTCCATAGGTGAGAAGAACTTATTTCCTAATTCAATGAGGTTGAAAAATTGACAAATTATGTACACTTAAGGAAAGAGTTGATGAAATACGTTCAGCTACTAATTGGATCTCATTCACATTTCTTGTTTAATTTTTTTTAATTTACAAAAGCAAAGAAATGGTACCTTATTTTTTATTTTTATTTTTTTATTTTTAATTTTTTTATATGTGTGCAGGGTGTGTGCAGACGGTTGCAATTATAGGACCAATCTTTGGCTTCCTGTTAGGCTCATTATGTGCCAAACTGTATGTTGACATTGGCTTTGTAAATCTAGGTAAGGGAACTTATTTTTGTTTATTTATTTATTTTAGTTACTGTAATTTTCTAATGGAATGGTATAGAAAATATCAAATTGCCTTTTTATAAAATTACAGGATGGTAATCATTTATAAAACAAAAATAATTCGTGAAAAACATTGATATAATCATCATGCACATTAATAAATGGAATATGAAAAATAGGCGATGATTAGAACTGGATGACCCATGGTTTGTTATTCAAATGTATCATTTTTCACTTCTGGTTTGCCAGTTCAAAGGCATTCCAGCATATTTAAGACTAAAAACTGTGACTACTTGTTGGCTCTTGTTGGTTTCAGGTGTATCAACATTTCTTACAGTCACATCAATTGATAATGTATTTGTAGACTTGCCAGAAAGACCAAGGATTGAAAGTCTTCTGGCAACCAAAACGTCCTTCTTTACTGTACAAATCTTTTTTAGGTGGAGGCATATTATAATGAGACTAGCTTTCCTTCTGGGAGAGTACTTGTGTAGAGAATAAATGGGAGACAGAATCTTTCCATAGCTAGTAATCTGTTTCTTTCCTTGTGAGATGTAGCCCCTAGAAATAGATAGTATTTTTCTGTTTTTCGTGTTTTTTTTTAAGCAGTCTAAGAAAGCAGTTAGAAACAAGAAAATGTTTCATTTTTTTTAAATTCTGGAATTGCATTTACAAATCGTTATATTAAAATAGACTGCAAAACTCTTGCACTAGTTGTTCTTCAATCAAACTGCAAGATATATATATTCCAAAAAATATTTATTTATTCATTTATTAATTCATTAACATCCAAATTTTATTTTATATCTGCTCTATCCCAGGTTCTGTTTTACGACAGTGGACAAAATATTTAAGTTCCGATACTTGTTGAATTGTAAAATCCAGTCATAAAGACTGATGTAGATAAGAAAGCATAGGTGTGATGAGTGGTACAGAGAGAAATGATTAAATGGGAACAATGAAGATGCAGTGATGAACTGGTATAAACATTTTACCAAGTATAATGCAGTAACAATTGAGCCTAATTGTCAAAAACATGTGCTACTCTTGTTGCTCTCATAGAGTGTGGAGGAGGTGGAATATAGTAACATCTTTCACAGGCTCATATACATATATATGACCCCACTTGGCTTGGTTCAAAAAACTCTGTCAATGCTTACCTTTTACTCAAATGAGAAATAGTGTCAAAAAACAACAACACGTTTTTTGATGAATAAGATAGTGACATTTTATTCACACATACAATCTTGCTTCAGACCTAGAATAGCTCTAAGGTATTATTAAACATCATTTAATAAGTAGGATTTGGAGTGGTTCAGACTGTATTTGGGCCACAGGGTATAGGACATAACTCTTTCTTTGAGTAAAATCTTAGACAAGCATTCAATATGTAAATCGGATGTAAGTGGCATTGAGGTGCTGTAGTTCTCAGGAGGTTTTGAACCCTCAAAACTTCCATCACATGTTGCTTTCCTACTGCCATGGGTCCCAGGCCCCTCTGCAGAACCCTAGAGCAGAGTTTTAAAACTGTGGGTCCCCTTTTACATGCTATACTTCTAACCTAAGGGACAAGAAAATAAAGTGTCATGCTCCAGAAACACCATCTTTCCTTCAATTAGCAAGATAGTAACATTCAGAGTAGAAAAATTTATATATGAATTATTAGATATTTTTATAATGTGATAGAGTTAATGTTAGGATCTTTTTTTAAAGAGGCTTATTTTAACACAGTAGCTTTGCTGTATATGCTATTTAGCCATCCTCTCTCTCTTTCAGATCACATAACCATTACCCCAAAAGATCCCCAGTGGGTAGGTGCCTGGTGGCTTGGTTATCTAATAGCGGGAATCCTAAGTCTCCTTGCAGCTGTACCTTTCTGGTGTTTACCAAAGAGTATTCCGAGACCCCGAAGTAGAGAGGATTCCAATTCCTCCTCTGAGAAATCCAAGTTTATTGTGGATGATCACACAGATTACCAAACACCCCTTGGAGAAAAAGCAAAAATCATGGAAATGGCAAGAGGTAAGCCAGACTCTCTTCGATTTTGAAATACTTTCAGTTTTCCTGTTTGGACTTTATAGGGATCTTTAAATAATATCTATCTTCCCTTCATGTGTTCAGAAAAATTTGAGACACTCTGCAGAGAGCAAAAATGAAGATTTAAAAAAATCAGTTTTATTACTGGAAAACAATTGAAGAACATGACCCAAAGTCTTGGTAACCTTCCTTGCTGATTGGTATTCCACCCTCACACCTCCTCAGTTTAGACCTTGCAGCTACCCTGACCCAAGAATGCTGCTTCACATCAGCCTGGGTGGACAGAAAAGACAAGAGTTAATCTTCAGCGCATGTGGCCTTTTCAGAAGAGATCCGCCCATTTGTGAAATGTGTACCAGTGTATGACTCCCACCAATGATGACGGGAGTGAATGTGGTGTGAGGCAAAAGGCCAAATGTGTTCTAGTGCATACCCTCCACATGGAAACGTGTGGCCATGAGGAAGATTGGTCCCCTTCAGTTGGTCCAGCAATATTCCTTCATGGATGGCCCCAGCAAGCAATATTTATATTTATAGAAAATCTTCATGTTTCTAACTGGCTGCATACCAGGAAGAAGGAAGAAAGCCAAAGCTCATTTCTTACATTGATGTGTATACATTAAATGGAGATAATGTTCATATTCCTTTTCTTGTGACCATGAGCCAATTTTAAAAAATAGAGATCAGAAAACTGAAGTTCTTAATGTCCTGCCTATAGCTACCAGCTCTGTAGTAAGGCAATAGTCTCATTTGTCTTGCCTTTTACTTATATCAATTAGAGCAATCTGTTTCTGTTTGGTTTATACCTCTAACTATAATCTCAATTGTATGCCTATAAAAGCAAGTGCCTATGTTTACATCTGACCCTGGCCAGATCTCAGCCTTGAGTTGTGCCAATGGCTTAATATTCATAGTGTGTGTGTGTGTGTGTGTGTGTGTGTGTGTGTGTGTCCCACACTATAAATGTTCTCGTTAACTATGACAATGGGACTCAGCCATCTAAGCCATGCCGCCAAGGCTGTATCTTCTGCCAAGGGTGACACTGTCTTTAATTACTCCATGTGATTTTTGTCTTACAGATTTTCTTCCATCACTGAAGAATCTTTTTGGAAATCCAGTATACTTCTTATATTTGTGTGCAAGTACTGTTCAGTTCAATTCGTTATTTGGCCTGGTGACGTATAAACCAAAGTACATTGAACAACAGTATGGGCAGTCTACGTCTAAGGCCAACTTTGTTATTGGTATGCTCATGCTTTCCAATAGGTACTATCAGCTGCATCTTGTTAACCCTTAGTATAGTTAGGGGAATTTATGCCAGTATTTAGACTAAAAGTGTGGCATCTTAGATATGAAGTCAAAAAGTGAGTGAAAATAATCTAGCAGAGTAAAATATTTACATAGTCTGTGGTACAACTTTCTAGCAAGAATTATTCACAACTATTGTTGAGTGACCATGAGAATATCATATAGGCCAAGCATACATTTTATTAGGAGGTTGTTAATACTGGATATTATGTTTCAAGTGTAGCCAATATCTCATAACAGTGGACATTTTACCTGAACAGTTTCTAGGATCATAAAAAAGGGAGTATTTGGACAGGTTAAAGGTGTTCATTTACAAAGCAAAGTTTCTATTTGCTCAGTCAAAAGACTTTTCTGATTGGGTTACTTAAAGGGGCCGTGTTTCTAGCAGAGCAATACAAACAATAATGAGAAAGATATTAAAGAACAAAGACAAACATTAAGAAATGAAGAAAACCAGAATCTACAAATATATAAACACTACCCTGCAACTAATTGGATACTTTTAGAACCTGGATTAGTTACTTTAGTCCATGAGTGTAATTTAATGCTACTCTTTCAATGCATAAAATATATTCAATTTTTTTAACATAACCTTTTATGAGAGGAGAGTCCAATGGTCTTTTCATTTTGATAAATGAACCTTGACCTTTTCCTTTACATTACGCCAAAAAAAAAATTGAAATTGATTATAATCTAAATGTAAAAGTTAAAACAAGTTACTAGTAAAAGCATAAGGAAAACATTTTCATGGGCTTGGGGTTTGGAAAAGAGTTCTTAAAAGAGGCTTAAAATAGCATTAATGAAAAAAGAAAAGATAGAAAGTTGGACTTAAAATTAAGAAGCTCATCATTAGAAGAGTAGAAAGGCAAATTGAAGTCTGTGAGAAAATAATTATAATATATATTCAATAAAGAACTTGTATCTAGAGAAAAGTATAGTACTGTTACAAGTCAGTAAGAAAAAGATTGACAATTCAGTAAAAATGTGAGATGATGAAAAATAATTTTAATTTGTGAGGAAAAATATACTTTTATTATGCCCAAGAAGGATGGCTAATTTTACTTCTTTACACACAATTAGCTATATGAGTATGAAAATTCCCATAAATTTTTCCTTGCATTTTTCTCTCTGTAAAATTCAGATTTTAATACTTATTTCTTCCAACATTAGAGTAATATTGTGAGGTCCATTATATCATATGGAATTTTACTTCACTGGGAAAGAAGCTCTAAAAACATCCCAAAGGGCTATATTATAACTCATTACTATATCATCTCAATGGCTAAGGCTATAATACATCTGTGTGGAATTCAAAGTTTCCCATTTATATTCTAATTCTAATTGTGCTGACCATCTCAAAACAGTTAACACAGTTGTCATGACTCTAATTTAGGATAATAACAAAGAACAGGGTCTTGAACCTGAATGGGTATGATGAAATAATAATTGTAAGTTAGCTAACATTTCTCTTCGCTTACTTGATGTTTGGGTAAATATATAAATTTCAAAAGAAAATCCATAAAATAAATTGAAATCAATTGCAGATGTTACTATAAATTACAACTAATATTCCCATTGGGAATATTTAGATGGTAAACATTTTAAGATCAGTACATTTTATGGTGTGAGTGGAAAACGTTTGTAATGAAGACATCAGAAAGAAATTTCTATCCCATTAAATGTCTTGAAAATACCTAAGATGAAAGAATTCTAAGAAACTTTGGGAGGCAAGAAGCACATCTCATCTGATATTCAGGAAATTTGCCTTCAGCTTGACCCAGCATGGACAGCTTATAGACCCTAGGGAATTTGAAAGGGAGAATCAAGCTAACAGTATATTTGAAATGTCCTACTAAACTTTTTTTTTGTAATCTGTTATAATTTATTACCTTGAAATAAGACAATAATATATCCAGGAGAAATGTTACAAGTGAATAAACTGTAGTTGAACCAACTAAAGTTTATTCTTTAATACTTTTTTTATGGAAAACTGTGTGAGGAACACAGGATTCTACAATGAGTACAGTTCCTGCCTTGAAGGTTAGATTGAAGGGTGAGAGATGCAAACCAGACAACAGGTAATTGTGATAAGTACCAAGGCTGCTGCCTATGGGACTGTGTAAAGGGCCTCAAGTTGCAGGAAGAAAATGGATTTTGATGACTGACTTGTCTAATTATTCCAGATGTGTCTCCTGGAGGCACCACATGGCTGGTGGAGGCAGTTTTAAGTATTCTAATTAGGAGAATCCCAGAGTACTCTGGGAGAATAAACCTGACCTTGGAGTCAGAAAAAGTTCTCTAAGAGAAGGTATTGATAGTACATAAATCAAGAACAAAAGGATAGGAGGTGTTAAAAGATGGGAAGTGGGCTACAAGTTTGGAAGGACATTGTATCAGACAAAGCAAATATTTTGTGCAGAAGGGCCTGGAGGCAAGAGAACGCATGAAATTTCCTGGAAGTTTCAAGAGAACATGGGCTTCTAAAAGGCTGTCAATGAGGAGAGGACGTTGCAGGTTTTTCACAACCATACCAGAGGAGCAATGCCCCTAGAATAATCTCATTTTGATGCTCAGGCTCTTCTAGGCCATAGGAGAAGGTTAGTGGAATCTAGCAGAGCATGGAGTTTACAAAACAAAGGGTATTCTTTGTGCTCTGACTGCCTAAGCCCCAAGTTTGCTTACCAGGTTTGCTTGGTACTTTGCAAAATAAAATGAAATTCTAAGCACCTTCTCTGCAGGTTTTAGTTCAGAGCCTGGTTTTTAGAAGATATTTTTTCCATAAACCCCTTTTGGCGGATAAACTGACAGAGAGAATAGGACTCTGTGCTCTTTTTTGTCAGGTTTGGATTCATGACAAGGGATTCATATGTTTGTAAAAATGGGGCTTTAAATGATACACATCAAATCCAAGCAGAGCACAGTTCTTGGAAAGGAAGATGGAACCTGAAACAGAGGGAGAACCTGTTTTATATATCGCCCTAGTTAAACAATCAGAAAAATTAAGAGAAAACATTAGCATTTATTAACTTGGCTCATGAATAACCAGGTTTGTTATATTATTTTCTCTTTTTTAAAAAAGTAACAATCCGGTGACTCTCAGCTCAGGTTTGGCTCTTCCGGAGCCCAGTATACGCTCATCTCTGCCACTTGCCATACCCACAAACCTCAGTTCCGCTAGGTGAGCAAAAATTAGCACCTCTCCTTTTTTCAGTTTCACTAATTTCATGATCATACCCCTTCAAGGTGGCTTGTGATCATTTTAATGTTAATGTATAGTCAAATAAAAAAATGAAAAAAAGGCCTTATCATCTATCAGTTCATGATGAAAGCATTTTAAAAATAAAATAGTGCAATGGCTAACCAAATATATTTGATATTTCAGGTTCTAGGAAGTTTAGTTAGGAGATGGAACATATAAATCTAAAAAGAAAGAAATAAAGGGAAAAAAAGAAAGTTAGTTTGCATCTCACTATCCCTAGATGTTAGTTTTTAATTTTTCTTTAATGATGTCACATTGAGGTGTGAGTCAGAGATGGGGAGACTTGTGATTATTGCTCACCACAGCAGATGCTCAGCTCATGTTTGAACCTTATCTGTTGGCCAGAATGTCTACAAGCTTCAGCCCTTTTATTTGGAAAAAAAAAATGTGTTATTTCACAATTTCTAGATAATGTGGACATCAGTGATTGATGAGTAGACATTATAAAAATAAATTCTAATTAGCAGAGAAATTGTTTATTGTTTAGTTTAATACCGGATTGCTCTTCTCTAGAATTATTTACCGATTTAAATTCCAACCAGCACAGTACCAAAGTGCCCCTTTCTGTGTCTTTCCTTTGTTGTTATTGTCAGAAAGTATTTTTTTTAATTAAAATTTATTGCGGTGACAATGGATAGTAAAATTACATAAGTTTCAGGTGTACAATTCTGTAATACATCATCTGTATATCACATTGTGTGTTCACCACCCAGAGTCAGTTCTCCTTCCATCTTTTCTAGCATAGAGATGTTCCACACCACCACCACCACTCCCCCTCCACAATATTTTCATCTTTGTGAAGCTGATAGATCAAAATATTAATAACTTAATTGAATGATATTTTTGTGCCAGACACTGTGCTAAGAACTTTTCATGTCATTTAATCACCTCAACAACACTATTATTAGCTCTATAATACAGGTGAAGAGACAGATTTAGGGAAGTTCAGAGAATCACCTGCAGTTACACAGCTATTAGATTGTAAACTGAGGTCCAAACTCAGGCAGTTAGATCTGTAGAGTCCAAACTCAACCACTTTCCTAGTGTTGTTTTTAAGTCACATTTATTTGATTACTAATGAGGTTGCACCTTTCTTTATCAAGAATGCTGTCCTTAGGCCCCTTGAAAGAGAGGTAGTGTAACAGTGATTGAAAGCATGAGATTTGACATTGGATTTCCTGTATTCCAACCTGATTTTACCACTTACTAACCATGACCATGAACAAATGTCTCTCTGAAGTGATAAAAATAATATGCCCATTGCATAATGTTGTGGTGAAAAGTAAATTTGATATTATATCAAACACTTAGCTGAGTGGTTGGTAAATCATAAGCAAATAACAGATATAGAAGTAGTCAAATAATGCATTGTTTTGTTGTTAGAAAGGATACCAACTAAGAGGCTAAGAGTTGAGTCAATAAAAATAAATTTTGTTTGGGTCAGAAAATAGAACCAAGATTTTTGTTTAATTCCCTTACATTCCATGTGCCTATTATGTTTTTATGCACAACCTTAAAGAACATTAGCAAGTCCCCTAATTGCCACTTGATTGTACCTGCTAGTCTGAGATTGGACCAGAAAGACATTGATTCAGTGATACATTCAGTGCTTATTGATTTCAAGCCCTGTGCTAGACATTGTGTAGGCAGAACTCTGAGACTGTCAGTTGTGTTATCATTAAACCATAGCCTAGACATTCCTCAAAATCTCTTGATATGTGCCAGTAGATGATAGTGAATTAACATTTCTATAACTTAAAATGACCACGTAATCTAATAATGTGTCAGAAACTAGTGCATAGTTTTGTATAATCCCTTAGAAAGCTTGTGTGAGTGCAGTCAAATTTCTTTCAGAGATTTGCAAAGTGATCTATTTTTCTTGTTCCTCAGGTCTCATCAACATACCTGCAGTGGCCCTTGGAATATTCTCTGGGGGGATAGTGATGAAAAAGTTCAGAATCAGTGTATGTGGAGCTGCAAAAATATACTTGGGATCATCTGTCCTTGGGTACCTCCTATTCCTTTCCTTGTTTGCATTGGGCTGTGAAAATTCTGATGTGGCAGGACTAACAGTCTCCTACCAAGGGTATGTTCTCTCATTAAATAATCTGAATACATTAGCTCCCTTAATCAAATTAATTTCTGATAGAGTGTCAAAATAAAATATTTTTAATTTATAAGCATCATAACTATGGGGAGGGACTTATTCTACCGTGGAATAGCTGACAGTACTTATGAGATGGAAGCTATTATGTCACCAAAATCGGTCATCTCCTTTGGATTTGAATATCTTACAGAAATATAAGAAATGCTAAACTTACATTTTACTTTAGGGAAGCAACCTGGTAGTGGAAAATACAGAACTTGAATCTTCCCTCTGCTTATTCTTAGTGAAGAGACATTATATGAGTTATTTAATCTAATCCAGGCTCAATTTTTCCATTTAAAAATATTAACTTCTTTTAAGGTTTTGTAATACTTAAGCAAGATAGTATACATGAAAGTGATTAGTACTTAACTGGCACAAAATAAATGTCCCATTCATAGAAACATTTGTTTTTTTGGTTTTTTTTTTTGAACACCTCAATAACCAGAATGCTCTCTATGTCACCCTTCATAGTCTCTGTTGTACTCAAGTCATACGAAGTTTCAGGAAAGAATGCTATTCCTTCACCCAATGACCCATGTGACAGCTCTCTTTACCTTTTTGCAGTTGGTCAAAATAATATTTATTGATGTTCTCCAACCAATGCTGTCTCGTAAGGGGTGGGTGATTAGGTTTCTTAGTTTCCAAAATCTATCACTCTGTTATTTTAAAATTGAAGAGTAGTTAACATACAACATTATATAAGTTTCAGGTGTACAATATAGCAATTTGACATTGATCTATACCTTACGATGTGATCACCACAATAAGTCTAGTAACCAACTTTCACCCTATAAAGTTATTGCAATGTTATTGACTATACATATATACCCTATACCCTGTGCTGTACATCACATACCCATGATTTACTTATTTTATAACTGGAAGTTTGTACCTTTTATCCCCCTCCCCCCACCCTTCTTCCCTCTAGCAGACCATCAGTTCTCTGTATCTATGAGTTTACTTCTGTTTTGTTTGTTCATTTGTTTTGTTTTTTCAGATCCCACATGTAAGTGAAAACATACAGTATTTGTCTTTCTCTGACTTATTTCACTTAACACAATACCTTCTAGATCCATCCATATTGTCACAAATGGCAAGATTTCATTCTTTTTTACTGCTGAGTAATATTCCACTGTGTACACATATACCACCTCTTCTTTATCCATTCATCTATTGATGGACACTTAGGTTGCTTCCATATCTTGGTTATTGTAAATAATGCTGCCATACCCATCCAAGAGCCTATATCTTTTCAAATTAGTGTTTTCATTTTCATCAGATAAATACCCAGAAGTGGAATCTCTCTTAATACAAGACTGGATCTTGAAGAAACTATTAGATTGATGCAAAAGTAATTGCAGTTTTTGCAATTTTATTTTTTAACCTTTAAACCACAATTACTTTTACACCAACCTAATACTTTGCCCGTTCCCTTCAAGAGGTCTTGCCATCACTCTGTCTCTGAACATGAGTTTCCAGGGTATGTCTCTTTATATGTCCACCTAACTCTACATTACTGGTTTAAAAAAAGAAAAAAATAGTTGCTGCTATAGAGCAGGCTGACCTCCCTGATTGCATCTGCCTAACTTACTGAAACTGCCTATGGCTCGAAGTCCAATGCTCCTGACATTACCCTCTGTGCCCTGCAGTTTCAGTTGCTTCTTGCTTACTGCTTGCTCTCCAGCTCCCTTGTTATCCTTCCATCTAAGCTTATCTATCTTTCTTGTCTCCATATTCCAATTTCCGTTACCTTCATTAACTTGATTTCTCCTGCTGTTAAGTGAACAATGGTTGTACATCTGTTACCTAAAATGTCCAGGAAAATTAATGAAAACACAGTTTCTATACCATTGCTTCTACAAGTTATCACAGTACTGTTATGCTTAATTAAGTGTAGCATTGCCTTAGTAACAGCAATGTGTGTTAAGAATGTTAGTTGTAAACAGGAATAGAAAGAAGTTTCTGAAGAGGGTAGAAACCTTGTGCTATCTGTAACTGTCCCTGTGATTTTCATGATAGATGGACAGTGGTCAAATATTTTGTATTTTGCAATTTATAAAACACTATAACTTTTATTATCTCACTTGGATCCTCAGAGCACCTTTATGAAATAAATCTTGTTATCCCCATTTAATGGAAACTGAATTTAGAAAAGTCAGTTAGCATCCTCAGAGTATAAAATTCTTTCTACATCCTGCTGTCTCAAAGCCAAAAGCAAGCACATAAACAGGCAACAACAGCGAAATTTTGAGATTTACATTGAAAGAATACTCATATAATAAAAGATTAAATATTTTTAAACCAATGAAAGATAATATATTCATTGAGTGAGTACTAACCCTTGAAAGCATTCACCTTGAAATACTATGACTGCATTGCAATAATGCTACCATTGTTTAAAACATTCTAAAATCCCTCTTGAAATTACATTCTATGTTTTTTTGGAATATTCTTAACAATGGCAAAGAGTGAACTAGCCTTTAAGAGCAGCTTTGCTATTGAAAGCAGCCAAAAGAAATGGCAACATCCCTGAAAAAAATCTCTCCCCTCCCAGTTTGACTGTTTTGAAGGAAAAAATTCATTTGTGTAAAAACATTCTGGCATGTTTGATAAAACTCATAATTAAAATTTTAAATAACTACTCCACTGTCAATACATCCTTCATGAAATGTGTATAATTAATTACTGCTTCGAGAGTGCCATAGGTGATAAATTGAACTTACCTTCAGTAATATAAAATGATTGGCTTTATAAAATGCAACATGCTCCCCAGGGATTATCCTGAATCACTTTGTTCCACAAGACTTCTGGGCATTCTGGACATTCAGCAGGAACACTGTGGAGAAGCTTTCGGTATGGTGGTAGAAGAAACCTTTCTTCTGCAATAATGAGAATAAGTCTGATGTGAGGCACAAATTCAGAATCCAGAGACCTGGAAGGGATATAACTTGTCACTAATAAATACTGTGAATTTGAGAAAATTGCCCACTTTTGGACCTTACTTTCCTGATCTGACAAATGAGAAATCGTCCAGGATCACCCCCCAAATTCTTTTCAGCTCTAACCGTCTATGATCTTAGCCTACAGTATCCATAGTGCCCTGATTCTAGGCTTTCAAAGTCACGTATTTACACTTTCAGATACTACCAAACAGCCTCAGTTAACAATTAATGCCTTATGGAAGTGAATAGGATGAAATATTCCTATGTGACTTCTCAGGAGACCTAGTTAAATACCCTTTTACTCCACTGGAAGACTCTCGGAGGTCTTTTGTTTTGACTTTTGAGGTAACCAAATCCACAGCAGTTCTACTAGATGGAATATTACAGCAATTAAGAAATTATGATTGTAATTATTATAGGAAATGCCTATCAGAGGGAGGGGCCAAAATGAGTGATTCTTTCTCCAAATTAGAATACTATGTTTTTTGTTGGTTTTGTTTGACTTACCAGAAATCTTGTTTCTTAACCTAGTAGATACCAGGAATTGTTCTTGGTGCCAGAGATACGAAAGTAAATAAAACAAATAGTTTCAGCCCTCACTGAGTATACATAACAGTGTATATTTTCTTGTTGTTATTGTAAGTCCCTCAACTACCTTTATAAAAAAAAAAAAAAAGTGGGCGTTGGAAAATAAGAATATAAATAAGTTCAAAATGGAAGAGGAAAAAATGAATTATGAAGGGCCTATGGATAGCAAATAAGGAGCAGATAGAAAAGACATATCACTGTATACATGTAAGTATCCTTTAGAAGAATAAAGAGACATGAATAGTGCAAGGAGAATAAGAATAGAAGAATTAGGCAATTCAGGTGACAGGAAGAAATAGAAGTGAGAGAAAAGGAATTCTGGGAGAGATGAAGGGGGAAGATAAGAGAAAATGAGAGAGAATAAAAAAGAGGGAGAGAGAAAAAGCAATCAAATCTAGGTAAAATTAACTGTTAAAAAACAAAACAAACCACCAAAAATACCCAGTTTCTCGAGGGCAAATATTGGCTAGTTCATATTTGTAACCATTTTTCCTCCTCCCAAAGTAAGCACTTAGAAGGCTTCCAATACATTTTTTATGAATAAGTAAATAAATGGGTAAATCATTGAAAAACCACATGCAATAGAGTTAGAAAGGATGATATAAGATAGGGAAGAGCTCCATACAGTGGGAGAATGTGTGGGAGAGAGAAAAGCTGGATGAGTTGGCAAGGCATCGGTATATATGGTTCCTAAAAGCATTGAAAGTCTGTTGAAATAATGTTCACCGCTTGGCTATGTTTTTCTTTCACCACACCGTTAGCAATGTTCGTTCTGCTGATGCTCACACAACAATTCTGAAGGAAATTTAAACACACACACACACACACACTCTCTCTCTCTCACACACTCACACACACACACTGCAATGCATTTAAGGTAATGGCATAAATTGCTCTAAAAGATTATTTTTCTGCCTTGTTATCTGTTTTCATACATCTTTGCACTGAAATATATTGGAAGATTCTAGAAACAATAGATATTTATACAAGCCAAAAGCCAAGAATAGGATATTACGTGAAGTTGTACACCTCTAAAGATAACTTTAAAAAAAAGCTATTTAATAGCAGACTCACATTTAACAATCAGACGTTGGCATTTCTGATGAAAATTGTATTTCCAAAAGGCAAAACTTTATTGGCAGTGCCATTTATATCACTCAAGAACATTGTTTTTTTGTATTTTAAAAATAATAGGGTGCTGTCTGCTAAGAGGTAATATTTTATACTGTTACATTTCTTTTCAGAACCAAACCTGTCTCTTATCATGAACGAGCTCTCTTTTCAGATTGCAACTCAAGATGCAAATGTTCAGAGACAAAATGGGAACCCATGTGTGGTGAAAATGGAATCACATATGCATCGGCTTGTCTTGCTGGTTGTCAAAACTCCACCAGGAGTGGAAAAACTATTGTAAGAAATGTTTTCTAAAGTGTGTGCCCATGTGCCTGCTACAATCCATAACTCTACAATTCTGTGGGAGCTCAGGGACCAACCCAGAAGCAGGCCACACTGGTAGGAAGCCTGGCTCTTACTCTGCCCTTGTCCATTTGTGCAGAGACAGGAAATATAACCATCACTAGTGGAACTAAAGTTTGTGAAAGAATTAGGCTAAGAATTAGAACCATGGAACAGGTTTGAAGAGCTTTGTAGTTATGTAGTCTAGTTCTCTTATTTTTGCTTTTAAGAACTGTTAGCCTTGAATGAAAGAGTCTTAGTCATAAAATCATATAAGATCTTCATTGGGATCCATGTCTCCTGACCCGAAGACCAGTGGTCCTTGAAAGTATTAGGGACAGGACGAATAAAGGCCAGTGTTAGAAAGTCTAGCCCAAGAGGTCTAGACCCAGGTATCAGGAATCCAATTGTGAGGAGGTTGGTGGTTCTAGGACAGCTCTGCCTGAGAAATCAAGCCACTTTGTGTGATTAAAGAGTAGGTGGCTGGAATAAGGGTTTTTGTAGAGTGGGAGAGATGAAGTTGAAAATGTAAATAGAACACCAATTGTAAAGGATATTCTGTGCATTGATTATTAACATACTCATCCCTCTAATCACACATTTACATTCCTATCCCAAACACATACTCTTTCTCTTATTTACTGTATACATAGCAGTGGTCAGAATGCTTTGTACTGGTGGCTGATGAGATCTGCCTGTATTTGACAGTCCTAGAGGGGTGAAAATTAAACCACACGTATATTTACACGTGTTTATCAACACTATAAGAATGCTTAGGCAAACACTTCTGTAGACACAGGGTAACACTTGTTGATTTACTCTCTGTTTATTGTTATCTTGATATTTTATTAGAATAGAAAGGATTGGTCCCTAGCAACAGTGAATAAGACTACCCACTCCTCTGAAATTTGAGTTTTCACTCTCGATCCCTTTCCATCCTCCTTTTCTTTCTTTCTCCCTCCCTCTCTCCTTCCCTCCCTCCCTCCCTCCCTCCCTCCCCCCTCCCTCTCTCCCTCCCTCCCTCCCTCCCTCCCTCCCTCCCTCCCTCCCTCCCCCCTCCCTCCCTCCCTCCCTCCCTCCCTCCCTCCCTTCCTTTCTTTTTGTTTTTTCAGCCACTGCCCTTTTGCCCAAACTGCCTGAAGGTTTTTCTCAATTAGGGCTTCAGTTATTGAAGACATTGAATGCCAGGGACTAAGAAAAGTGCTTAAAAAAAAAAAAAGTTGCATTTAAACATTATGGTCCTCAAGTCAATTGGTACTAATTTATTTGTTTTACTCAAGTGAGATCTGAAGCACTGAAATACAAGGTACTTGCCTAAACTTACATATCAAGTGAGAGACAGAGTCAAGATTCAAAAGCTCTTTACCTGGCATTAAACACAAAAACAAAAACAAAAAACCTATATTGCTACTCTTCCTTGAAAAAGAAATGCCAGCTTTATTCCATTGTTATCTAAAAAATCACAACTCTTCTCTGATGAAAATGACAGCTCATTATATATAAACATTCATACATGAAATTCACAGAAATAAATTGATGAAGGATTATGAAAGTTGTCTCTCCATCCAAAATTTAGTTAAGTTTCATTTATTAGGATTTTTATTTCTAATGACCATTATAAATTCTGTCACATCCTCAAATTGTGCCCATTATTTGACAAATGTTTATTGAGTGTCTAAAATGAGAGTCTATTTTAGGCCTTTGATAGACAATGATGACAAAGTAGACAGTTTATGCCAGAGATTACATTCTAGTGGTGATACATACTTTAAAAATAAATGACTGTATAATATTCAAATAGGTAGTAATAAGCACTATAGGGAGTGAAGATGAAAGGGTGGAGAGATGGAGGGTATTGTCTTGAATGGGTGGCCATGGAAGCTCTCTTTAATGAAATATCTGAGCAGAGATCTGAAGTATGTGTGCCATGTAGCTGTCTAGAAGAGCTGCCCAGCAGAGAAAACAGCAAGCTCACAGTGGGAACCCATGTGATCTGACTGCCATTTTTCAAGGCTCACTTTGGTTACTGGGTGGAAAACATAATAGTTGGATAAGAGTGGAAATAAGTTGAACATGAAGAGATCATTGCAATAATCAAGGCAAGAAATAATGGTGGTTTAGACTTGGAAGTGGCAGAGGAGATAAAGTACAATCGGATTTGGTAGGATTTGCTGAGAGATTGCTGTGTAGGATCTGCAGTTTGTAGACCAACCATCTGCTGTTTGGATAATGAAATGTCACCTCTCTATTTTGTTTTGTATGATAATATATCCTAACAGAAAAATAAAAGAATATTTTCCCTATTATTTATATAATACATGTATACCATACTGCAGTCTTTTAAAATAAGCATTTATCTTTCTTTGTATTTAAATTTTACCTCAGTAATTGGACTTTCCCCTATTTTGTTACAGATGTTTTATAACTGCACCTGTGTAGGAATCACAGCTTCGATATCAGGAAACTCCTCAGGCATGGTGGGCAGATGTCAAAAAGATAATGGATGTCCCAAAATGTTTCTGTATTTCCTTGTAATATCAGTCATCACGTCCTATACTTTATCCGTAGGCGGCATACCTGGATACATATTGCTTCTGAGGTGAACACTGATACTCCCGCCCCAATTTTAGCATAAGATATACTATAATCATCTCTAGCAGTGATTTCAAATTCTGTTCTACAGAATCATCCTGCTTCCTTATAGCTCTCTCAGGAAACTTGTCTTACATCCTTGTTCCACTTGTACTTTTCCCACTTTAGGTTTTTATACAAAAATGTGGTTGAATAGAAATTTTTCTAGTTAAAAATATTTACAAACTACTGGACTAGAAAGAAATGTTAGTGCCCGCATCACTATATCCACTCAATAAGTACAGTATGCTATTTCTAGTGCTGGTGATAATATTAATCAGTACAGACTAAATGTGTTTTAGATTAAATGTGATTTCACTGAATTATAGATGATACAATTTATAAGAATTATGGATGATACAATTGATAAGACCTTTTAAAGGCCCATATGATGCCACAGTATTTTTCATTTATTACTACTTTGTAATGTAGGTTATTACTTTTTCTATATATTCTTGCTCTGACTGGAATTATCTGTGTACGTGTGTATGGGTGGGGTTGTTAATGGCTTTTGGATCAATTCAAGATCCTAATCCATGAATATGGTGTTAATGACTGGAAACATTTTTGCTTATAAACCCCTCAAAGAATTTTTAATACTGTGCACTCCACTCCTTTGCATATTTTTAAGTGGATATCTAAAAATCTGTTATCTTAAATTTAAATAATAAGTATTGAATCTAGTATATTATAAATATTTACATTTAAAAATATAATTATTTTATATGTAGGTTACTCTTTTAAATGTAATCAAATGGATCTAACGAACAGTGAATAAATGACCAATATTACCTAATTTAAAATTACATGAACATATCTTTAATAATCAAAGTGTTACATATTTCTCCCTTCCCCTTGAATTTATATTTTCATCCAAATTCCCTATAGGTTTTTTTTTTTCTATTGTAATATAACTTGTGATTGACCATTTTTTTATTAACTCTCCTGGCATAGATCTCCATAAAAAATGTATATAAATCCAAATTTTAAAATATTAGTTTTGTAACAAGTATTCTCAATGATAAAATGTTCCTAATTGAATTATCCTTGCAAATGTTACTATTATACAATTAACAAAAATAACTTAAAGTATTACTAATTCTGATAAAATTATTAAACATAAAATCAAATTTTATTAAAAACTAATCTTCTGTGAGATGAAGTAGGTGACTTTTAAATTAATATATCAAGAATGAGTATTAAGTATTTCTAAAATTAATCAAAAGTATCGTATACATCTTTAATTTCCTGCAGTTTATATTATGGAAATTGATTAGGAAGGGTAAACAGAAAATAAGACATGACATCCAAAATATCAGTTTTTCTGGAAAAGGGAACATAAAATATTTGTATTTTCAAATGGGAGCATAGGTTTGAAAAGATGGGAAAGTGTTGCCCCAGAGTTCTTAGACTAGGATAGTTCTTCATGGATGGCTATTTCTTCAACATCTTTTTATATTGTGCCAAGTAGTTACCAAGGCCAAATGAAAATCAGGCTACTAGAGGAAGAAATTTCCTCACCACCAACCCCTCAAATGAATCATGCTGCATTTTGATGTCATAAGGAGGTGTCCTTTGATTGAAAGAGAAAAGTAGTGATGTTTGCCTCTTTTAAAGCAAAGATTAAATGATATTATACCTATGAAGAATTTAGTGCCATGGTTAATACTCAATACTTCTTCTAATATGTCATCGTTATTATTACTATGAAAATCCGCAGGCCAATCAGTTAAAGCTATACAGTCATACATGTTTTAGGGATGCTCTTGTTATTTTATGTATTCTTCTACTTTGCTGGAAATTCAGATATCCCCTAATTAGCAAAAACACTTAGCATGCCACAGTGATGATGAGCATATCAACTCAGATGGATACGGGCCTGTGCTTTCAGACCAAAACCACAAGAACTAGTTATAGGTTAGCAACCCTTTCTTGCTGCCACAAATTCTTGCAATTCCTTAGGAATTTGGAGATTCTTTGTTTTGTTTTGTTTTTTCGTGAGTCTGTTATTTTTCTGGTAAAACTTGTGAATTTGCTTTACCCAACAGTATTTGAATATGTTCTGTAGAGGTGATTTACGTTTGAGGAATGTTAAGTGTAAACTCCTTGCATTTAATTTAACATTGCATTTAATTTAACACAATTTTGCTTTCCCCATGCTTGGACATTAGTGGGATCTCCATAAATGCTACTTGAATTCTTACATCATTTCATGTGTAATGTTTATTAAGTGGATTATCATTAATATTACTCTTTGCTTTAATGGACCATGTGTTTATATATATATATGGGGGTTTTTTTTGTTGTTTTTAGGTGCATAAAGCCACAACTTAAGTCTTTTGCCCTGGGTATCTACACCTTAGCAATAAGAGTTCTTGGTAAGTATAATCCATGTTTTAATTATGGTAGCCATTACAAGTATATTTTGAATGCTTTCCTAAACATTTTTACAGAATTATTACATATAACTAAATGATGTAGGTGGTTAAGTTCTATTATTTTCATTTTCTTCCTTCATTTCTTTCTTCCCTCCCTCCTTTCCTTGACTTCTCCAGAACTATTTACTGAGAGCCAATGCTGTACCAATGTTATATAAAGTGATTTTGTGAAAGTAATGATAGTTTTTTGTTTAACAATCTTGCAATTTCCAGCATTGGTCTATTGTCAAAAAATCCATTGCTGTTATGAGAAAGACCTCTGAGAGAAAGAAAAGAAAAAAAATTTGAATCAGTAAGAAAGGCTGAAGCCTAAAAAAATGGAAGGAATTATTTTGAACTATCAGTGCTAGGATATATTACTTTGGTAGAAAGTTCAGATCACTCAAAGAATCAAAGCAGCATGGATTTGAGTTGATGATTTTTTAATATAATTGGAATGTTTTTTCTGACTACCAGATTTTTCAATATGCAGTTATCAAAACCATAGGAAATAGAGTGAATGAGTCAGATAAGGTTTCTATCCTTAAAAAGCTTATATTCTAAAGAAGAAAGTGAAACAATCATAAATGTTCCGCTGCAATTTAACAGAAAAGAACTACCAGGAAGAAAAACAAACTTAGAGCTTTAAAAAAAATCTGAAAATAAATTTGGTTTGCATAAATCTTGATATAAACAGGTGTTATATGAAAATACAACATAATCCTGATAAAACTGAGGAAACAACAAAAGTGGAGGTGTATGCCATCATGGCTGGCTCTAATTCTATACTATAAAAACAGGTTATCTAGAAAAAATATCAGATTACTGACCTGAAGTATGTCCCTGGCTGGAATTGATCTCTATATCCACCTCCCTTTGAGAATATAGATTTGACCTACAGTGTGAGAAAGACTTCAAGTAAAAGAAATGATTCGTAAAACTGATTCCATAAAAATAAAAATCTACTTGAAATGGCAATAACATTGTCAGGCAAATGATAATTATCATAAGGCCAATATTTAAACAGGCAAATACAAACTGGGAACTTTTTTTTGCAATTTTTATAACAGACAAGTGGCAAATATCCTTATTCTAAAGAACGATCCTAAGTGTTGAAGATGAAGAAACCAACAACCAAATAGAAAAATGGGTAAAAGATATGAACAACCATTTCACGGAAAAATAAATGTAAATGCCTCTTCTTGTATAAAAGAATGGTCAACCTCTCTCATAATAAGAATAATACAAACTAAAACTACTCTGAGATACCAATTCTTACTTCTCACATGGGCAAATTACCAAATGTTTGCAGTATGTGGGAAACTAGATACATTTATATTATACATTACTCTTGAGGAAATAATACTATTTCTGGGGAAAGTTAGTTAGCAAAAACTAACAAAATCACATGTAGATGTATCTTCTTACCTAGCACTCCTACTTCTAGAAATTGTTGTCAAAAATTTGCTAGCAAAAGTATGAAATAAGTCTAATCTTATGGATATCAAATCATTGTGGCATTATTTATGATAGTGAAAGGCTGCAAGCAGTTTAAATGTCCATCAGTGTGAGTCTGGTTGAATAAACTATAGTAAACTCACAGAATGAAATACTAAGCAGCTGTAAGGATGAGTGGGGAAAAATCTCTCTCTAATGTTACCAAGTGTATTAGTCAGCTCTGTCTGTCATAACAGAACACCATGCTCTGAGAGGTTTATACAAGTTATTTTTTCATAGTTCTCAAGGCTGGGAAGACCAAGATCAAGGTACGAACAGGGTTGGAGTCTGGTGAGACCTCCCTTCCTGGCTTGTAGAAGGCCACCTTCTCCCTGTGTCCCAAATGGCCTTTCCTCTGTAAACACGGGGAGAGTGTGAGCTAGAGAGGTCTCTGCTGTTTCTTCCTCTTCTTATAAGGACACCAGTACTGTCAGATTAAGGCCTCACCCTTAGGACCTCATTTAACCTTAATTGTCTTCTTAACTACTCTGTCTCTACATGCAGCCACATTGGGAGTTAGGACTTCAACAGGTAAATTTTGGAGAGACACAATTTGGTCTATAATACTAAATGCTATGCCATTAAGTGAAAGGAAGCAAAATGTAGCCCAATGTTTATAGTACGATGCATTTGGTGTAAGTATGGAAAGGTAGACATATTATACACACATACAAAGATATTTTCTCTTATTTAAAAATAGCAACAATGGAAGCATAAACTAAAAACTAATTTTTTAGAAAAGTTTACTCTTAGGGAAGAAAGAAAAGAGGGGATAGAGGACAGGATAGAAATGAGTCTTTGTAAATATAACTATTATGTAATTTTTAATTTCAAATCATGTGTTTTTACATAATTAAACAATTAAGAGAACCAAAGAAATGTTTTAAACAAACTGAAATTAGCTGTATATCACATAAGTGACATAACCATACAGAAAAAAAATAAACAAAAAAGTTTAAACAACTTAAAAAGACAAAATTATTACCAAATCTCTACAGCTTCACTACAATTTATAGTCTTATAATTAATATTAACTTTGGCATCGTTACATTGAAACTATTATATATTTTAAGATAAAGCAAATGAGATATTATGTATATCATTAGGAATCAATATTTTTAGCATAATAGAAAAGTGATAAAAGCGTAAAAGAAATAAAATGTCAATATGAACTCATAGTTTTATTTTTAAATAATGTATATTTTATAGCTCTGTCTCCTGAAAAATCCAGAATATATGTAATCTTGAAGAAATGAATACCCATAGCACTCAGTCTGTGATTTCTAATTATCATTTCTCAGTAAAGGAACCATAGTACCTTGGAGAAATGACCAATTCAAAGTCTAGAGTAGAAAATGCATAAGATTCTTATGGGACTTTTTGTGCTGGAAAGTGAGAAAGCTGTCAGAGGCTAAAAGGGATATGTCAAAAGGACATAGAACCAATTTGAGGAATTTGGCCTAAGGTTGAGGAAAATTGAAAATTTAATAATAATAATAATAATAATAATAATAATTAGTAGCTGCACTATATTAAAATATATTGATTATATATAAATACATGAATTCATAATGATACTTAAATAATTTGGGACAGCAGTAGCACACCAGCTCATTATTTTTAAAATTGGTGAAGGGAAAGAATTGACCATCTATCCCACCTTTCTTCCATTAACTATATTTTAAAGTAACTAAATGGTCATGAAGGAAATTCTCTTTTACAGAAAAATCCTAAATAATTTGTACACAAGAACTAATACAACTTTTAAAAATCCCTATTTGCAACTTCATCAACATTTGCTAAAAGCTGTAGGTGAAAGTTGATGAAGACTTCATTAATTGGGGGCATAGCCTGAGTCTCAGATCCATTTTAACATTACTAAGAGTGGCAAGCAGACAGCATGTGGCTCCTGCGAGGACATACAGAACCACCTAACTTCTTCCTGCCTAAGTAAGATAAACTGAACCTGAGTGCATCCAAGAGCTAACTACCAGGTTATTGCAAAAATAGAAAATAGGACAAGAAATTAAACAATGTTGTGAAGAAGCAATCAGTCAAATCCAGACTGTGGCAGTTTCTACAGGACAAATATCTTTCTTCAAAAATCATAAGATGAAAAAAATGCGGGGGAGGGAGCTGATATAAACAGCCATTAGCTAAATGTAATGTTTTTACCTGGTATGAATCCTGAGGAGAATAAACCAATGGCTAAAACAGTGACTTGAAGTTATTCAGAAAAATTTGAGTATGGATTTTGTTTTCAGTATCATTAAGACATAATTGACACGCATCACTGTATAAGTTTAAAGTGTACATCATGATGATTTAATATACATACATTGTGAAATGATTACCACGATAGGTTCAGCTAACATCCATCCATAGCTACAATGAAAAGAAACAAGAAAAAAAGTAAAAAATATTTTCTCCTAGTTACAAGAACGCTTAGGATTTACTCTTTTAACAATTTTCCTACATATGTATCAGTGTTAGCTATAGTCATCATGTTGTATGTTGCATACCTAGTAATTATTTATCTTACAACTGGAATTTTGTGCCATTGGCCACATTCCTCCAATTCCCCATGTGCCCACCCCAGCCTTCTCCTCTGGTAATCATAACTCTAATCTCTTTTACTATGAGTTTGGGGCGTGTTTTATGGAGATTCCACAGATAAATAAGATCATATAGTATTTGTCTTTGTCTGATCTTTTAACATAAATATGGATTTTTATTAGATTAAAGAGTTATAAAATGTGTTGAATGGCATAGTGGTATGCTTAAAAATACCATCAGACATGCATACTTAAATACATATTAAAGTAAATAACATGATAGCTGAGATTTTTCTTAAAATATCCCTCCCCAAAATTTCAGAGGATGGGAGAGGTGAGGGTCTGGAGATAGATGACACGGGAATGACAAAATATTAATAATGGTTGGAGTTAGTGATGGCACTTATGGGTTCATTTTAAGTTTGTGAATATTTGAACATTTGTCATTATGAAAATTTTAAAACATAGCCAGAAAATGGCAAGCATTTTGAATCTTTTTGCTTTTCTTCACATTATTATTAAAAGCAATGTAAAGATAGTTATCTAAATATTTTAGGCAGTAAATAACCTATTAAATTGGACCATATAGAAAGAGAAATTTTATTTGACACCAAATAATCCAAATTGACATTAGGTATATTTATCTAATTGCTCTTCTTGCTCATGGGATTTTATGTAAAATAGAATTAGTTAGGTCTTTCCTGAATCTAGAACCCTTCTCTTCCTGGTATGGAGAGAGGGAGACACCCCTACAAATGGAGATTTCCTTATAAATATAAATTTCCCTTACAAAAATGAAATGTATGCCATGTCTTCAGAGCTTCTCCTGTGTCTTCTGTTTCTTAAAATAACCTTTTCATTAGAAACATATTTTGGGGTGGCATATTCTTGTCTCCTATGATGCCCTGTTATCTCCAAAGCAGTAATTTTTGGACTGGAAATAATTTCAGTCCAAAAATTCCAGATAATCATTCATTATAGGATAACCAAAAAGTTGTGAATCTATGTTTAGTAAAAATTATCTGTTTTTCTCACAGCAGGTATCCCAGCTCCTGTGTATTTTGGAGTTTTGATTGACACTTCATGCCTCAAATGGGGATTTAAAAGATGTGGAAATAGAGGATCCTGCAGATTATATGATTCAAATGCATTTAGGTACCGTATCAAACCTGTTCCCATATTTCACTCCTACCGCATTCCAGGTTTGCACAATGTAATTGGCACTAATAATTCCTCATGCAGTTTTACTGCTTGTAAGGAAAAGGACAGTGTAATCAAGAAGTGTGTTGTTTTAGAGAATAATTCTATTATCATTTGATGATTTTGCTATATCTTTCATTTCCCGCCCCCCATTCCTAATCTTGACTTGTATTTTAGATAATCTTTTTTTTTCAATATGACCTAAGATTCCAGAATAGAGTATTTTGAAAGTTTATGCATACAAATGAGTACTTCCCTGAAACTCAGAAGCATTTAAATTTAGGTCACATTTTGGGTTTATTTCTATTCTTTTTCAAACTGAGCCAAACTGTCCCATTTACGTCAGAAATAATCCCCTTGGGCAAGAGTTGGATTTGGCTCTAAATTTATCCGGCTTTTATTGCCAAACTGATGTTCAATTATTCCAGTACTTGAAATGCATAAAAGTAAAATGTTTTCTCTGTGAGTGGGAGTATGTATGGGGCTGAGGGACATGGCCTTTTCACTATGGTATCATTCAGTTCAATTCATCAAACATTTAGTTCCCTTATTGCTTAAAGCAACGCTTCAATGGCTTAAAAGCAAGAAGGATTTCTTTCGATTTACAGTCTGAGCATTTTCTACAGAAAAGCACTTGGTGCTGAGCCATGTAAGTTGGAAGTTGGGTGTGAATTGAGCCAATCATGTTAAAGAAGTTTGTTCAATTTAATAGGCTTTGATGTTATGTGAGAAATTTATTTTGGTCTTTGAAAGTAAAGTTCACACTTTTACTCACACTTATTAAGGCTGTATTCTCTGTAATGTAAAGACAATGTAACTCAATCAGAGACTGTAAGTGCATGTACAAAGTGACTGGAATGCATCATTCAACCTTTCCTTCCATATCTTTGTGTCTTATAATAGAATGTAGAACTAAAGTCTTCTCATACAAAAAACTGACTTAAACCTCTGGTTTATTCTTAAGTCATTCTACTCTACCAAGAGCTCTGATTCCCCTGCAACATTGCTTCTTGCAGTTTTTCTGTAGAAGTGAATTTGTGCAAGATTCGGGGTAGCCACATGATTTATCTTTCTAACCTGGATACGTTTGAGAGTTGAAGGGAACATTATTAAAAATTACACTGGGACAACACTAGATAAGCTGGGGCTTTTCTGGGCAAACAGGGATATGGTCACCTGGTCTAAGGGACAAATTTACAGAGAGGATAGAACTGATTATGCAATTCGTAGTAACTGAACATGATGGTACTATAAAAAATGACTCTATGTAAGCATACTACCTTCAGTAGTCTGTCAAATGTTCATAGAAAGCCCTTTGAGAACCACTGAATCTGCAGTCTTAAAGAAAACCATACTCATGATGGTTTTATTGCTATCGATGGATTTCATTGATACTGACATTTATTGAATGATATGATGAGCTTCCTTTCACATTTTATTTAAATTGGATGATTATAATAATTAAGACTGATGTTCTCTCTTTCTCTAGACACATATATCTGGGACTAACTATGATGCTGGGCATAATGTCCATTTTCCTAAATGTTGCACTACTTTTCACTTTAAAGAAAAATTATGTTTCAAAACATAGAAGCTTCAGAACCAAGAGAGAAAGGACAATGGTGTCTACAAGAATCAGAAAGGAAAACTGTACTACAAGTGATCATTTGCTACAACCCAACTGCTGGCCAGGCAAGGAAACACAGCTTTAGAACAATGAGGACTTGAAGCCATCTTTTCTAATTTCTGGAAATTCCGCAAACAGATTTTAATCAAAAAGGGTTTTAAATGTGTAAATTCTTTACCCTTTCAAAAAATGTCTACTTTGTTTTTGATCCTTTGTATGAGATAACACACATGATAAATATAACCAATTATCGTATAGAAAATATAGATGATAACGTTAATCTTAAACTTTTAAATTTATATACAAATCCCTTATCTGATTTACTCATTCTGCTTAATTTTGCCTTGTGCCCATTGATGCATTAGCTGTATTTCTAGTAGAAAAATTGTCCCCATAGTCTAATGGCTATGTGACAAGTAATTTTTAAACTGAGAAACTTGTCTAGGATAAGAGAATACTATTAAAAATATTAAACCACCTCTTGAACTTCTTCAAATATTACCTTGATGACATTAGGATAGACTCAGATCATGTAGAGGAAAATGTCATTTTAAGCTCCTCCTTTCTTTGAAATACAATAATTGATATAGAAATGTATAGTGGCAAATGCTCTTGGAGGAGTCGAAGTTTGGATTATTAGGTCTTATGCCATTCGTCACATGAGCTTTATGTGTGACATTTTTAAGTGATCATAGTTGTAAAGTAATAAAATTAATATTAACATACTTTATTGTCCTTCTATGAATTCAATTGATTAAAAAAATAATGTTAAATATAATACTGCCCATATTTTAATGTATGTAAGCAGCTCCAGACTTATGCACATGATGTCATACTAACACATAGTTGAATTTCTGAAAGTTCACAATAAACCTAGGTGTTATAATAGGAATGCAGAGTGATGGGTTAAATGATGGTGTGGCTCCTTTTGGGGCTCTCCTTGGCACCCAAAGGGCTTCTGGGCAGAGGGCTGCCATGGGTACAGCTTGCCAGATACATCTATGTTTCTCTGCAACTGAAAAAGTTAAAAGTCAAGCCAGGCGTTTTCTCTGTGCTGGCTTCCTGGTGCTCCTATGACTAGATGCAGTAGGTTCAGCAGTTCACCATCTTTTTTTTGACTCTAATCTTCTTTATTGAAAAGAAAAGTTAATTTTATCAAAAGTGCCTGCTGCCAATATTGTATCTCTGGGTTTGCTTTTTTTGTGTTTTTTTTTTTAATGGATTAGGGTAACATCGGTTAGTAAAATTATATAGATTCCAAGTGCACAATTCTATAATACATCATCTATATATCACATTGTGTGTTCACCACCAAGAGGCAGTTCTCCTTCCATCACCATATATTTGACCCTCTTTACCCTCTTCTACCACCCCGCCCCCTTACCCTCTGGTAACTGCTACACTGTTGTTTGTGTCTATGAGTTTTTGTGTGTTTCTTTGTTTGTCTTGTTTGTTGCTTTCAGTTTTATAACCACATATGAGTGAAGTCATATGGGTCTCGACTTTCTCTGACTATTTCACTTAGCATGATAATCTCAAGCTGTTCACCATCTTTAATCTTCAGTTCTCCCATGTGCTATATGTTTCTTTCTCCACCACAACTGCACAAGAGGGGCCTGACCCTCCCAAGAAGAGCAAATCTAAGATGGAGTTCATCCCAGTGGAGTCCCAGAATTGTACTACAATTCTAAGCAGATTTTAGAACAAACAGAACAATACACAGGGTACTTCAAACAAGGACTATTTTTAAGGTGTGTCTTGGAGCCTAAGTCTAACAAAAACGTCCAGCTCAAAAACACAGTAGCCTTACTCACACAGTGGAAGAATAAAATAGTGCAAACAAAATGATTCGCAATCTTTTAATTTTTCCTTTATGTGAATGTGAATGGAAAAAACTGGAGATGGAAAGTTTGGGGGTAGAAAGCAGAGAAACTGTCCTTTAAATATATGTTAATGTTGTTATTTTAATTAGTGATGAAAGGTTATTTTGTATTTTACTAAGTTTTAAAATGAAAATAGCCTTATGTTTTCCTCCCAGCAGGCCTATTTCAGACCTGTTGCTGCCATACTAACTTGTGAGCAGGAATGCTTTTTGTCATCTCAATATCAATCTTACCCATAACAAATATTTACTGAATGAGTGAGTGAGTACACTTATCAAGAGTTTTCTTTGTAGAAGTGTAATTAAAATTCAAGTTCCTTGTCCTGTCTCCCACATCCTTTTTATTTTTCAAAGCTTTTTGTAGCAATATCCTGAAAAATAACTACTTTGCAAGTAAATTTCTAAACAAAATCCTACCCAACGTACTCCTGAATAACTTGAAAAATAAAAATTGGCATAAAGGATGATGAAATGCTTTTTTTTTTCATGAAGGCACTGAATGTCAACGAAAAGAAAGTATATTTTTATGCATAACCACTAATTTGACAGTGGCATTATATATGCTAAACTCAGTTGTGTGGCATAAGAGGGTATTAATTAGTGGGGAATTGAATTTACGAAAAGGAACCTTGATATTTTAGATGAGTAAATTCATCTGACAGAAGCAAGCAGGTTTTTTTGCCTCAGAAAGGACACGATTATTTTTTTTTTAACAAACCAAACCTCATTTCAGTGGTCAAAAAAATTCCCTCAGCCCCAGGGCCAAACATTAGAGGTTATGCCTTGACTGACATGTGGGATCCCACAATGGCTCCACGGTCAATGGGCCACTTTATGTTCTTACTGTACAGCTGTAGCCCCTAGAGTTGACTAACACCTCAAATGAACATCTGATTCACTATAACCTTCAGACAGGTAATGCTCCAGCAATATCATTATATAAATGGAGTGACTTAAATTGGGTAGAATGATTTGCCCAAGGTGGAGGCAGTCAAACTAATGCTGGGTTCTTCCATTACATCATGAAGCCTCTAAAGCAGGTAATAAAAATAAACAATCAGAAACCTCTAAAAACAGTTGGTAGAACTTTTGTGACCATTAGCATTTAAGAAATCGCTACTTAAATATTACACATTTATACACTTACACATAAAGGGAGATTGAAAGAATAAGTTGACTGTAACATATACTTGGGAATAATAAATTGTTTAATTTTTATAACAACTATGACATATAGCAATTAATATTAAGCACTCTCCTTATGTGTGCTGAATATTTTAGACACAGTATCTCAGGTTTTTAAAGATCAAAATAACCTCATGTGTTAGGTATAATTATTGATATTTTCAGAAAGAAACTAAGGCTTAGAGAGTTTTAGTGACTTGTCCAAAGTCAACAATTTCTAGAAGTTGGTAGATCCAAGATTCAAACTGTGGTTTATCAGATTCAGACAGCCACTTTATTCCTGTATTAATCATATCAAAAATTGCTGTCTTCCACTAACTTTGCTAAAAGTCAGTTTTGTACATCTACATAAGAAAGTTGTAGCATGCTGCAACTTGCCCATGGTTTTGAAAAAATCAAATGGTACAAAATGATTTAAAATGAGAAGTGACAATCCTCTAACCCACCTTCACTGCTATTCCTCAAAGGAATTACTTCTAAACAGTTTGGTTTGTTGGTTTTTCCGAGGGTGACTTCCATATCTTTAAATAATATGCACCTATTTTTTTGATGAGTTCACTTTTGGGACTGTCTGTTGGCTCTCTCCTCTGGTAGATCAGGACAAATGTCACTTACTCACCCCCTGTTCTTCTTCCCCTGTAATCTGTACATAGTAAGGTCACAATTCTGAATTTCCTCAACTGTCACATCGATACCTCCATTTCGTTTTCAATAAACATGAACAGTATCATATATTCCCAACTTCGTAAATAAAGGTCTTAGAGCTCCCTTCCTTTCCTCCATGTGTCCAAACACTCCTTCATTGCCCCCTTTCTGCTAGCTCTACCTTTACTTTTACATTGTCAAAATGATCACATTTTTAGTCAGCTCTGTAATCAGTAGGTTTCGGAAAGGCCTGAATGGTTGTGCTTAAGATGGACACCATCTACTCTCGAAGCCATGATATCTCACCGTTAGAAAAACCAATGAAAAATAGGGGGGAAAACATATTAAAGAGGATTTATTATGAATCAGATATTAGATGTGCATTAACATATTTAAATATTAATAAGTGTGATGTAAAAAGTGTTTTACGTTTGAATAATTTTGGAATATACTGAGTTAATGATAACTCTTATATGACTGCAGAATCTCTCAGATTCTTTAATATGATGATGTATATTGCCTTTCTCCTACAGGAGATGTGCATCTCAAAGTTATTTGGTGTTAAATCTAATTTTTTATTAACAAATCTTGGATCTAACTAATTTCCAATACACTATATTTGGAAAACACAATTTTATCCTTTTTAATTTTCTTGCTATCGTTGTCAGCTTCTGGTATCAGGATTATGCAGTTTTATAAAATTCAGGAGAAAACAGTTTAGTTTTTAATGTTTTGAAAAGATTTTATACTGTAGGAATTATCTGTTCCTTTTCTTTTTTTTTTATTAGTTTCAGGTGCACAAGACAAAGAAAAACTTAGACGTTTATCATTTATATCCCTCACACTGTGTGAACCTTTTGTATTTGAAAGAATGTCTTTAGACTTTTTAAGAATACCCTGAAAAGTTTCTAATTACTTTTTGTAGCTTTTTTAAAAACATCTGCTTACTGATTCAATTTTCAAAAATTTGTATTTTTTTCTAGAAAAATCATCCAGATTTTCAAAAGATATTTCTAATTTTATAAACTTAGAGCAATTAAGCTTAGGTTTATATTGTACTCTTTTCCCAGTCCTAATATTGTATACTTGGATTTATCTTTTTTTGTGTATTATGCTTGTCAGGGACTTATTTGATTGGAATTTTCAAAGAAATGGCTTTTGGATTCTGTTGCTCTGCTACCTGATTGATTAATTTTGTGTTTTACTTTAATTACTTTTTTCCTTCTGCTTCCTTTAGGAATGCTTTAAAAAAATCTTTAGCTAAATTCTTGATTTGTAGACTTATGATTGTATGCTGTAGCTTTATAATGAAAACATTAATATGCCTTATGTACAGCTCTATGTATAATTCAACAGGTTTGCCATGCTACAGTACCAATGATATTTTCCTAATTGTTTGCAATTCATTCTTAATTTTCTATTTGATGCAAAATTCCTACTTTTTGAATTTTTGAATTTGAGGAGCACAAACCATGTTCCTGATGGGAAGACTCGATATTACAGAAATACCAGTTTTGCAAGTTGATACTTATGCCATTTTTCCTGTCTGTTATAAAACCCAGTGATATATATATATGTCAATTATACATGTCAATATTTATATCTATGATTAAAATCTGCTTATGACGTTCTGCTTATTCAAAATCATGCAGCACCACCCAACATTTTCAGGAAACCTTAGAATTCCTTGGTAAAGTGTGTCCTTTCAGGTTTTGGTACCTGACAACCTCTTCAGCTCCATCCTCCACAACACCCCGAACTCAAATTCTTCAACTGGATCCCCTGTCTGTGTTGTAGTATGTGCAGTTTCCTAACTGCATCTCTGCCTAGAAAACACTTTCTCCTTTTTTCTTCTTTCATCATTTCACCCAACTCAGGGCTTCTTAATCTTCGCTGTGTCTATGAGTCACCTGGGGATCTAGTTTAAAATGCAGATGTGATTCAATAGTTCTGAGGTGAGGCCTAACACTCTGCATTTCTAACTAGCTCCATAGAGCATCATATCCTTAGCAAGAACCTGACTACCTTCTACTCCTTTTGACAGTTTAGTTCAGCCACCTGTAGTCAGTGTTTCCTGGACCTCACCCTCGCAACACCCACTAGTACTAGGTGAGGCACTAGCAGAGACTTGGATGGTAGAGACTGTCTTTTATCAGTCTACACTATCTTGTACATTACCTGACACATACAACAAACTCAGTATTGAATAAATGAATGAACTAATGATACGGGAAACAAAAACTTAGGAATTGAGAATGGGATTAATAAAATCACACCTTACATAACTCTTCCTGAAACTTCTATATTCTTTACTGAATTCACTTCAGAAAGAATTAGGCAAGAATAGAATAGAATAGAATAGAATAGAATAGAATAGAATAGAATAGAATAGAATAGAGTAGAGTAGAGTAGAGTAGAGTAGAGTAGAGTAGAGTAGAGTAGAGTAGAATAGAATAGAATAGAATAGAATAGAATAGAATAGAATAGAATAGAATAGAATAGAATAGGACTCGACTCGACTCGACTCGACTCGACTCGACTCGACTCGACTCGACTCGAACAGAACAGAACAGAACAGAACAGAACAGAACAGAACAGAACAGAACAGAACAGACCAGAACAGAAATAGAAATAGAAATAGAAATAGAAATAGAAATAGGTATAAAAATAGGTTAAGTGCTCTGAAAATTTCTCAATCTTCACAAATTGCAAACATACTAAAAAATAAAAACATAACCAATAATGAAGAACAGTGTTCTATTACCTAAGTAGCTAAGATATATTTGGTGTACTGTACAAATCACTTTTTTTCAAGAAAGGCTCAATTTCAATTTATACTTTATCTTGCAGCAGATCTATATGATCCTTTACTTTTGCATATTATTTTAGAATCTATAAAGCATTTTAGCATATTAATTTTACCTCTTAATTCTACTTCACCTAAAAGATCAATAATATTTTTTCTGATTATAAATGAAAAACTGAGACCCTAAGAAGATAATATGAGTTTACCTTGCTTGCTAAAGTCATAGAGTCAGGTACAGGCAGAGCAGGAGTTTAAAGCCGTATCTTCTGATGCCTAGTCCATTGCTCATTTACTTTATCTGGCTGAAACTTTTTCAAAGTCCCAACTAAGCACAGATGGTGATATGATACAGGATACCATATCCTAGATATTTAGCTTTGATTTTGATAAATTTTCGCCTCTGTTCTACAATGTTTGCCTCTATTTAAACATCAAAATTAGTTTGCCTATGTTATTGTTGTCTTTTGTTGTTGTTGTTCTTTCTGGAATAAATATGAAAACTGGCTAAAATGATAGACTTGTGAAAAAAAAAAAAGTTTGGTTGCTCACACTCTCAAAGAGCCCCATGATGACAGGGACTAACTCATGAACACAGAGCACCTACTACCATAATACCAAGTATCAGCACTGGAGGGAATCTCAGAAGGCGTTAGTTAACAGTAGGATCAGGGCCAAAGAAGTGAAAGGTCTCCTAGTCCACAAAATCAAGTTACCTAATAGCTGTGCTGGGGTTGCTACCTGGGTGCCCTGACTTCTTGTCCAACAAAACCTGTCATTGATCAAACTGAGTTGAAAATCAAGGCCTTTGAAGTTCAAGGTGGACTAACCTGGGATAAAAACTCGTCTGAGAAAAGAAAACGTGATAACTTGGTAAATAAAGCACTCTCCTGCTATAATATGTACATTTTGGCATTATTTATTATTATGTATTATTCCAGACCTTGCATAATCTAAGCGCAGCTGCCTCTCAGACTCATTTCTTCCCACTCTTCCCCTACTCACTCTGCTGGACTCAACCTCCCTTCTGTTCCTCCAACACTTCAATCAGCCCCTATAGGAGTCTAAGATCTTTGTACTTCCTGAGTCCTCTGCTTGCAACATTTTGTCCCCTAGGACGTAATCCCTCACTCCCTCTTTGTTCAAGCATTAGATTTTGGAGGCCTTCCCTGACAACCCAAATAGCACGTGCTGTCCCTCTCTATCCCATTAACTTTACTTATTTTTCTCAACAACAGTTATCATGTCCTTAATATATATCTCCTTGCTAATTTAGTTATTGTCTGCAAGTTTGACAATCTATCAAGGAATGGTTGTTATTCCCTATTGCAATGAACCTGGAGCGCAGTAGGCACCCAATGACAATGAAATATCCCAGATTTGAGAGAAGCAGGAGAACTCAGTAGAAATCTGGAGATAGAGAAGGTTTCTTAACTCTTAAAAAAGAATCAGTTTGCCCCTAAAAAGTGTTTAAATAGATGTCACATACTAGAAGCTCACAAACTTACCCAAAGTTTTACGTGAGTGACTCTTTACAGAAAGGTATTATTAAGGTATTATTTACAATTAATTGGAATTCACTACTGAGGTTACTCAGGTGCATCTACACATAAGACCCTTTAATAGACTGAATTTTCTAATATTCAGCCTCCAACATTAGTAGAACTCAATTTTAGGTTATACAGTGCTTTAGGCCAGGTCTGGCTTGGATTAAATCCATATTTTGAAAATCCAAGCACTGATTTATTTCATGCCTAAGGCCAATATAATTGGAACATACTCCATGCTTCATAAACAAAATACTTGGGTAGTGAAAGATTCCAATTCCAAGACAGAAAAGTATTCAGGAGGCTAACAAGTGCATCTGTTTTGCCTTATTCAGAAACACAAATTAAAAAACAACACCACCAATAATCATAACAACACCCTGCCAGAACCCTGCCCATTTGAATGCATATGGTTTACTGCAATTTTGCTTGTGATGAGTATTTATTATTGTGCACTTTTAAATGGAGTCTTTGCTATTCGAAATCTGGATCTGAATTGCCTGGGAGTTCGCAAAGTACCATATCTGTACTTGGACATCACCTACCCTCAAGCCCACTTCACCGAATGTCATGGACTCCAGTCACTCTCACTATGGGCCTCCCTGATTCTTTGCCTTTTCAAAACATTCTATAGTCTCCAGGAATTTCCCAGGTCACCTGGGGCATCAGTTGCTGCTAATGTACCCCTGCAAGCCTGCATTCTTCCATTTACCTTCTGTTTCCATACTTCCCATTCCTCTGACTTCTAGGCTCATGAAGAGAGAGGAGGTATGAAGAAGGCAATTATCACCTCTATTGCTTTCCTGCTGCTGCTATACACAGTATGGCAAACTTGGTGGCTTAACACAACACATATATTATCTTACAGCTTGGGAAGTCAGAAGTTTCTCTAGGCTAATGTCAAGGTGTCAGCAGGGCTCGTTCCTCCTGAAAGTTCTGAGGGGAGAATCTGTTTCCTGGCTTTTGTCAGCTTCTGGTGACCTCTTATGTTCCTTGGTGTGTGACCTCTTCCTCCTTGTTCAAAGGGTGTAGCTCCAATCTCTGCTTCTATCATCACACCACCTTCTCTTCTGACTGTAGTCAAATCTTCTTCTACGTCCCTCTCAAAGGATGCTTATGATTATATTTAGGGCCCATCCAGATTATCCAGGATACTCTCCCTATTTTAAGATTCTTCATCACATCTGCTAAGTCCCTTTTGGCCTTTGAACAAAACATCGCATATATGTCCCTGCCCTCATGGAGCTCAGAGGTCACATTATCCCATTACTAAATCCTGTGTGACCTCCCCCTACTCCCTCCCCTGCTGTTTTGAATTTACCCTTCCAAGTCTAGTCCTGCCTTCCTGACCCTCGATCCACATAGCACTTCTTTCTGGGAGGATGGGACAACAACAGAATTCATTTTACCATGTAACATGATTAATTTATTAGCATTAAAAATATACTCAGATGATGTTTTATTCTTTAGTTATTATGTTTACTTCACCTAACCTGAATTTGCATGGAAAAACATTGTAATGTCCTAGGCATGGGTTAAATGTGTGAAGGTTCCTAATCTCTTTTGAATAGGGATTAGTAACTGCGTAAGTATTGCCCAAGAAATAGCTGATTCCTAGAGAATGAAAGCTGCTTTTACTGCAAAGTGCTAAATGACTACTTGGACATGTGAACTGTTTATAGTATCCATCTTTACAGATAGGATGCTTCCACCTACTGGCTGGAGAATTTCACAATCATCAGTACTACACAGGTAATTTCTACTTGGATCTTTCTATTTGTTTCTGATTTGTAGGCATGATGTCAGCTCCTGTCCACCTAGGCCTTTTTTCCTCCAAAACTTACTAGCTCTCTCTGGTCCCAGCTTCTGGGGTGATTGAATAAACTAGCCAGGGTGTTGTGTTATAAAAATTTTTAGGCAGCTACATCTACCCAAGAGGACTTCTAAGGCCATAAAGGAGTCTTGAGACACAGAACACACTTAGAGAAGCCTGAAGAAATAAGCAAGATGATTCAAAGAGGTAAGAAGAATTTCAGGAGACACTTAATTAGCAGTTCTTCAGGACAGCAGAATTCCGTTGCTCCAAAGACAATTTTGGGGATAGTGACTAGTCTTTGTTATGTCATGTGAGAGCAATAACTTGAGGATTCTCTAAGAAAGTTACAATTTCCAGATATTCCAATATTTATTTTTGTGGTCTGTAGTATCAAGAACATATCAGAAAATAGGGCTAATTAGGATTTCTATTATAGAAAACCAAATGTTATACTGGAGCCATTGAAAAGGACACACATTTTTGTCCTTTGAGTATGAACAAATATTCTGAGTTTGAGACAAAGAAAACTAGAAAGAGTTGAGGGAAGGAATATCTATATCATATAAAATATATTAGACAACTTTGTCATAAGTTCCTATGGAATTAGCATGAATGTGGTCTATAATCAAATAACTGTAAAGTGAAACAATAGTGAGTTTCCATTTTGCAATGAATTATCCAAATTGAAAAAAATATATGACTGATGGATATGAATTGAGAGATGCAATATATATATGCAGGGACTATTATTGATAGAATATTTCTGGAAAGGAATTCAAAAATTGAGTTTTGAAAAAGCTTACACTCTTTGAATCAGTAATTTTTGTTCTAGGATAGTATATTATAGAAATAATAATAGATGTATTCAAATGTGTATAAAAAGATGTTCATTATAGTATTGTTTATAATTAGAAAAAGCCTGTTATAATAGCTACTATGTATTGAGTGATTATAATGTTTCTGACATTGTGCTTGATCCTTGATCCTAAGAGACAGCAGGCAATGAAGGAAAGAGGAAAGAGAAGAGAGGGAAAAAGAAATATAAGAAAATAGAAGTATGGAGTATTGCCTAACCCCTCTGTTTCTGAACAGCCTCATGAGTTGGTATTTCAGGCTTTAGAACGAGATAGATTAGAGGTAAAAGCCTTAGCAGTGGTTTAATTGGTGGCTCTCTTAGAAAAAGGCCAATCTTGGCTCCACCGCACCACAGTACATATTGATACTCTGAAGTTATGCTACCCAATAAGGCAGACCTAGCTACACGTAGCCTCTTTAAATTAAATAAAATTTTAAAATTCAGTTCTTTGGTCATACTAGCCACATTTGAAGTGCTCAATAGCCACATGTATCTAGTCGCTACTACATTTGAAAGTACACTAGTAGAACATTTTCATCGTCACAGAAAATGCTTTTGCATAGCATTGTCCTGAAGACTTAACAAAGACATCCTTGAGTAGACTTTCAATGCCTTGTTGGGCAGCAGGAAAATTGTAATCCTCTGTTCTACTTCAGACCCCCCATCCTGTAGTCATTCTTTTTAGTATTTGTCATCACCTAGAACTGCTCCAAAATGATAAATGTAGTTTTCCATTTTTTTCCTTCATCTCATTTCCTCGATTACTTCCAGTATACTCTTCCTACTAACTCATTGAATCTTCAATTTATTGTTTCCTTTATTTTCTCCTTATCCATTAGTACACTGATGTCCAATAAAAATATAATACCAAATATAGTATGATCATTATACTATTGATCATACTATATTCTCTTTATTACCTTAAGGAAGTTCTAGTTATAGTTTGCCAAGTGTTTTAATCATGAGTAAATGAAGTTTATCAAGTGCCTTTTCTACATCTTTTGAGATGATTATGTGAATATGAGTTTAAGATTTTTTTATCTTTATTCTGCTGATGGAGTGAGTTATCTTAATTGTCATTTGAACCTTAAGTCATTCGTTGATGACAATAAACACTCTCAGAAAATTGGAAATGGAAAGGAACTTCCTTAACCTACATCTATAAAAACATACAGCTTAGCCTCTTAATTGTAAAAGACGGGAAAATGTTCTCCTCTAATATTGGGAACAAGGCAAGGACGCCTGCTCTCACCACTTCTATTTTGGGATATGATAGTCCAGAGAGGACATTAGATAGTACAATAGGGCAAGGGGTAAAAAAGGCATCCAAATTGGAAAGGAAGGAGTGCAACTCTATTTGCATGCAACATGGTAATCTACATTAAAATCCTAAGAAATATATTTTTAAAAAAATACTAGAACTACTCAGTGAAATTAGTAAGGTTGCAGGATACAAGTTCAATATACAAAACTCAGTTTTATTTCTATATACTAGCCTTAAACATTCAGAAATTAAAATTAAAGGAATATGATTTTTAATTAAAAAAACATGAAATGTTTAACAAATTTGACAAAACGTGAAAGACATGTACACTGAAAACTACAAAACTGTGCTGACAGAAATTAAAGAAGACTTAAAAGAGTTGTTTATGGATTGTATGACTCAGTATTGCTACGATGCCAATTATACCAACTTGGTTGTATTGTTGTAAGAAACAGTGGTGGAAAGTAGGGCAAAGGGATAGAGAATTACAAATGTTACATTGCTTAAATAGGTCAGAGCAAGCATCTGTGAGGCAGCAGCAATTGAGTAGAAAGATGATGACAGTAATAAAACAGACATCTGGAGGAAAAGTATTCCAGGTAGAGGGAAGAATAAGTGCAAAACCGTTATGACAGAAACATGAATGGATGTTTCTGTAACATCAACTACGCTTATGTTTCTGGGAAGTGATAACTAAGTAGGAAACTTTTAGGAATAATACTAGAGGGAGAACCAGGGAAGAAATTCTGTAGGTTATGGTGAAATATAGAAAGGACTTGACTATTTCTTCAAATTGAGCTGAGAAGCCAATGGAAGATTCTGAGCACAATTTTCACAGAGAATTTCATCATGTGCATCAGTGTTGTTTGACCCTTTAAACAAAATGAAATGGTGACTGTTTTCAACATTTTTATTACATCCATTGATAATGGGGTAACTGCTTCCTATAAAATTACAGACAGCTTCCTTACCATCTTTTACTGTTTTTCTAGCTTAAGTGTTTGCTTTTAACATCACTTCATTGCTGTAATTTTTCTTTAAATGAAAAATTCATTTATTAATTCAAAAATATTTATTATTTACTAGGTACCAGGCACTAGCACTAGGGATATAGCAGTGAACAAAATAGATTAAAACCTCTCCTTGCTTTTCTGGACCTTACACTGTAGTCTAAATTTATGGTTGCCAAGTCAGGGGAAGACAGATGGTAAACAAAATAAGTGGCTAAAATTTATAGTATGATGGAAAATGAGAATAAAGTAAAGTAGTAAGAAACTATATTGAGGTCAAATTGGGGTAATATTTAAAAGGATGGTCAGAAAAGACCTCACTGAAAAAGAATCATTTCTGTGGGTACTAAAAGATGGCCATGGAGTGAGCTATGCAGCTATCTGAAGAAGAACCTTCTAGGATGAAAAAAACAGCAAATACAAAGATCCTGCGTATAGGCCTATATCTTATAGGACCTTGGGTTCATTCTTTGGACATAATTTATACTGTGATGTAGGAAGCCATTGGAGGATTTGAGCAGAGCAGTGTCATGATATGACCTGTTTTGACATAAGGATTTTGGCTGCTGCATTTAATTTTACATGGGGAGTAGGGTTGGGGAAGAGGGGTAGGGAGTGCAAGAAGATAAAGTAAAATAAAAGCTGAAGGATGTTGCAATAATTCAGGACCAGAGTGATAGCCATGGAGGTGGTAAGAAGCAGTCGGATTCTGGATATATTTTGAAATTAGAGCCTGATGTGGTGTGAGTAAGAGAGCAGTCAAGAATGATTACAATATTGTGTGTGTGTGCGTGTGTGTGTGTGTGTGTGTGCGTGCACACATGTGCATGTGCAACTAAAAGTATAGCATTACAATGTACTGAGACAGGGAATATTACAGGAGAAAGATGAGCACAGCTTGGGAAATGTTATCTATGAGATACCTATTACATATCTAAACAGAGATGGTGATCAGGCAATGGGGAAAAAATTAGAGTTTAGGTGTAAAGACCCAGCCAGATATTAAAAATCTGGAATTATCAACATATAGATAGAATGAAATACAGGAAAAAAGATGAGATTACCAAAATACAATGTTTGCATCCTGAGATTTTTATAGAATACATGGGAGTTGAAGACTGAGATGCTCCAACTCAGAGGCCAAAGATACAAAAAGGATTTAGTAGATGAGGTGGAAATAGAAAAGCCAGTCAATTGAGAGGAAAACCCACAAAAATGGTGTCCTGGAAAGTATTTCCAGGAGGAAATACTCAGCTGTGAAAAATGCTGCTAGTAGTTCAAGTCAGATGAGACTCTTACATGTAGCATTTAGGTAATTTATAACTTAGGTAAGAGTAGTTAGAGTGGAGAGTTGGGGGCAAAAACTTGATTGAAGTGTACTCAAGAGAGGACGTGACGAAACTAATGGAAAACAATAATCATAGAAAGCCTTTTGAGAAGTTTTCTTTTTCTTTTTTTTTTTTTCTTCTGTAAAAATAGCAGAGAAATACAGCAATACCTAGAAAGGGAATGAGATCAAAAGAGATAATTTTTTTTAAAATGGGAAAGTGACAGCATGTTTATATGCTGATGGGAACATTTCTTTAGAAAGGGAAAATTCATCTCCTTGGGAACAGAAGGAGAGGAAGCAATCTGGTGCACAAGTGGATGTTGGCCTTGGCTGGAGAATGGACAATTCATCAAGGCAGAATATGTGGTACTGATGCAATAGGTAGATAGATGTGGTGGAAGGAGATTTGGGAAGTTTTTGTTTCTTTGTTGTTGTTTTTTTATTTATTTGGGGTGACACTGGTTAATAAAAATATATAGGTTTTAATTGTATAATTCTATAATGCATCATCTTTATATATTGCATTGTGTGTTCGCCACCCAGAGTCAGTTCTCCTTCCATCACCATATATTTGACCCCCTTTACCCTCTTCTACCACCCACTCCCCACTTGTCCTCAGGGAACCACTAAACTGTTGTCTGTGTCTATGAGTTTTTGTTTCTTTGTTTTTCTTGTTCATTTGTTGCTTTCAGTTTTATATCCCACATATGAGTAAAATTATATGGTTCTCAACTTTTTCTGTCCGACTTATTTTGCTCAGCATGATAATCTCAAGATCCATCATGTTGTTGCAAATGACAGTACTTTATCTTTTTCTTATGGCTGAGTAATAGTCCATTGAATTTTTGTTCTTTATTTTTGTCAGTGAAATCGTTATTAGCCAAAGGTGGGGACAGGAGAAGATGTGTTCAAGTTTTGAGGAGAGAGAGGAAGGCAAAAAAAAAGTTACTCAGAAAGCAAGATGACATCGATTAGGAAAATGCAACATCATACCTAGGCAAAATAAAAGACCCATTTGAGCTTTATTACCACAAATTTAAAGTCAACATGATTAAGGTTGTTTTCTTCAACCACATTCATCAGCACAGATGAATGGACAGAACAGTCTGACAGTTAGATTTAATCAAGATTGTAGTTTTGTCAAGCAATTATAAGAATCACAAATAACTTGACAATATGTGGAAGAAAATGATTCCCATGACAATTAAATTTAACCCAGATGTGGAGGACACTGATGACCTGAAATAAGGAACAGTGAAATCTCTGGTAGAATTAATCAATGGACTATAGATCCTGGTCAGTGGAAGCAATGTTGCATCGAGGTACTACAGAGTGTGAGCTGGAAAAGAGACAGTGGCAATCCAATCCACAAAACTGATGTTACAGAGAAGTTGTAGTTTTGGGTGTGACAAGGTCTAAGATATGTCCATTGGAGCGAGCAAAAGTAAGATCATTGGAGAAATGAAGGTTAAAAAAACTAAGAAGCCACAGAATTATAAGGATTCTCTTCATGGTCATTGAAATCACCAATAATTATCATAAGTACTATTTTGAGAGATTGGCTTTGAATCAAAAACTAAAATTTTCATGGAATAAGTGACTCAAGGATTGGTACTTGATGCCAACAGAAGGGTAAATAATAGCATCTTTTGAAATGAAATTCAAAACTATGGATTCTGAGGAAAGAGGCTGTGAAAATGGAAAGGCAAATTGGAAACCGGTCCATCTGGTACAGAGCAATGATGCAATATGGAGAATGAGGCAGTCCCTATGGATCATGGCAGCAGGAGAGGCAGTGTCTTCAGGGAAGGACCAGGTTTAAGTTAGAGCAACAAGGTAAAGCAAAAGAAATTCAGAGAAGAGCCTGAAGGTAAAGATAATTCTACTTGTGGTTAGCAATCAGTTTCAAAAAGCTCAAGAGAAGGCTCTCAGTTCAAGACTGAGAGAGGAATAGAAGTTGAAGGGCAAAAACAGAGACATGCAGAGCCATGGGGATTAGACAGGAAATGTTGGGAGTGATCAAACAATCCCTATCTTCTTATGGTGGTGACTAACATAGGAGAGAAGATGGCCATAATAAAATTAATCATGATGATGCCAGGGCTTAGTGTCAGTGGGCAGAGATATGTGGGGTTCCTTCCAGCCTCCTGGAGCTGCCTCTTGACCATTGCCAAGAGCAGTATGGTGGGCAGACAATGACGGGTTTGCTTTGAGCTTGAAGGCTCCCTCTCAAAGTATGTTTGTGGCACCCACCTGAGAACCCTGGAATAAAGACTGTTGGAAAAACTGCTGAGCACATTTCTTAGATATTTTATTTTTGTTAATTTGATATGAATTCATTGTTTTATATATTTATAATACATAAATAACATACAATGACTCTTTTTAGGTACTAGGAATTGAATCTATAATGTATCAGGTAATGTGTAAAGTTAAAGCTCTTTACATACATTATTTAATCTTCACCCCAAATATTGTCTTCCTATTTTCTAGATGAGGATAATGATGTTCAGAAAGTTTAAATAACCTACTTAAGTTGATACTGTTAACAGGTATTAGAGACAACTTGGTATCAAATTTTATCAGACTTCAAAGACCACGATATGTCATCAGAACTATGATGATTATCTCTGATGTAAATACTACTATATTTTTTAAGCAAATTTTGCAATTCTATTGACCCATGGATGTTAGCATAATATTGATCTTGAAAGAACTGTTGCAAACTCCTTTCCTCTGACCACTTTTATTCTTTCACAAGTCACGTAACAACAAATTACTTAAACAGTCATGGCAGAAAAAAGGTCACTTAAAACGCTCTTTGATCTATGGCAACACTCCAGAATTTCACCAGATAGGTTTAGTCTAGGAACTAGAAATGTTCTCAGTTAATTTGTACTCTTTTACCTTCATTCTTCCTATACAGTTTTCTCAAACAATGTGATGTGTCTTGGTGGATTGGAAATTTGAAGAGAAAATCATTAGCATGGGAACACCAGATATGTAGTCCCAGTCTGAATGAAAAGAGAGTCAATAAACAAACAAACAAAACAAAAAAAGCAAAACAAAACAAAACAAAAACTGAAAATGTTCTTTTCTATAGTGGTTCTCAAAATTTGGTATTACATAAAAATTAACTGAGCTGCTTATTTAAAAAAAAAAAAAGCATAATCTGTTCTCAATTGAATAAGAATCTCCTGGGTATGGGCCTGGATGGCCATATATTCTGATTCAACAGAGAACTATTTGAGAGCCAGGGTCCTAATCTTCATAACCTCAGGTCTATGTTTCTCTTTACAGTTCCCTTTAATAAGGAAATTAGAATTTCCCAACCCTTCTCCTCTCCATACTCTCTGGTTCCCCCATGATTGCAATAATTTCATGAATAAACCAAGATAGAACTAATTTATCAAATGACTGAGATATAGAACTTAAATACATATTACTGCAGTTGTATCAAAAAATGTACTTCAGAAGTGATAAGGGGTAACAAAGTTGTCATATATGCATCCTCACATTGCTACATATATATTCACATTGTCTCTCTATTTAATAGTCACATATAATAGTTATTATGTATCTCTTGTCTATATAATAGTTATATAAAATAACTGTTAAATATATGTTCTCTACATAATAGCTACATATAAAATATAACAAATATACATATTTGTTTATGTGAGAGAAAAGGGATTTGAATCTAATTTACATTAGTATACCTCCAGAATAGAGTCCAATGTCTGAGGTATAGAGGTATAGTAGCCACTCAAAAATGTTTGACTTAATGAATGAGTAAACGAAAATTAACCCCTCCTCAAGAAAAGATCCAAATGGTTCAAACTCCCCCCTTCTCTAAAAACCAAGTCAACAGAAAGAAACTATGTGACCTTTCTTTCTTCAAGATTCCATGTAAAGAATATATCATGCAAAGTAGTTGTGACTTTGTCATTTTTTTTAAATTCTGTCACTTGGAAGACCTGTCTTGTAATGAATTGGTGCTTCACTATTCCATATGGAACATATTATATCCATCCACATTATATTAGAACTGCCCCTAAGTATCAAGCAAAAAGAGGGTAATTTATGTTTTGAATGCTAAAGTAAACTGCAGGCACATTTTAAAAATCACCTTAAATTATTCTCTATTTGGAAACATTTTAAGTACCTTGGATAATCTGTTGTATTTGTATATTTAAAGAAAAATTTCATATGAGACCAAGTTAATTAAGTAAACAAATGTAAGTTATGCTCAGAAGTAAAGCTCAATAACTCAACTTTCATAGAAAAAATATTTTATAGATTCTGACAAAAATAACCTTTAAAATACAGGAGTCTGGAACAGACTCTTAGAATAGCTAGTTAATTTTCTTCTGGTTACCTAGGACAATGACCTGATGGTTAATCATTATTGGACTGGTTTAAAAACACCTAACAAACTATTTAAAGGGAGACTTCAACAAAAGTTAAAGGGATGGAATTGTTGCTGTAGAACTCTCATTCCAGGTAAGAACCTTTGAGATTTTCTAATTTTAACGTTTCTTTTATGTGGGAAAATTATACAAATTTCAAGAACAAAATATTTTTATGGACATGATAAATATTACACATTTTATGCCTGTGTCTTCTACACACTTACGTTCTAAGCCCTTAAAACCTATTAAATATCCCTTTTGGGAATGGATGAGCCACAGGTTTATATATACTTTTAAAAATAAAATACAGAAAATCAGACATTCATAATCTGAAAATAAAGTTTGAAATCCTGTTCCCAGAGCTTGAAGTCTGAAAAAATGGACCTCTCATTACCTTCTCAAAATATGCTACAAGGCAATTATTTTCACTAACTACCTAGAATTATGAAATGCATCCCCTATTTCTTTGATTCTATCTTAACTGGGTAATTTGGGGTGGAGAGTTAGTTGGCCAACATGAAGAAATGGGATGTGTCTCAAGTCACTTACCAACCTTTAGTTTCCTTTATTCAAGGTGAGGAAAAAGAAAGACGTTTTCCCGGATAATTTTATCTCTGATTAAATGAAAACCTATATATGCTCAGCACAGTTCCTGATACAAATTAAGGACTCAATAAATGTTATTTCAATTCTCCCATTCAGAAAGGTGGTTACCCTTAAAAGACAAATGTTATTGTCAAAGTAAGCGGAGGATGGGGGGGGGGAGTTTTTCCACAAGAGGGGTAAGAAGTTAATAAATGCTATTTTCCCATATTCCCTCCTTAGTTCCACAGGTATATGGTAAAAACTGGGTCACTTGATTGCACTGCTTCTATAATCCCTCAAATAGTAAAAGCTTTACACAGATGAGCAGAGGCTGGTGAGATTCTTTCCTCCATTCCACCTCAATCAAACTAAGCAGAACTGGGCTATTCTGTTCAAGGAAGAGTTGCAATGCTACATCTAAATGCCTGTGGTCCTGTCTTATAAATATATTGTATCCCCAAAATTCATTTATATGTCATATATTTGGAATTCTGAGGAAAAAAGTATGTCCTGAGGAAACCACATTAAATGTCTCCAAGTCAGGCTTAAAGTGCCATGTTGAAGTGGAAAGTTTGATGTTTAGAGTCAAGCCTACATTGATAGTCCAACTTTCTAATTACTTTGTAGTAACTTTCCAATTTAGTCTTTCTCAGAAATGAGGGGGAAAACACCTGCGTTTCCTTTTTTTTTTTTTTCTGGATATTTTCCCCATCATCTAGGAGAAAGTTGTGGAATAGTAGTCTGTCTGGGAAAGTTGTGGAAGTATAGGGAGAGTAATAACGATATTACAAGCTATATTTTCCAGTGGAGTAGCAGTGTGGGAGAAGATTTTTTAATTGGGAGTAACTGGGAAAATATCTAAGAGGGGTGACTTCTGGCAGAACTACAACCAAGAGATGAGGAAGAATATTATAGGTTCTAAGAGGAAACAGAAGGTTGTTTTTTTTTTCCCTCCCTGGGGACGTTGGTCCCACATGGCTGAAGGTGCTTATGGGTGTATTGGGAAATGAGACTGAAAACAAGAGCTGGATTGAATTTGTGAAGAATCTCAAATAGGAAGTGTGAATTTTATTTTGTGTGGAACAGGGGACCTCTGAAAGATTCTGAGGATACATATGATATGTATAGGATGGAGAGTGGGCTGAGAGACAGGATAATCATACAAGCAATTTAATCAATTGCAGTAAACATGGTTAAGAGTGGTGAGATAATAGCCTTCAAGAATATTTGTTCAGTAGCCAAAAAACAAACAAACAAACAAAAACCTAAAGTTAAAAGGTGACTATCCACTTTGCAAATCATTCATAGAAATTTGCAATTGTGAGATTCACAATTAAAAAATGATTTTTCTAACATTTAAATTCTGAAGGAAGAAACAGAGAGAGGTATTCATGAAACAAACAACATGAAATTTATCAAAAGGCTGCTTATAATTTTGGGACCAACAAACTACCTGTTTTCTCCTCACTCCACTACATTTAGTAACTGTACAGGTACAGGCATGTGTGGAGGACAGTCAAAATTATAATAATAACTGAGATTCACTTAGGTGTACACAGGTGTGGATTTCTGAATTCATGCCTCTGTTTACATACACTTATATATACAATAGTGATAATATCTTCAGATATTTATTATTTCCATATTTACACATTCATTAAACATACATAATATGTATTTATGGTCTTTATTTATAATGTAGGGAATCAATAAACCCTTGTTGAATAGATTAATGAATAAAATACACAGTCGATCCTCATTATTTGTGGATTGTATGTTTATGAAATTGCCCACTCACTAAAACTTATTTGTAACCCCCAAATCAATACTGCAACTCTTTCATGGTCATTCACATACCTGCAGAGTGTGGCAAAAATTGTGAGTTGTCCTACACAGGTATTTCCAGCTGAGGTCAAACAACGTGTGGCTCTGCCTTCTTGTTTCAGCTCTCATAAACAAGTGACTTTTTCGTAGCCTACTTAGCGCCCTATTTTTTTTTTTTTAATCTTTGTCCTTTTTGTTGGTGGTTTTGCTGTTAAAACAACTCTCAAGCATACTGCTGAAGTACTGTCTAGTGTTCCAAGTGCAAGAAAGCTGTGATGTGCCTGATGAAAAAAATGTATACGTTACATAAGCTTTCCTTAGGCATGAGTATAGTGTTGCTGACCACAGATTCAACACTAATAGATCAACAATATAAATTAAATAAGGTGTCTTTAAACAGCAACATACAGGAAATAAGGTTATAAATCAATCCATTGATGAGAATGTTGTGACCAGAGGTACACAGGCACCTAACCCTGTCTTTCCCCTAGGAGCAGTGCTCACTGTTTGGTATTTTAGTTTTTACAGCAACTTTTTAGAACATTGCTACTGCAAATAAAGAGAAACAACTGTACTTAGAATATATATCAAATATATTGTATCATTAATGCTTTATTGATAATCATATCTATGCTTACATGTGTTTCTATACAGAGATATTTTAGATACATAAATGTATATTATGCACATACATATAAAGAAGAATACATTTTCTAAACCTCAATGAAGAACCTACTAATCTATATAAAAAAGCAAATCAAAGGAACAAATTGACTGATTTTACTAGTCTTTAAAATAGGGGATTAATAACTCTCAAAATTATAATTCCTCTTGTACTTTGAACTCAAAACTCCAGTGGGAATGTATCCTACAGCTATGATCACACATAAATGAAATGACATATTAAAATTTTCTAATGTGAAATAATTAGATACAACCTAAATATTTATCAACATGAAACTAGCTAGACTTATCATGGACAATTTAATACCCTACATCATATGAAAACTGAGGAAGTTATTTATTAATATAAAGTTAAGTGTATAAAGCAGAGTAAAAAGGTAGAGAACAGTGTTAATAGTATGCTGTCATTTGTGTTAAAAGAGGAAAGTATTATGCATGTAATTTAAAAATGCATATTATATTTCTGGGTAAGTTTCACTAAAAGCTGATAATATTAGTCCTCTTTAAAATATGTCTTCTTGTTCTTTTGCACTTTCAACTACATGCATATATTTTCTCTTCAAAAATAGATGAACAAAATTAAAATAAAGTAGTATCATTATGATGGTTATCTCAACCATGGCAGAGTCTGTTTAAGAGGTGGTTAGAGTACAAATTCTTCTTTTGAACAAGTTCAAAGTCTTCCTGCATTTCATGCCTGTTTCCAGAGGTATCTCCTCTATGAAACCTTCTTAGGCCACTCTAATTACAATTGATGACATCATTTTTCTACCCATTTTGACTATCTGGTGTGGGCAAGACACTGTTTGGCACTTTGAAAAGCTAAAAATAGGTAAATTCAACATATATTTGCCTTCTTAAATCTTATAATGTAGCTATGTACAAAATAAAAACAAATTTCATTTCTGTAATTTAACAGTTTTGTTCATCTAATCTAGTGTATGATTCTGTATTATCTTATTTATTTGTTGTTTCAATTTTCTCTCCATCAATGTATCTTTCCTACTGAATTATAATCTCCCTAAAGCTAGGACTCTGTGTGTGTGTGTATTTGTGTGTGTGTCCAGCATTTACCTAGCCCAGTGCTCAGGACATAGTAGGTCCTGAATGAATATTAGTGGTTTTCTGGATTGATTGATGTTGCCCTTGTGGCTTTTCTTGTTTCTGAGATGTATATTGTTGACGTGAAATCAACTATACTTTTTCTCCCTGAATAGGTCATCACTTTGAACAAAACATCGGTGACAATTGAAAACATTCACATAATATCTTTAGTTCAATGATGGACCAAAATCAACATTTGAATAAGACAGCAGAGGCTCAATCATCAAGGAAAAGCAAAAATAGATGCTGCAATGGATTCAAGGTGGAACGAGTTTCATGTTTCCAAACTAAAATAAGGGAAGGGGAAATTTTTCTTTAAAGAAACATGCCTAGCAGGCAGTTTTTAAAAAGAACATTGTATTTCAAATTAGAGTTTTCAAGTGAAGTATACATTGAAATATTATAAGAGTGATCCATATGTTGATTTAAATCAGTTTTTAATGTGAAAAAAAAAGACTTTTTGGTGATATTTCTGATGGCATTTAGTTTATTAATGATGAAATCCCTTGGTATCTTCTCTTTGGTTCTTGATTGACCAAAAGACGTTTATAATAAATATAATTAAAATAAGTTGTTGTAAAATGGATAACACATAAAAATAGTCTTAGAATTGACCTATAAATAGAAATTAATCAATCTTATGAATCACTTTGTAGTCCTGACCTATTTAAATAATTTTTAGAAAACAGCATTTTTATTTTAATAGCTTAAATTGTCTGATTGCTCTCTTCTAAACGGGCACCATACATGGGGTAGGGGGGTCTAACCTAATGATTTAATAACCTCCTGAAGCTTCCTTCCCCCCATCTTAATACCATCACATTGGGGTTTGCATTTCAACATATAAATTTTGAGGGGTTACAGACATTCAGCCCATAACATACCCTTTCATTTTTAGCCTTTGTGTGTCCTTAGATCTAAAATGAATATCTTATAGACAGCATGTAGTTGGATCTTCTTATTTTATCCATTCAGCCAATCTATGTCTCTTAATTGGTGTGTTTAATCAATTTACATTTAGTATAATTACAGATAGGGGAGGAATTACTATTGCCATTTGTTGGTTTCTTTCTCTTTTATCATTGCTTGCCCCTCATTTCCTCTCTTGCTGTATTCCTTCGTGTTTCATTGTTTTTGCATAGTGATATAATTTGATTCTTTTCTTATTTACCTTTATGCATTTTCTATAGATATGTCCTTTATGGGTACTATTGCCATTACCAAAAGCATCTTAGTCATAACAATCTATTTTAAACTGATAATGACTCTACTCTTTTACATACCTGACTCCCTCTCACTTTACATTATTGATGATACGAATTATCCTTTTTTTATATATCATAGCCATTAACATAGATTTACAATTACTTATGCTATTTTAAATCTCTAAATCAGATTTATAAATAATTTACTCACCTATATTACAGTAATACAAGATTCTATGTTTCTTTACTAGGGAATTTTATATTTTATTATAGTTTTGTGTTGCTGTTTATCATCCATTCACTTTCACTTGTAGGCCTCCCTTCAGTATTTTTGTAGAGACTGACTGGTGATGAATTCCCTCAGGTTTCTTATCTAGGAAAGTCTTGATTTCTCTGTTCCTGAATTTTACTGGATATAATATTGTTAGTTAGCTGTCTTTCTTTCAGTACTTTGAATATTTCATCCCACTCCCTTCTAGCTGGCAAAGTTTTTGCTGAGGAATCTGATGCTGATCTAAGAGGAGTTCCCTTGTGATGAGTCACTTTTCTCTCACTGCTTTCAAGATTTTCTCTTTATGACTTTGGACCATTTTATTGTGATGTGTCTTGGTGTAAGTCTAATTACATTTATCCAAGATGAATTTGTTTGAATGTATTGAATTTGTATGTATATTTCTCCTCAGATTTGGGGAAGTTTGGCCGTTATTTTTTCAAGTAATTTCTCTGCCCCTTTCTATCTTGTACTCCCATAACGCATAAGTTGTTCTGCTCAATGGTATACTATAAGTCCTTTAGACTCTCTTCAGTTTCCATTCCTTTTCTTTCTTTCTTTCTTTTTTCTTTCTTTCTTTCTTTCTTTCTTTCTTTCTTTCTTTCTTTCTTTCTTCCTTTCTTTCTTCCTTCTTTTTTTTCTTTCTTTCTTTAATTTTTTAAATTTTGTATTTTGCTCCTTTGACTCAGTCTCTAAGTTCATTGATTCTTTTTTCTGTCTGGTCAAGTTTAATGTTGAGTTCCTTTAGTGAAGTTTGAAATTAGATAATGCATTTTTCAGTTCCAGAATTTCCCTTTGGTTCTTTATAGTTTCTATTTCTTTGTTAATATTCTAATTTTGTTTTTGCATCATTTTTAAAATTTTGTTTAGGTGTCTATCTGTGCTGTGTTTTAATCCCTTGAGCATTCTTGTGATGGCAATTTTGAAATATTTTTTTGGCAATTCATATATCTTTGTTTCTTTAGGGGAAATTTATGGAGATTTAATTTGTTCCTTTAAATGTGTTATGACATCCTTTTTCTTTTTTTTTTTTGTTTTGGCATTTGAAGAACCAGCCAATTCTCTCAGACTTTGTGGTCTGGTTTTGTACAGGGAAGACTTTCACTACTCAGCCAAACTAGAGATTCTGGAGATTTCTCAAACTTTCACTAGGTGCATGTCCTCTCTAGGCTATTTGAACAGATTCACTGGTTTCCACCTAGGAGCTTCCCCTGGTGTCTGTCTGAGATACTGTAGCCTCTCTTGTTTTGTAGTAAATCATAATGCTGGCTCTCCATCTAGTGTATATCTGTGGTACTGCAGATTCTGGTACATGTTTTATCATCTTTGTTCTGAGATCCTCAACCTGGCTGGCCACTCATTTTTGTCAGTACTTGGATACAGACTAGTTTCTCAATCAGTCCTCGTAAAAGTCAGTACATTGGACATAAATTCTATTTTTATCTCTTTCCAAAGAAAATATGGGATTTTGGGGTTTTGTCCCAATTGTACCAACCATGCTTGGAGGGGAAAAGGCTCTGGTAAGAGAATGGAAGGTGTCACAAATTTTCCTACTGTGATTCCATATGGTTGGTTGGCTTCTCACTGCCTGGCATGCAGGAATATTTTACCTGATTTCGGGTTTTTTCACAGAGGCATTTTTCAATTTATTGTTGTTAAATGCATGTGTCTCTGGGGAGAGGAGGGTAGAGGCTTCCAATTCTGCATTTTGCTGACATCACTCCCACACACATTTTTCTTTTTAATTTCTGATACCAATAACATGATTTTTGAAATGATTGGAACCTGAAAATTTTGCATTTCTGTTTTATGATGTAAGACTGCATATGATTCTGCAATTTTCAGAATTGACTCCCCTTAAAGTCATAATTTTCGTCTCACTCCATTGGGCAAATTTAGTATTTTTCTCCTATGCTCTTCCTTTTACCAGCTTAGTGAAACAGGTTTGGATACGCTTTTACCTTTTGTGTTTCATTCTTAGATGACTTTCTACATCTTATGTAAGAATTATTAATTTTTCTAATACGTTGTACCATTTTATAGCTTTTCTCAAGTTGTTTCAACTTCACTGAAATTTCCCTATATATGAAGGAAAGTACATATATGTCGCCAACATGGAAGAGCTGTAGTGGACCTTTTATCTCTTTTCTTTAGCATAGCCTCATGTAAGGCACATAGGAGGTTCTGGCTAGACAAAAGTTCAACAAATATTTTTTGAACATCTCTGTGGCAGGCACTATTCTAAGCACTGGAGATATAACAGTGAACAAAAGAAACCTCTGCTCTGAAAAAGGTTATATTCAAGTAAAGGCAATGTACATTAAACAAATAAAGAAGTGAAATAGAATATGAGGGGAAAGTGGTATAATTTTTAATAGGTTGGTTGAGGAAAGCCTCACTGTGAAGTTATGTTGAGCAAGAACCTCAAAGAGGTGAAGGAGTGAGTGATAGGAATATGACTATGGGGAAGAACTTTCTGTGCAGGAAGAAAAGCAAGAACAAGGAACCTGAGGCCATATAATCAATGGTATGGAATGCTCAAGGGACAGCAAGAAGGCTAGTGTAGCTAGACAGGAATGAGCAAGAACTAGAGCAACAGAAGATGAGATGAGAAAGGTAAAAAAGGAGTATTTGTGAGGAAGGGACATTCAGTAGGGGAGGCCAGAACATTTAGGGTCTTGCAGGCCATTGGAAAGACTACATATAACTGACTGAGAGGAGAGGAAAGGGTATGGTAGCAAGATCTAACTTTAATTTTGAAAGAATTTTTCTAGCGACTGTGTTGAGAAGAGACTGTAGGGGGATAAAAACAGAAGATCTAATAAGAGGCTAATGCAATAATCCAGACTAGACATGATGGTGGCTACCCCTGCTAGTATAAGAGGTAATGAGAAGGGCTTGTCTAAATTAGCATCGCCAGCTTTATCCGAACACCATAGACTCAGTGGCTTAAACAGAAGAAATGTATTTCTCACAGTTCTGAAGATTGCAAGTCTGAGATCAGGGTACCAGCAGGGTTGGATTCTAGTAAGAACTCTCTTCCTGGTTTTCAGATGGTTATCTTTTTGCTGGGTCCTCACATGGCAGAGGGAGAGAAAGAAGTAAACTTTTATAAGGACACTGATCCTGTCGTGTGGGTTCCACCCTCTTGACCTAATTAACTCCCAATTACTCCATCCCCAAATATCATCTCTTGAGGATTAGGGTTTCAATGTATGAATTGGATGGAGGGGCACAAACATGCAGTACTAGAGGCAAAAAGAATTTACTTATGGGTATTTACTTTAAGGGTGTGGGCTGTAAGAAGGATGAATCAATACATTTTGTTAAAATGAAATTGAAGATATAATTTATAACCACTGAAGTTAAAAATCACTTTTTTAGAACATCAAAAATACTGCTTTGTTTTCTTCATTTTAATTTGGATTTCTCCAACGGTGGTGTTTAATAAATTAAAATAAGTTCCACTTTTCAGCTGGCTTCCTGGAAATGCTATGTTTCAGAATGTCGGGCCTTTCCCTTCACAGTTAGCCTATGTTATGCAATTGGAAATAAATAATAGCTTATCATCATGACCATCTCAGCCCATTACCTATCTACTTATAAATCAGTCAATGACATTAACTTAAAAAAAATATTGTCTGTACTGCTCTAATAATCTGATGTGATAACCAAGTTAGAAAATGATGCTTTATCAGTATAATGATGCTAACGTTAAAAGGATTAAGAAGTACCAATTGGTAGAGAGAAAAGATAGGTACTTTTTCATGATAACGATATTGTTTTAAGTAAAGTAAAAAAGCTATTTTAATTCTGTGTACGTATACACATTATGTAGTTCTGTGAGTAAGCATTTTTCCTTTAACTTCTGCTTTTTCTTAGATGTTCTTGGCAGCCCTGTCATTCAGCTTTATTTGTAAGTCATTTGCTGCAGCCATTATGAAAAGCAACATCACTCAAATAGAAAGGAGATTTGAAATACCGTCCTCTATTGCTGGCCTCATAGATGGAAGCTTTGAAATTGGTAATTTTTATTTCTATTTTGATTAGTAGTTAGTAACCAGATTTTCAGAGGTGAAAGCTGTTCAGACGTGCTCTACTCCGGTGGTTCTCACCAAGGGGTAAATTTGCCCCTGGAGGCAATTTGACAATATCTGGAGACATTTTTGATTGTCATAACTGAGGGGAGAAGAGATGCTAATAGCACCTACAAGCAGTCAAGGTCAGGGATGCTGCTAAACATCTTACAATGTACAGTCAGGCCCACAACAAAGAATTATCCATTCCAGAATGTCAATAGTACAGAGGTTGAAAAACCCAGATTGACACAATCTCTTTATTTGTGAACAGATACTTTGCAGGACTTGACCTTCCCTGTCTCAAGATTCCCTAGTGTAAAAAGGGTTGGGGAGAGGATTATGATTCTTATGATTTGAGGAGCAAGGAACAGCTTTGGAGAAAATGATGTTACATTTCTACTGTTTACATGGGTATAAAATTTGGGGTTAAAAGTCTCTTTTTTTAGATTGAATATGTTGCTTTGTTGTCTTCATTTTAATTTAGATTTCTCCAATAATAGTGAGGTTTTCTATAATTATTGAACATTGTTTTATTTTATGAATTGGCAGCTCATTACTTCTGCCCACTTTTCTTTTTAAAAAGATTTTTATTAAAATATAGCTAACATAAAATATGACATTAGTTTCAGGTATACATCATAGTTATTCAACAGTATCCACTTGGCGCTATACTGAGTTATTATCACATTGTTGATTATGTTCCCTATTCTAAAGAAATGATCATTGTGATAAGTCCAGCAACCATCTGACACTACCATGCTATCACAATATTATTAACTGTATTTCCTACGCTGTATATTGCAATCCCCAAAACTTGTTTGTTTTATTTCTGGAAATTTTGACCTCTTATTCTTTATCTTTCCCATCCTTTTAAAATTTTTCAATTAGAGTTGACATTCAATATTATTTTGTATTAGTTTCAGGTATACAGCATAGTGGTTAGACATTTTTATAATTTAGGAACTGATCGCCCTGACTAGTACCCACCTGGCACTATCCATAATTACCATATTATTGATTGTATACGCTCTACTTTACATCCCCATGACTATTTTGTAACTATCAATTTGTATTTCTTAACCCCTTCATCTTTTTCACCCTGCCCCCAAACTCCCTCCCATCTATCACCCCAATAGATTTATTGCCCATCTGACACCATACATAGTTATTACAATATTATTGACTATATTCCTTATGCTATACCTACATCCCCATAACTACTGTGTAACAATCAAAATGTACTTCTTAATCCCTCCTCCTTTTAACTTACTCCCAACCCCCTTCCCATCTGGCAACCATCAAAATTTTCTCTGTATCTGAGTTTGTTTCTGTTTCGTTTGCTTGTTTTATTCTTTAGATTCTACTTATAAGTGACATCATATGACACTTGTCTTTCATTGTCTGACTTACTACTCTCAGCACAATACCCTCTATGTCCATCCATGTCGTTGCAGATGGCAAGATTTTGTTCTTTTTTACCTCTGAGTAATATTCCATTATATGTACGTACCACCTCTTCTTTATCCAGTCATCCATTCAGGACACACAGGTTGTCTTCATATCTTGGTTATTGTAAAAATAATGCTTCAATGAACATATGGATGAGCATGTCCCCTCGAATTAGCATTTTGGGTTTCTTCAGATAATTACCCAGAAGTGGGATTGCTAGGTACTTTTTTGTCACTTGTTATAGTCTGTTTTAAAGTCTATTTTGTCTGGTATAAGTATTGCTACGCCAGATTTCTTGCTTCTTTCCATTTTCATGAAATATCTTCTTACATCCCTTTGCTTTCAGTCTATGTGTATCTTTCAATCTGAAGTGAATATCTTGTAAGCAGCATATGTAAGGGTCTTGTTTTCTAATCCATTCAGCCACCTTATCTTTTGATTGGAGCATTTACATTGAAAGTAATTGTTGATAGGTATGTATTTATTGCCATTTTGTTATTCATGTTTATTTTGTTTGTTTTTTGTGTGTGTGGTTTTTTTTTTTTTTTTTTTTTTTTTTCATTTTAAAGAAGTCCCTCTAAGATTCCTTGTAATACTGGTTTGGTGGTAATGAACTCCTTTAGTTTTTTCTTGTCTGGGACTTTCTCTATCTCTCCGTCGATTCTAAATGATAGCTTTTCTGGGTAGTTGTAAGTCCTTTCTTTTCATCACTTTGAATATTTCCTGCTAGTCCCTTCTGGCCTGCAAAGTTTCTGTTGAGAAATCAGAGTTGGTGGCCTTATGGAAGCTCCCTTGTAGGTAACTAACTGTTTTACTCTTGCTGTTTTTAAGATTTTGTCTTTAACCGTTGGCATTTTAATTATGATGTGTCTTGTTGTGATCCTCCTTGGGTTCATCTTGTTTGGAACTCTCTTGGCTCATGCGTCCATTTCCTTCACTGGGTTAGGGAAGTTTCCATCATTATTTCTTCAAATAGGCTTTCAATTCCTTGTTCTCTCTCTTCTTCTTCTGGTACCCCTATAATGCGAATATTAGTATGCTTGAGATTGTCCCAGAGGGCCCTAAACTATCCTCATTTTTCTGGATACTTCTTTCTTTTTGCTATTCTGATTGGGTGTTTTCTGCTATCTTATCTTCTAAATCACTGATTTGATGCTCTTCTTCATGTAATCTGTTAATTCCCTGTGATGTGTTTTTTATTTCTGTTATTGTAGTCTTTATTTCTGACTGATTCTATTTTATGTTTTCTATCTCCTTTTTTACATGTCCTATCTCTTTGTTGGAGTACTCCTTGAGATCACTGAGCATCCTTATAACCAATGTTTGGAAATCTGCATCTGATAGATTACTTGTCTACATATTGTTTAGTTCTTTTTTCGGGAGCTTTGTTCTGTTCTTTTATTTGGAACATGTATTTGTCTCCCCATTTTGGCTGCCTCCTTGTGTTTGTTTCTGTGTATTAGGTAGGGCTGCTATGTCTCCCGGTCTCAGTAGAGTGGCCTTATGTAGTATGTGTGCTGTGGGGCTCAGTGGTGCAGTCTTCCTGGTTCCTGAGCCATGCACTCCAGGTATGCCTGTTGTGTGTGTTGTGTTTGCCCACCTTTGTTGTTGAGCCTTGGTTACTATCTGCATATCAGTGGGAGGAACTGACCCTCGGGCTCCTTAGTCGTGAGGACTGGCCTTTACTACAGTGGAGGAGTTGTGGTGCAGGGGCTGACCCTATAGAGCAAGATCTGCCTCAGCACAGCTCTGGTGCCTGCCCAATCTGCCCCTTGGGTGTGTCATCTTTGGAGGTGGCTGTGTTACTCTCCAGCTGGTTTTGAAGATGGCTGCTAGGGGCACAAGCCCCTGAACCACTTCAGAGGTGACACGCTGCAGGTCAAGTTTAGCCACAGCCCATGCCCCACCTGGGGGGCCATCTGGTAGGAGGCACAAAGAAATACACAGATGGCCACCACCCATGCTGTGCTTGGATGTGTTTGGAGAGGATAAGCCATGAACCAAGGCTGGCTGCCTCTATTGCTGGGGTTAGGGCTGCTCAGCCAGAGGTACAGGACATGCTGAAGCCAGATGTTGCTTGTCTGGGTTCTGTGAACCTTTGAGAGACCCTAGGAAAGTCTGCAGCATGAGCCAAGGCAGGCAGTTTGTACAAAAAAGCCACTGAAAGCAGCTTGGGTGTGCCTGACTGTTGGATGTGGCAGGATCTTAAATCACCAGGATGTGGTGAACGAACAGCATTAGCTAACTTCAGGGAGACTCAGATATAGCAGCCACCTATGCCTGCATGCTGGGAAGGGAGAGGGCTCAACAAAGAAACAATGGTCTCCACCAGCTCTTCCATCCAGGAGAAAGCTGCCCCTCTAGCCCCTGTCCTTAAGCCAGACAACTCAGTTTTCCACCGCATGTCCCTGCTGCCTTTCCAGCTGCTGCCTCAGGCTGGGGCTCAGAGCCAGTGATTCCATCAGTGGGTAAGTCTTTGTGCCGTCCCTTTAAGAAGAGTAGCTAGGAGTGAAGCGACCTGCTATCTCAGTCATAATCTCCACTATTTTTCACAGCCAAAAATTATGGGGACTTCTCTCCCTGGCACTGAAATCCTGGGCTGGAAAGAGCCTGGGACCCCTCATTCCTCCAGGGGGCACCTCTGCAGTCAAGATATCCCTCCCAATATTTAATGGTCACATGTGGATGTGGTCAGCCTGTTCAGTGTCTGCCCCTCCTACCAGTCTCAAGGTGGCTTCGTCTGCATGTCTTTAGTTGTAGGGCTTCAGTTTAGCAAGATTTTAGGCGATTCTCAGTGATGGTTGTTTTGTAATTTAGTTGCAATTTTGATGTGTTCATGAGAGCAGGTAAGCACAGTACTTACCTACTGTGTCATCTTGACCAAAACCCATTATTTTTTTTTACTATGTAATAACTTAAAAGGACTCAAAATTAAGTCTGCTGTCTTCTAACTTTATTTAAAATATATTTAGATATTAAGTATTTTTTAAAAATTGTATAAAAGAAGCCCCATCTATTTGTTATTAATTTTGTCTTTTCATGATTCAGAAAATATTACACCCTAAATGTCCTTCACTTTTTCCTCTCCCTGGTGTAATGAAATCATTTATGCTTTAGTATTAGACTGTTATTAGCTTTAAATTGTAATTTCCTGTATGTCTTTTTTTATTAGAAATTGATTATTAATATTTTTGTTAAGCCTTATAGCTATTTAACAGTAAGTATTTGGATGTGGTTATAAGTTTTATAAGTTTCTTTTATTACCACTCTTTCTTGAGTCTTGAATCTTCTGACTTCAAGTCTCATATTTAGTTTATCTGAAGTATATCTGCCATTAGTTATTTTTTTCCAGAAATAATTGAAAGCATGACATAGTATCTGAACCCTTGCTTGCTGGAAAATATATTTATTTGGTGATTTTCTTCCTATGAGTTTTTCTTCCTAAAATGTTACCTTTTTTCCTTATGTTCCATCAATGTTCTCTGATGCCATCTTCCATCTTAACATTTCAAGCCCCAATATGTACATTTTTTCTACGATATTTTTAATTTACAATAATACTTTATTGTTGTCTTATTATTTTTAGTCTGCTTGTTCTTATTTTATGGATTCCCTTGTACCTGTAGAGATACTAACTAGATTTTTTCCGAAGTTTCTTCTCTTTTTAGTTTCCTTATTTAACTGTTTCTTTATCGGTTGCTTTATATGCCAGTTCACTTTGGTGCTTTTATTTCATGCTATTTTTTTTCCACATCAAGTGTTCAGTAATTTTTGGTTGTTGTCTGTTTGTTATTATATATATTGCTCTGGGTGGACCAGAATTGACTGTCACTCCTGCATTTGGAATGTTCTTCTTTCCCTTTTAATCTAAATAATTTGTCCTCAACATTAAATCTCAAGTGTCCCCTCCTCCAGAAAATTTTTCTGAAACCCTTAATTAATTTAAGCTCTCCCTTTCTGTGGTCTATCTTATTACTGGCATGTACATTTCTTGAGGATAGATACCATGGTTCATTTTTTTTTTTATATTCCTGGCAAATAACACCATGGCTGGTACTTAACTGAATTTGAAGAATGCTAGAAGTGAATGAATAAATGTATGAATGAATGCCTTTCCCTCAGGTCAGGAATATTCCCTCCATTTTTTTCTCCATTCCAATATAAACCAGTTAACTCCAAATTCTTCAATAAAATTTTGCTTCACTAATATTGCCAAGTAATTCAGGTGTTTTCTTTTGTGTATCTGAAACCTATTCTGTGTATTATTAATACCATAAACCTTTATAGTGAATAGTTTAATGTAAGTGAGTTTCATCTTCTTAATTAAATTATATGGTCTTATGTTCTATTTTCATTCATTCTGGGGCCTTCCATTCTACTGGACATAAAACTGGACTCAGTCAACATTTGCTATAATAAATCATATAAAAATGATTTTGTTCTTTTTCTAGGAAATTTGCTTGTGATTGTATTTGTGAGTTACTTTGGATCCAAACTACACAGACCAAAGATAATTGGAATTGGTTGTTTCATTATGGGAACTGGAAGTATTTTGACTGCTTTGCCACATTTCTTCATGAAATCGTAAGTGTTAAACAATTCAGTGCAATTAATTGCCATCTACTTGTAAATTAGTAGTACAATTTTATTTTCTGCTTTTAAATAGTAGTCACCTTTTGAGAAGACTATCCACTAAGTATATGTAGAAATGAAATTGATTTTTTGGTGTGATAATTAGTTTATTGATTTATTCACTCTGGCTTTCACTGAATTTGAAATACAAATAGTACTAAAGAAGGTCTACAATTGCATAGGAAATAAGTAAGATCTTTTTGACTTTTTAATACAATATATATATTTCATATCTTTGCCTACAAGATTTTATTACATTCAATAAACTTTGCCACTCAATATACTGCAGTATGGGTTTTCTCATTACCATATCCATTGAGATTGTTCTTCTTAAGGTCACCATGAAGTTATGATTAGAGTCAGACACTAATGACAGAAAAACCTGAAATAGTGGTAGTTTAAATAAGATAGAAGCAAGTTTATTTTTCACATAAAAGTTAAAGTAGCCATCCCAGGAATGGTAAGTTCCTGCTTATTTTTATCATATTGCTCTGCCTTGCATGGCCTCGACTTTATGGTCCAAATTGTAACAATGCTGTTCTAAGCAAAAGGATGGAAGAAGGTAAAAGAAAGAAGAAGAAATAGAGTGTACAGAGGCTGGGGCTTCAGAAATAATTTCAGAAGCATAACACTTCTATTGATTTGACATTGGCCAGACTTTATTACATTTTATATCCAGATATAGACATTGGAAAAAATAGGCTTTATTTCAGGCTGCCATGCTACCAGCTACTAGCTAAATCCCACCTTCTATTGCAATGGAAAAAGGGAAGAATGGATATTGAGAAACAATGAGCAGGTACTGCTAAAGACGTTAGTTATGTACTTGTTGCAAAAGCCGATAGTCATGCCTTTAGCTACCATATTAATTCCTTTTTTTTCTTCTCTATATTTGACCCTCATAAGTACATTTTTCTTCCTGGTACTGCTCCTTCTTACTTTCATTGTATTAGTCTCTCAATTTATTTCCTATCTTTGTGGCTTCTTCCTCATGCCCATCTTTTTGTTCTGCTGCTGACACCATAATGTCAGTCCCCCTCAGGTCCCTCTTCAACCTGCTTCACTTTTCATTCTAGATGATTTGTATGGAGTAAATGCAACTATCAGCTATACATGATATTACACTCAAGATCTCTATATAATCAACCACCTCATAGGTGTCTCAAAACTAACATTCTACAAACATTTCCCGTCCATATATTCAAAACTGAATTCATCCCTGTGCCAAAATCAGCTCAGGTTTTTCTGTTACTCTTTCAGCAATGATTCATTTAACCACAGAGAAACTCAAACCAAAGTCCAGGGCATCATCCTAGACTCCTTCTTTATTTCAACACAGATGACAGGTGGTCACCAAATCTTGCTTATTCTATCTCCTATCTGTCAAAGTTGTACCCTCCTTTCAACCACTGTCCTTAACCTAGTTGAGGCTGCCCTCATCTCTGGCCTGGACTTCTTGTCTCCTTTCTCAACTCCAATCTAACTTATATAGTATACTAGAATATTCACTTTAAAATACAAATCTAATTATTTTAGTCCTGCTTAAAAGTCCCAGTTTTCTAGAGCAGTGTTTTTTCAAACTTCAGATTCTGAACCACTATTGGACCAAAAAAACTGATTCAGATTATTGAGACCAATAATTTTTTAATAGAGTATGATAGAACAGAATAAGATAAAATAGAAGAATATACAATGTAAGTGGGAACAAATATAGTTCTGTAAAACGTTTGGTTGTATATTTGTGAGCATGTCTGTGTGTGTGTGTGTGTGTGTGTGTGTGTGTGTGTGTGTGCACCCATATATGTATGTATTGTGATTGTGGTGCAAAATGCATTTCTTACTGTTGGTCACAGTCAAAAATATTAAATGCCTCTTGCTGATAGATGAATATCTAAACTCATTTACATATACAGGTTGATCATTGGTTTGGTCCTTGACTATCTTTCTAACTTCATCTCATATGACTCTGCACCATTGAGGACCACACTCCATACCTGCAGTTTTCTAAATGTGCCCTAATACGTCACACATTTGCACATGGTGTTTTTGACAACCTTGAATACTTTTTCTGCTTTCTCTACCTATTACACTCCTATCTATCTTCAAGATTCATCTCACATGTCATCTTCACTGGGAAATCTTCTCTAATCCACCCCTTCCCCAACTTCAAGTAAAGCTGATCATTGTTTTTTTCTTTGTAACAACTCAGGACCTGCTCTACTAAATTTATATCTTCTATCTTAGAGAGTATAAAATTCCGTAAGTACAAAAACTGTGTGTTTTATTTCTTGTTCTTTGGAGTTTAATATAATGCCTGGCATGCAATAGGCTGCCCTTGGAACTCACGCGTTACCTCAGTTTGTTGGATATCAGCATTAGTCCCTATTCTAGCTCCATCTCTGTTTTTCATATTAAGTTCCTCCTCATCAAATTGAAATGGAGTAAAACTTTTTAAACTAACTTTTGAAGAGTCAGGCTTCGGACTCTCTGTGTGTGTGTGTGTGTGTGTGTGTATGAAAGATAATCAGACAGATTATTGATAGAAAATGTAGATTAATCAGCATGTATTACATATTGATTTGGAAAACAATGCTCTAAATTTTATTAAATGTTATCATAAAGTTTATCAGACAGTTCAGATTGTGACCATCTTTGCAGTTAATTCAAAGGGATGGATAGATACAGTTAGAAGTTTAAAAAACATAAAACCAGGATATTTCAATCTTGACCAGAATATAAGCACTCCTAGAATGATAGTAACATGATAATCTACCTTGCCTGGACAGTACTAATGATATTTCTTAGTGAACACTCTCATTTCACTTTTATTCATTACCTCTCCTAAAATACAGGCTGGGAAATTCACAGAGAGGATTCTAATAATTTGGAGGAGAGAATGGTGCAAATAAAGGGGAAAAGTCCTCTGTGTTTTTGGGAAAAGTAAAAATATTCAATAGATAAGCAACATTTTAAATCTAGTGATGTCCTTACAGTTACAAGTTTTCTGAAGAAACCAATATGAATCTATCAAGTAATTCAACATCAAGCTTATCCACCTGTCAAATTAATCAACATTTGTTACTCAATAAAACATCATCTGAGATACTGGGCAAAGGTAAGAATTGAAATGACATTAGTGAATATTAGTATGACTAATAAAGATTCTAAAATTAATCATTGTAATTACATCTGTAAAATTGCAATAATCATCAGCAAAATTGATTTAAAACAAATAGGAAAAAATTCAGCTTACAATAGTGTATAGAACTAATAAAGCTTTTAGAAGTAATAAAAAGGGGAACATATTGATAGGAAATTGGCAAAGAATATATGCATTTAAGATAAAGAAGAGGGTGGACATCAGAAACATGGTGGCTTGAGGAGACCTCCCCTAGCAGTTACAACAAGTTGGATAGCTATAACGCAACAAAGAATTCCCTGTGCAACAAACAAACATGTCTGAGAGATACATATATTGAAATATCTGAAGGTAGGCAAATTGGGCAAACCAGAGCAAAGCAAAAGGAGAAGAGCAGAGATGGGTTAGAAGACACAACCTGTAGCTCACTGCCATGGATATAGTTCAGAGTTCACTGTGGGTCCCAGGAAAGGGGAGAATTCAGGGTGCAGTTGCACTCTCTGTGGCCCCAAACATACAAGCCTGAGTGACCAGCATATAATATGGCTGAATCCAGCAATCAGGGCAGAAAACTCCAGGAAAAGACCAAAAACAGAAGTGTGGTAGCTATGGGCTAGCAGTCCTCACTGCCAGGCAAAAACAAAGCCACAGAGCCTGGCCACCAAACCCCACCAGAAGAAACTGTAGTGGTGAGTGTCAGGTTAAAGAGCAGAATATCTACAGCCCTGAGAAGTAGAGAGACTGTTTCTGAGAGGAAGACACACACTGAGGCTAATCCCAGTGACAAAAGTGAAGATATAGAGGTGAGGCAGCTGTGGTCTGGCAGTTGCCATTATGCAGAAGAGAAAAAAGCCAAAAACACTAGCAGCCTTTCCCAGTCCACCCTGCCCCCCACCCTTCATGGCTGATCACAGTAGGGGCACCCAGAGCTCCTCAGGCAGCACAGCTCTACATTTGGTTGCAGGGACAGCACTGGGATCAGGGACTCAGAACCCCATTGCCCTCTACATTTTCCCATGAGGGTGGTGTCCTGAGACCAAGGTGACCTGGTCACAGAGGAGTAACCCACCTCCCCAGGGGTTACATGGGATCTCCCACCACCCAGCAGAGATCCAAAAGCAAAAAATAAAACTCTCCAATATTACCTACTGGAAAACAAAAAAGACCTCTTCTTATCAACCTGCTACAGAATTCTTTCCCATAGACATGTAGGAAGAGAAATAATCCATCAATTACCATGAACCACCAAAGTAACAAGGCAGCTCAGAAAGAATTTTTTTTAAAAATCAAGAAAATAAACTTAAAGACATGGAAATATGTGACTTAAATGACAGAGAATTCAAGATTGCTGTTCTGAAAAAAACTCAACAAGATGAAAGAAAACTCAGATAAACAATTTAATGAACTCAGAAATAATAGCAATGAACAAAATGAATACTTTACCAGAGATTGAGTTTTAAAAAATAAAAAATAAAAAAATAAAAATTCTGGAGCTGAAAAATTCAATAAAAGAGATGAAAAATGAAATAGTGAGCTTAGGAAATAGAGCCGACCAGATGGATGAAAGAATGATATTGAAGATAGAAATCTGAAAATGACACAGATGGATGAAGAGAGAGACTTGAGAGTTATAAGAAATGAAAGAACTGTACAAGAATTATCTGACTCAATCAGAAAGAGCAATACAGGAATAATGGGTATACCAGAAGGAGAAGGAGGGAACAGAGAGCATATTCACACAATTAATGAGAACTTCCCAAACCTATGGAAAGAACTAGATCCTTGGATCCAAGAAGAAAACAGAACACCTAGTTATCTCAATCCTAAAAGGCCTTCTCCAAGGCACATTATATTGCAACTGTCAAAAATTAATGGCCAAGAAAGAATTCTCAAGGCAGCTAGGGAAAAGAAGACTGTAACTTATAAAGGAAAGCCCATTAGATTGTCATCATATTTTTCAGCAGAAACTCTACAAGGTAGGAGGAAGTGGAATCAAGTATTCAAACTATTGAAAGAGAGAAATTACCAGGCAAGAATAATACATCCAGGATATACATAATATATCCTTTAGGTATGGAAGAGTAATAAAGACATTTGCAGGTACAAATAATCTGAGGGAGTTTTCCACAACAAGGCCTGAATTACAGGAAATATTAAAGGAAGTTATTCTAACTAAAACAAAAAAACCAAAAGGATACAGAACTATGAGTAAGATGACTAACAGACAGAAGCAGGAAATGGTAACCCCTACACAGAATAGGGCATGATACACTTAAATATAACATAAAGATTAAAGGAGATAAAAACATTTAAAAAAGGAAAAGAGGAGAAGACAATTTGCTTCTGCAACTTGGAAATGAACTTAGGGCATAAATAGGGATAATTTGTGACAACAAAAACATAAAAGAGGAGTAGTAAAGGTCTGAATTTGCAAAGGGGAATGAAGCTAAGATGCATGCTGAAGGAAAAATAGCTACTGTAAATGTGAAATTTTCTTTTACCTAAACACAATGGTAACCACTCAAAAAAAAAAAAAAAGAATTTCAGAACTAAGATACATAATATAAAACAGAGGAAACGGAGGAATAAATCATAGAAGTCCACCAAACTAAAATAACAGAGAGAAACACAAAGGCAAAGAAACAATGGCGACACCAAACTATAGGAAAACAAAAGATAAAATGGCTATAGGAAATCCTCATATATATTAATAATCACCCTAAATGTAGATGGATTGAACTTATCAGAAAAAAAAAGTCACTAAATAGTAGATTGGATCAAAAAACAAAACCCAACCATATGCTGCCTTTAAGAGACACATCTGACCCACAAGGACAAATATAGACTCAAAGTGAAAGTGTGGAATAAAGTACTCCAAATAAATGGCATTCAGAGAAAAGTAGGTGTAACCATACTTATGTCTGATGAAATAGACTTCAAGATAAAAAAGGTAACAAGAGACAAAGATGGACATTTCATAATGATAACAGGGACAATTCATCAAGAAGACATAACACCAATATATATGCTCCCAATTAGAACCCACCAAAATATATAAAGTAGCCACTAAAAAAACTAAAGGAGAAAACTGACAAAAACACAATTATTGTAGGGGACCTAAATACCTCATTGACAGTTATAGATAAATCATCCAAACAGAAAGTCAGTAAGGAACTATCAGCCTTAAATGACACATTAGACCAAATGGACACAATCAACATTTACAGTACCTTTCATCCCAGGACACCAGACTATATTCTTTTCTAGTGCACATGGAACATTCTCAAGAATAGACCATATATTGGGACACAAAACTAGCTTCAAAAATATTAAGAAGATTGGAATGATAGCAAGCATATTCTCTGACCACAATACTTTGAAATTGGAGAGCAACTGCAAAAAGAAAGCAGGAAGAACTACAAATATGTGGAGATTAAAGAACATCCTACTAAAGAAAAACTGGATCAAAGAAGAAATAAAAGGAGACATCAAAAGATACATAGAAACACATTATTGGGATACAAAAGTGGTAATAAGAGAGAAATTTATATCATTACAAACCTATCTCAAGAAACTAGTACAATCTCAAATAAACAACCCAGCATTATATCTTATAGAACTAGAAAAAGAAGAACAAATGAAAACCAGTCAGCAGAAGAAAGGGAATAAGAAAAAATTAGAGCAGAATTAATTGAAAAAGAGGACAAAAAGATAATAGAAAAAATGTGACAAAGAGCTGGTTCTTTGAAATGATTAATAAAATTAACAAACTCCTGGCTACACTCACTAAGGAAAAAAAGAGAAAAGACACAAATAAAATAAGAAATGAAAGAGAAGTTACAATGGATACCACAGAAATAAAAAGGATTGTGCAAGAATACTATGGAAGATTCTATGCCACAAAAATTCAATAACCTAGACAAAATGGACAAGTTCTTAAAAATGTATAAATTTCCTACACTGAATCACAAAGAACATCTAATTAGACCAATCAACAAAAAGAAAATTGAAGCAATCATCCCAAACCTTCCCAAAAGCAGAAGTCCAGGACCAGATGGCTTCACTAGTGAATTCTACCAAACATTGAAAGATGATTTATTACCTGTCCTTCTCAAACTCTTCCAAAAAAATTGAAGGAGAAGCAATACTTCCTACCATGTTTCCCCAAAATAAGACTTAGCCGAAAGCCTAGTGTCTTCTGGATGCATTAGAGCTGATTGTCCGGCTAGGTGTTATTTTCGGGAAACACAATAACTCATTTTATGAGGCGAACATTACCCTGATACCAAAACCTGGTAAGAATAACATAAAAACGAAAACTACAGACCAATATTTGTGATGAATACAGATGCAAAAATCCTAAACAAAATACTAGCAAATCAAATACAACAATACATTAAAAAGATTATACATCACAATCAAGTGGGATTCATTCCAGGGGCACAAGGATGGTTCAACATACACAAATCTACTAATGTGATACACCACACAAACAAAATAAGTGATAAAAATCATATGTTCATATCAATAGATACAGAAAAAGCATTTGACAAAATACATCATTTATGACTAAAACATTTAATGAAATGAGTATAGAAGGAAGGTACCTTAACATAATAAGGCTATATATGACAAACCCCCAGCTAATATCATATTTATTGGGGAAAACCTGAAGGCTTTCCCTCTAAGATCAGGAACAAAACAAGGATGTCCCCTCTCACCACTGTTATTCAACATAGTGTTGGAAGTCCTAGGCATAGCAATCAGGCAAGAGAAAGAAATAAAAGCCATCAAAATTGGGAACGCAAAAGTCAAATTGTCACTTTTGGTAGATGACATTATTCTTTGTAGAGAAAACCCTAAAGACTCCAGCAAAAGACTATTAGAAACTATAAATAAATATAGTAAACTTGCAGGATACAAAAACCCATTGCATTCCTATATATTAACAATGAAATTTCAGAAAAAAAAGAAATGAAAAAATCCCTTTGCTATTGTAACAAAAAGAATAAAATGCCTAGGAATAAACTTAATAAATGATGGGAAGGACCTATACACTGAAAACTATAAGACATCATTAAAAGAAATTGAAGACACAAAGAAATGGAAAGATATTCCATGTTCATGGATTAGAAGAATCAACATAGTTAAAATGGCCATATTACACAAAGCAATATACAAATTTAATGCAATGCCCATCAAAATTCTAATGGTATTTTTTAAAGAAATAGAACAAAAAATCATTAATTTGTATGCAATCACAAAATACCCCGAATAGCCAAAGCAATCCTGAGAAAAAAGAACAAAGCCAGATGTTTCACACTCCCTGATTTCAGTTTATACTACAAAGTGACAATAATGAAAACATCGTGGTGTTGGCAGAAAAACAGACACACAGACCAATGGACTAGAACTGAGGACCAAGAAATAAACCCACATATACTGGGGGTGCCAAAAAAATGTATATACATGACTTGTATTCATTTTTTTTTATCAGTAGACAAGGTTGGACAATTAAGTTAGTGAACTCATCCTAGAAAAAGTGCTACATACCTCATTGCTGAATATCACTACAGTCACCTTTGAAGTACTCCCCTTGGGAAGTTATGCACTGATGCCCGCACCTAGTTCACCCTTCAAAGCAATTTTGGAACTCTTTTTCTGGAATGGCCATCACAGCTGTCATCATATTATCCTCAATGTCCTGAATGCCATCCAAATGTCTTCCTTTCAATATTTCCTTTATCTTTGGGTAAAGAAAGATTCATTGGGGGCTATATCAGGTGAGTAGAGAGGGTGTTCCAATAGTTATTTGTTTACTAGCTAAAACCTCCTTCACAGACAGTGCTATGTGAGCTGGTGCATTGTTGTGATGCAAGAGGAATGAATTGTTGACAAAAAGTTCAGGTTGTCTAACTTCTTCATGCAGCCTTTTCAGCTTCCAAATCGTAAACTTGGTTAACTGTTTGTCCAGCTGGTACATATTCATAATATGTCCCTCTGATATCAAAAAAGGTTAGTAACATTGTTGCAACAAGTTTCTGAACTTAATTGTCAGAATTCATATTAAATTTTAATACAGTTTCTTCCCTACTTAAAATGTGTATACATTTTTTTGGCACCCTCTGTATATATGGACAAATAATTTTCAACAATGGAGCCAAGAACATACCATGGAGAAAAGAAAGCCTCTTCAATAAACGGTGCTGGGAAAATTTGAAAGCCACATGCAAAAGAATGAAACTAGACTGCGATCTGTCACCATATACGAAAATTAACTCAAAATTGATCAAAGACCTAAATGTAAGACCTGAAACAATAAACTGTATAGAAGAAAACATAGTGACTAAACTTATGGACCTTGGGTTTAGAGAAGATTTGATGAATTTGACCTTAAAGGCAAGGGAAGTAAAAGCAAAAATAAATGAATGGGACTATATCAAACTAAAAATCTTCTGCACAGCAAAAGAAAGCATCAATAAAACAAAGAGGCAACCAACCAAATGGGAGGTTTTTGCAAACACCTCCAATGAGGGTCTACTATTCAAAATAGATAAATACTCATACAATTCAACAACAAAAAATACCAAACAATCCAATTTAAAAATGGACAGAGGAGCTGAACAGACACTTTTCCCAAGAAGACATATAAATGACCAACTGCTTTATGAAAAATGCTCAAATTCACTAGCTATTAGGTAAATGCAAATTGAAACCACAATGAGATACCACCTGTTAGAATGGCTATGATCAACAAGACAAGTAATAATAAGTGTCGGAGAAGTTGTGGAATAAAAAGAACACTCATACACTGCTGCTGGGAATGTAAATTGGTACAACCACAATGGAAAATAGTATGAAGGTTCCTCAAAAAATTAAGAATAGAATTACCACACAATCCAGAAATCCCTATTCTGGGTATTTACAAAAAAATTCTGAAAACACTTATCCATAAAAATATAGTCACTCCTATGTTCATTTCAGCATTATTCATGGTGACCAAGACATGGAAACAACCAAAGTGTCCTTTGATTGATGATTGGATAAAAAAGGTGTGGTACATATATACAATGGAATGTTATTACTTGGCCATAAGAAAAGATGAGACACTATCATTTGGGACAACATGGGTGGATCTTGAGATTATCATGCTAAGCGAAATGTCAGACAGAAAATAATCGAGAACCATATGATTATATACCACATATAATTTCATTCATATGTGGTATCATTCATATGTGGTATATAAAACTGAAAGCAACAAATGAACAAGACAAACAAACAAGCAAAAACTCATAGACACAGATAGCAGTGTAGTGTTTCCCAGCGGGTAAGGGTGGGGGTTGTAGAAGACGGCAAAAGGGGTCAAATATATAGTAATGAAAGGAGAATTGACTTTGGGTGGTGAACACAAAATGCAATATATAGATGATGTATTATAGAATTGTATAGTTGAAACCTATATAATTTTAATAACCAGTGTCACCCCAGTAAAGTTAATAAAAATTAAAAACTAATATAAAGAAGAGGGAAGTGACATAAATATGCAGAAATGTATGTAACTTTATGAAAAATGCAAATTTTACACCAATTAAAGATTTTTTGCCTATTATAACACAAATCATAATGTATAATTACCAATTATCACACTAAAGTTTTTCTGCCTACTAGATAGGAAAAGATTAAAAATAAAAATAAATGAGGTATAGGAAAAGACAGATTTTATTAATATGTATTACTGGGAGTGTATAAGTTACTAACTTTTTGGAAGTTAATTTTCTATATAGTAAGGAATAAAAATATGCATATCTGCTTAAATCAGTAACTTTACTAACCATTGTCAACCCAATAAACTCTAATTAAAAAATGAAGAACTTCTACTTTTGCTGATTTATACTAAGAAAATAATCAGGATGCACAAGGATTTATTTACAATCATAGCCATGGCATCCCTGTTTAACAGAGTGAAAAATTAGAAATATTTTATGAATAAAAAATAAAAGATTGATTAAGTAAACTATGAAAATTTATTCAGCATATGACTATGGTGTCATTAAAATCCTGATATTAAAAAATCTTAATAGCATGGTGAAATTATCATAATATGGTGTTAAGTACTAAAAAAGTAGATTACAGTAAGAACTGGACATTTAAGTATATAATGAACATAAGGAATATTATGCATATTTTTATGTGCACTAAAAATGTGGAAGATATATACACATACTACAAGTGGCTCTCTGTGTGTGGTTGGATTCAGATACTTTTTGCTTGTTTTCTTTGTGCTTCTCTGTATTTTCCAGTTTTGTAAGATGAATATGAGTCACTCATAATTATAAAAAAGAAAAAAATATTAAATGGAGTAATTAAGGGGTTAATGTAGTTGAATTTCTAATAGGAATGTTAAAATTAATGTTTAAAATAAAACATTCTCTTGTCTACATTGGTTGGCAAACAGAATCTGAGTCATATACATGGGTATATGTCCTGATGGGTAATATGCTTCGTGGAATTGGAGAAACTCCCATACAACCCTTGGGGATTTCTTACCTTGATGATTTTGCTGAAGAAGGAGATTCTTCTCTTTATTTAGGTAATGTACAGAAAATATTAGATTTTATGATTACTTTTCCTGGGTTTACTTTTCCTAAATTTATCTTAAATTTATTCTTATATTTATTTTTTAAATATTGGGAAAAACATATTGTGTAATGTTACTTTAAAAAACATATTGAATAAGAACCACATATAATTGGCTTCTGATAATATTATTTTTTAAATTTTTCAGGTAGTTTGTATGCAATAGCAATGCTTGGTCCAATCCTTGGCTTTATGCTGAGCTCTGTGTCTGCTAAAATGTACGTGGATGTTGGATATGTAAATCCGAGTAAGTACAATCAGAACAAGGTAATGTGATAATGCTTTTCAAGTACAGGACATCTTCTTTCAAATAATTGAATTTACTCTTTCAATAGTTCTTTTTGTCAAAAGTTACAAATAGGAAATAAATGTGTTACTAACCAGAATAAAAATAAAATTCAGCTCGTATCTACACCAGGGTTTTACAACTAAGTCTAAAATAATAATAATAAAAAAATAATAATAACAAACTTGCTTCAGATCACGTCATCCAAAATAACTGCAAACTAATTGCTGTTTTCTCAGTGTGCTCTGTAATGTCACTTCCCTGCATTTACCTTTAGAAAATTTTCTCTCCATTTTTTCTTTGCATAGTTCTTAAAGTCTTTTCCAAAATGTGGCTCCTCTTCAGAGGAACCTTACTGTATCACCTCCCCCTGGCTCAAAGTTGTGTCCCTGCTAATCACCAAGAGCATGCCTTATACAGTGCACCATAAGCATTTGTGCCATCTCTTACCTGCCATCACTTTAAAGCATAATAGTATGGTATCTGATTTAACATATAATAAGTAATTAGTGTTTATGAATAAACAAATCTGATTTTCTACCTTACCAAGACTTGAATTGATCTCCAAGGAGATCAAAGGATTAATTTCCAAAATGGAACAGACATCACAGTAGGCAAACAATAACCGCAAACTAGAAAGTGCTTTATAACATAAGGCTAAAGCAAGTACCTGTTGAAATGTTTTATATCTTCTAGTTTGGATGTGTAAATAAGATTTTAAGTTCTCATTCTGTACTTTCTACTCATTAACCTCCAGGTTCATCATTGTTTTTATCACTAAGAGTACAGAAATAAATGGTTCAACTCTTTAGGATGATAGTTTTGTAACTTCTTTTCTATAGTCAGAAATCACTACTCACAATATTTTAGAAATCCTGGTGATTCCATTTCTGTCACTGAATGTTCAGACCTTATTACGTCTTCTCTTATTCAGTCATGAATATGATGAAAATATACTGTGAAGGAGCCAAAGAGATAACATAAGTGAGTAAAGAGTGTCAGGTGTGGCGATTAAACTGGGGAGAACTGGTGGTGGTGAACTGCTCTCCCCACACACCTGAAAGCACATATACTACTCAGCTTCAACCCATACTTTTCATGCAAAAATTTAGATCCACCATTGACAAGATCTTCTGATTGATTTTCAAGAAAATCCAGAAATTTAGCTTTTGATGTAGAATTTTTCAATTTTTAAGACAGTGTGTGAGTCAAGGAAAACATTTTGGCAGGCCATGTTTAGATTACGACTTCTAGTTCCTATATGTAGACCAGTCATAGAAAAGGAAACATGTTACCAAAATGACATTTGTGACAGATAATGAATAAATATTTAGCATGAAGATGGAGTCACTGCTTTCACCAATCAATCATCTCCTGAAATCTGTCTGAGTCGCTGATTATGGAACAATATGATTACATAAATCAATTTTAAACCCAGATCTGTGCATATTGAAAACCACTTCGATAAATAGAATGGGTAATTTATTTCTTTGTAGTTTTAAATCAGGTCAATATTTTCTCATATGTCTGAGTTTTCTAATAGACCAGAGTTGTGGCGCCATTATTGTGCTCCAAACTTCTATGGGGTGTGTGTGTGTGTGTGTGTGTTTGTAAGGTCTGACAATTAAGCTCTCAACCTCATCCTAGAAAAAGTGCTGCATACCTCATTGCTGAATATCACTATGGTCGAAGTACTCCCCTTGGGAGGTTATGAACCGATACTAGAGCCTACTCCACCCTTCAAAACAATTTTGGAGCTCTTTTTGTGGAATGGCCATCAGAGCTGTCATCATATTACCCTTGATATTCTGAATGTCATCAAAATCTCTTCAATATTTCCTTTATCTTTGGGTAAAGAAAGAGGTCATTGGGGGCCAGATCAGATGAGCGGGGCAGGTGTCCCAATACAGTTATTTGTTTACTGGCTGAAAACTCCCTCACAGAGAGTGCCGTGTAAGTTGGTGCACTGTTGTGATGCAAGAGCCATGAATTGTTGGCGAACTTTTTCAGGTCGTCTAACTTTTTCACTCAGCCTTTTCAGCACTTCCAAATAGTAAACTTGGTTCACTGTTTGTCCAGTTGGTACAAATTCATAATGAATAATCCCTCTGATATCAAAAAAGTTTAGCAACATCATTGCAACAAAGTTCACAAACTTAGCTGTCAAACCTCGTATGCATCATACTTTCTTATTGCCCAGAATGTTTGCTTTATACTTACTGAAATAGCTCATTTATATTGATTATATGTAGTATTTACATATTACTCATGCAAGCTTTCAGGAAAAATATAATTGATACAAACATAAATTATCCCTAAAATTTAGAGTTCAACTCTTGTGATCAATATTAAACTCATATTTTCATTGTGTGTATATCTTCAGTTTTATCCTCTGTTCTTTCAAATAGTTGGAAATGCAGGTTTCTGGGGAAAGTAAAAAAAAAAGCTCGGTGATTGGCGCTAAGAATTTATTGCAAACTACTGTAAACCTCAGTGCTTGTGCTTTCTTGACCCAGCAGATGGTGCCAATAGTTTTCAAACAATAACAAGGATGTATATGGCTTCCATAATTGGTCCTTATATGGCTTTTAGGCTTTAATGTTCAGTAATGGCAATTGTCCAGTCATGTCATCAGAAAAGCCACCAAGTTCACATATGTTCAGGCAATAACAGTATCATGACTGGTTCCTGGACAGTAGCAACTGCATGATGTTATTACATTTTAGGCTTATCCTGACTTCAGAGATGACAGTATGAAAAAAAGAAAATAGTGTCTCAGAATTGATGAAATATAGTTTACTCGCTTTATCTATGAAAGAGAACAAACATTACCATTCTTACCCAGAATTTATTGCATTTCAGAATTTTTTACTTGCTTCTAATTCTTTATTCCAGACACTATCAGAATAAGTCCTAAGGACTCTCGTTGGGTTGGTGCTTGGTGGCTTGGTTTCCTTTTGGCTGGACTATTATCCATTATTTCTTCCATACCGTTTTTTTTCCTGCCCAAAAATCTGGATAAACCAGAGAAAGAAAGGAAAGTTTCAGCATCTTTGCATGTGCTCAAAACAAAGGAAGAAAGGATTCAAATGGCTAGTTCGACCAACCATGGGCAAAATGTTACTGAAAATACAACTGGTAAGTGTTTCATATTTATAGTCAATTTGGAATTCTTAATCCCAGTGAAAGGGAAGAGTGAGTATTTCCAAATAATAAGTTATACTCAAATAATCTAGAGTTAGCTTTCTTCTGCACTAAATTTAGCTGAATTATTATTCTAAGATTCCTACAAAAATTAATAAATTTTTACTGAAAACATATCAACTTTGAAGAGAATAGGATTAAGTTTGTGGTCTTTAGCAGGGACAAACTAACCTAAGGAAAAAATATATGTTACTTATAGACCAAAGAATCTGTATTCATTTCAAAATGTTATACTGTAAACTATGAGGGTTAAAAGGACTATAATATTTCATTCACTTATTCATTCATTCACAAATAATACCAAGCACCACACTATGCCCTGGTGATATGCCTCTGTTTTCCAAGAATTTGCAATCTAGTGGGTTATACCAAGAAGTAAATAGTCAATTGCAATACATTGTTTAAGCACTATGGCAAAATTAAATATAAGAAATAATGAGTGCCTATAAATTGGGCAACTTACCTATTCTTAGGTGGAGAGATGGAGTAAGAAGAAACTCAGAGAAGGTTTCTCTCTAGATAATTAAAACAAGATTTATTTTCCCTTGGTAATCATACAGAAAAACAATTTGCTTGCTTAAATATTAAAAAACGAAGTAGAAGCAACAATAGTAGTTAAGATTATCGAAGACACTCATGTAAATAATGATCCTCTACCATTTGATAGTGCCTTCCCTTTCAAACATAAGCCCTGAGGGCTAATGGAGAACAATTTAGGAGCAATAATCTGGAGAATGATCCAGCAGCAATCAGAGCAAGACAGCTGAAATAATGAGGTGTTAGCGCAGTTTTCACATTACACAGAAATAGTGAAATTGTAAAAGTCAAAGCAGAGTGATGCCTTGACAACCTTTGCACATGGAAGTTGAAGTGAATTGAAGATTCTCAGTTGGAGCCCCAGTTCACCTTCTCAGCAGTTCTTTCACTCACTCATTTTATTGTTACATTCTCTGCTCCATCACTCGAATCCCAAGGCAATGGTGTGCTAGAGTCAGGTTAGTGGCTCATGAGACAGGACTGTTAAATGTTCAGCTACACTGGTAGCTTGAAATTGGCCATTGTGGGTGATTTATTTTACCACCATTTGTTACTGTGGAAATTGGGAAATACTACAAATCAGGCCTTGTTTCTCCATGAGTCAGTTGTTAAACATTTATCAACACACCACTGAGTTAGAAGTGTCTGAAACGTAACATGCACACTAAAAATAGCCTACCAATACGTTTTCATTTGGTTGGTGCTGCTTCCACTGTACCAAATCAAATCCATAAAAAGTAGTGGATGATTGTCTAAACCCATAAGGAACATGGTTGAGCCCAAAAAGAATGGAGAAGATAATGAATATGCAAAAATAGGACAACTGTAAACATTATCTGTATTATCAACTGTGTTTGTAGGATAGTAACCAAAATAGTGAAGAAGTCCTTGATTATGTGATATTAGGAATAGGTGAAATAGCTAAGAACATTTAATCAGAAAAAACAATGTTGGATTTGTTCTATATGTTTTTGAGTAGATATAAGACTAATCGGTTAGAAGAAATAAAGAAATATTTCAGTGCATTACAAAAACAATTTGTAAACAATGAGAATTATCCAAAAGTGGAACAAATTTCTTTCTGATGCAGTCAGCTTAATGTCACTTGACTTGTTTATTGATCCAATTATTGAGGATATATAGTGGATCATGATTGTGTGGAAGTTCAGACCAGACAGCATCCAAGTTCCCACCCACCACAAAAATTCAATGATTTGGTGAAACCATCTGCTCCTTTGCTTTTGATTAAATGTCACAACTCACTTAGAATACCTACCAAGTCCGTGGTCCTTTCTGATGTGAAGCCATGAAGAAAAGCGTAGCATTTTGGCCTAACAATTTTAAATGTTATTTATTCGGGCTATAAATTACCTTATCTGTTCTTTATGCCTCTTCTTCACCATTTTCTCTCTCTTTTCTTCTTACTATAAGCAGATGAAACTATTTCTTAATTACCATTAGATAGAAGGCTTAATTCTGACCACATCTAATGAAATCCTTTAGAGATCTACAGAACAAGCTATTTCAAAGTATGTGTCATTCATCTCTCAATAACCTTATCTGGTTCTGTCTTTCTAGTGTCTGATACGTCCTCCTGTTTTTCTGAGTAGCTTCTTTCACTTTTAATTTGCATTACAGCTGGTTAACCTGTTGATCACAGACCCAGATCATGTAATTCTTGCCATGAACATATGTTATGAATTTGTTACACATCTATTTGTAGGCATAGGTTGTTGTAATATTATTGTCATAATGTCCCATGAGACACAACATCATTGTTCTCTGCCTCTCCTTAAACTTTAAGAAAGGTAATTTATAATACTTTCAGCTTTACTGAGACAGTATTTTATGGCAGAAAAGCTGTATACCAAGAAACAACAGGTCTGTATCCTGGTACTAAATTGATCTTTATGATTTTTGAACCTCGGTCTTCTTATTTTTGTGAGCTTTGGATTATACTATTATTAAGGTAATTTCTACTTAATAATTATATTATTAATATAATAATTATATTATTAAATGCTAGTAAGTAAGAGATAATGCATGTCTTATTCACTTTTGTTTCTTATGCACCTAGCACATTGCCTGGTACCCAAATGAAAACCAAATATTTGTTAAATGAATGGATAAATAAATTAATGGTGTATGTAGTTGTATGGTAGAGTGGTAAAAATAACTAAACACGAAGTGAACAAAGCAAGTTGAAAAACAGCATGTATGTACGATCCCAATTTGTGGTAAAATGAACTAAATAAATGTTAATGTATATATGGAAAATATTGAAAGAATATTTAAAAACTGTTGATAGGACTGCAGGAATTCTGAGTTTCTTTGTTATGTGTTTATGTAATTTTAAATTGTATATAACTTACAGTTACGAGATTAGGATATTACTGTATATTTAAACTACATTATTATATGTTCTTTAATTTGTGTTTTTATAGATTTTTTCCAATCCTTGAAAAGTATCCTTACCAATCCCCTATACGTTATATTTTTGGTTTTGACATTGCTAAAATCCAGTGCCTTTATTGGTGCTCTTACTTACATCTTTAAATACGTAGAACAACAATATGATCAACCAGCATCTACGGCTAACATGGTTCTTGGTAAGACACATTGTTACATTTGTTTGATGAGCAATATACTACCAAATAGTTGAGTTCCAAGTGACATTTTGTTGTGAAGGCAATTTTATGTTTTAGTAAATATAATTTCAATTTATTCTTTTGTAAATCTTATCAAATTTGTGAATTTTGTCATATCACCATTGTTCTGTACTTGAAGTTACATCTCACATTTTTGAGGAGATGAATTCCTGAAGAAAAAGGTGCATGTGAATGGAATATTTAGACATGGTATCTGCCTGATTGGATTTTATAATTTAGTACTGAGATCCAGAGATAAATCTTTTTGTAATGTAATCATTATATTTCCATAATTCATGGACTTAGATTTAGAACCCAAAATAGAACATTGATGTTTCCCAAAGAAAAATCAATTTAAACACATCATTGATGTCTGCATAATTCAAAACAAAAATCATATTGTAATAGGTTTTTTTGGCTACAATATCTGTTTCCAATGACATAGTGAGAATTGTTTATGAAAGAAATGTTTTCTTACATCCTTTTCCCCCTATACCCAGTATAATATAAAATTCTTAGGAGCAGTACATTAGCAAGTACAGTTCCCAGCACATTGTAGATAATTAATAAATATTTGATGAATTAAATTAAATTTATCAAGTGGTATGTGAGTAGTGGTATTTGATTTCTTATAATCAAATAAGAAAATAATTTTGTATAATGCTCTTATTGAACTTAAGATAAAAGGTTAAACTGTAATAGTTAAACTTGACTCCTAATGAGGGTCCCAGCATTAATTATTTTATTAGAGGGGTCTTCATCTTTAAAGAGTCTTGCAGGACAATGAGATGAAAAAGATATAAGAGGGATTGATCATTTTTAACTACATAGACCCTTTTATCATCTCAGGTATATGTGTGTTGGGATGAGTGAAGGAGAGATATTAATTCAAGTATTCAATTCTAATGTGCTGGGAGAAATTAGAGTGAGGTTTTAGGAACTGAAGCTCTTTGTTTTGAGGAGATGTAAAGGATTTTAGATGGTAGGATAAAAGTCTCATAAGCAGGAAGATGATGCTTTGTTTTTGGTTTCCAGGAAAAAAAAAAAAAAAGCCCCATAGAAACCATTTATTCAGAAACGCAAATATTTTCAGTCACTGACTTTTGCTATTGAAGAAATCAAACCCTGAGCATTGGCAGGAAGAAAACATTTTTATCTTTCCCATATGGTATACTGGTCCCCTACCATCTCTCCTGGCCTGCCAGACTTCTGCGTAAGAAGTAATAAGATTAGATGAACTTGGTTGATATACATTGTGTTTTGTATTGAAAGACATTTCAGAATAGCCGTATGTATATAATTGCAATTTTTCTTTTCTTTTATTTCTAGGAAGCATAACCATACCGACTGTTGCAACTGGGATGTTTATTGGAGGATATACCATTAAAAAATTCAAACTTACTTTACTTGGAAATGCCAAATATTTACTTGTTATCAATATATTGTCCTTCATACTCTACCTGTTAAATTTTGCACTAATCTGTGAAAACAGATTGGTTGCTGGCCTAACCGTGACCTATGATGGGTTTGTATATATAACTATATCAGTTGTACAATGTATAAGCTATCTAATGTAAATGATTATAAGGAAAACAGGGCAGATGGCAATTTTAACTAAACTTAATAGAGAAAAATTTTAACTTACAAATTCTTAAAACATTCATTTCTTAAGATTTCAAGAAAGTTTCCCTTTATTCCTTCCTTGAAAAAAAAACTTTATAGGTAATAACAATAGTTACCATTTATGGGGTGCTTACAAAGAGTGATCGGTAACTTAACCCCTATTTTATAGGTATGGAAAGCAAGGCTTAGCTTTCATGACTAGCAATGTTAAGATTCTGACTCAAATTTGGGACTTTTGACACCAAAACTCTTAGTTTTAACCATTACTATCTTGGATGGATCATGAGATCAATACAAATGACATTTTTCCAACAGTGACTGAATGATCGTTGTCTACAGTTAATTTTAATAATTAACAACTATCTTTGTAACAAAACCTTTTCTTACATTGTACCACTGAGTTGTCCTTTTCTGACAACTATACTGTTTCTTCCGGCATTGTCTTCATTAACAGTAGAATTGATAAATATCCTATATATAACTGTATAGCAGACCCTAGAAAACCTTTAATTTTTATTATTATCAAGTATTGTGAAGTATTCCAAGTACTACAGTCTTTACCCCAAATCAAGGGCAAGATTCCTGTGCAGCGAGCGTTCTTATCACGTCTGAATACAGCCAACAACGTGAGCTTAGGAAGCTTCCCATTCAAGAAACAAGCAAAGATCCTTGAATCACAGTTCAATAACCAGGCTCCTTCATGATGCTTGTTGTTGGCTCTGAGCTTTGAAACTAGATCCTGCGAGGTGTCAATTTTAACTTGTCGAATCTTCCCACATTTCTTTACCTAAGCATCGTCCTATTCTTGGAGGCTTGCCAATTTAATCTTGAATTATCTCCTAGGTTCCTCCTAATCCTGACTATTGTTATTTCTATCCAGCATCGCTCACTCTGGTAAATCAAAATACAGAGTACCTAGGACATTGAACTTTAGAGTTAAAAGAACCTTCGAGATCATGCAGCCCAACCCTCTTATCCTTATTAGTTGAGACACAGAGAAACCATGACTTGTTTGAAGTCATAGAACGCCTCCAGACTGATGCTGTATTCTATCATTGGTTCAAGGGCTCCCTGGCTATCAGGACAGGCTTTAGACTTTACTCAGTTCCCTGAGAACAGGTATAGTGACTGTGCCATCTATTACCATCTATTCAAAAGGAGGCAGCTAGTGTTCTATGGGATTTCTTTCAATCAGTAAAAGTTTACTGAGTGCCTTCTTAAAGGTCAAGGAGCTGTATAGAGGACATCAATGTCCTCATGGAATTCATAGTCTAATAATAGCAAACAACAGAGTCAATGTATTCAGCGGTTATGAAATGCTAGTCAGTGGGGTAAGTTTTTTAAGTATAAATTAGTGTATAGGTTCTCAGAATGTGGTCTGCGGGTCTAAAGGGGTCCATGAGAGCTTATCAGAGTGTCAACAAATTGTAAACTATTTTTACAATAATATCAAGATAGCATTTGCCTTTTTCATTCTCATTTTCTTATGAGTGCATAGTGATATTTTCTAATGATACAAGATACTTGATAATAACATCAGTCTGATGGCTAGTGTGATGCGTGCTTGTGTATTCTCTCATATTAGAATTTTCTTAGTATCAATTTCTAATACAGTACATATCAACAGATATAACCCACTGTACAAAAAACCTTTGGAACTCTCAATACTTTTGAGTGTGAAGGACTACTGAGAACAAAAAATTTAAGAACTGCCAAATTATTCTTTTTCCAAAAAAAATTCCTATGAGGTTGGTGTTGTTTTCTATGACTCACAAATGGAAAAACTAATTTTAGAAAGAGTAATCACATTGCTATGACATGGCAGAACTAATGTGAACACAGGAGTTTCTGATTGAGATGTCTGGACACTAATCATTAAGCTTAACCACTCCTGGTCATGTGTCCCCAAGCAAAATTAGGTATTAGATGATTTTAGTAAAATTATTGCTAATAGAATTTCTCAATCTACTTTTTTCTTTCTTTATATAAATTACTTTCTTATTTAAAGATAATATCTCAATCCTCAATTATCAAGACTTTTACCAATAATAAAAGAATGATTTAAAAAATCTATAAGCATAATATTAATTACACATATGATCTATTTTATAATTTTAGCTGTGTTTTAAGATTATATTTTATAAATATAATCATGTTTTACAGGAAGTCATTCTAAAGTATGTTGTGGTTTCATTTAAAAAATTATATGGAGTTTTTCTGCTCTTTCTCAACTGATTTCTATTTTTCTTGATTTTTAAAATTGATTCTTAGAGATTCTACTTTAACCATGTTGAATTATTTTCTTATGTAGTGAAAATATAGATTTTAAAATTCAAATTAGTTAAATAACATTTACAAATTTACAGGAGTTTGCAGTGAGCTAAAAGGGAAACTTAGTCGAATGTCATTTCCTTGCTGAAGAGAAACTGAGTCACAGAAAAATGAAGTGACTTATTTAATGAGTAATTTCTTGATGGAATCTCAAAAACTCTTCTCCAAATCTTACCTATCTTCTGTGGTTTCTTTTTATTGTTTTACTTTATCTAGATCATAAATAATGTCTGGGTAAAGATGCAATGTAAAAAAGTGAATAAGCCCTAAATTGTTTTGCCATTTTGGCTTCATCACTCATCAACTTTTTCTAATTAAAGGACAACGCTTTCCCTTATTTCTCCTTTTCTCACCTCACCTCTCATTTTCCCTTCCCTCTTCTTTCCTTCGCTTCCTTCCCCTCCCCCCTTTTCTCACTTTCTCTCCTCCTCCTTCATTTTCTTCTTCTTCTTCTTCCTCTTCTTCTTCTTCTTCTTCTTCTTCTTCTTCTTCTTCTTCTTCTTCTTCTTCTTCTTCTTCTTCTTCTTCTTCTTCTTCTTCTCCTTCTTCTTCTTCTTCTTCTTTGCCCCCATCTCTCTCTTTTTGATATATGTCTATCATATATTTCCAGAAATAATCCAGTGACATCTCATACAAATGTACCACTTTCTTATTGCAACTCACATTGCAATTGTGATGAAAGTCTATGGGAACCTGTCTGTGGAAACAATGGAATAACTTACATGTCACCTTGTCTAGCAGGATGTAAATCTTCAAGTGGCAATAAAAAGCCTCTAGTGAGTATTAATTTTTTTCTCTCTCTTTTCTCCTTAATCAAAATCACAGATTTTATTTAACAATTACTTATCAAATTTTCTATGACTAAGGTCTTCAGTAAAAAATATAAAAGAAAAAGACTTCTAATATTGGCTATTATTGTGGCGTTGTGAAAACAAAGCTTCATATAAAATTCTACTTGCATTTTATAAAATGTATACAACAAATAAAATGAATAAAATGAAATCTGACTTGGGACACAAACAGCTTTTTCCCCTTGAGTTTATAAGAATATGACCTTTCAGATTTTGAATGCATTTAGTATCTCTAAAAAGCACCCCATTTGACTGAAAGCTATGATTTCCATTAAGGTGGAGGTATTTCACCCTTCAGAAGTTAAGAGAAAGTCCTGACCAACTCCTTGTCAACAATACCTACCTTTCTATGACAACTATGTATATGCAATTTGGCATAGATTCTGACAAGTTTATTTCTAGCCTCACTACCCTTTTAACTTTCCAAGAAATTAATCAAGGCCTCATGCTCACTTGACTGTTCAATTCTTGCCTTCCAATTTTGCTTTCCCCAAATCTGGCACTATTCTTATCCAATACAACTTAGTATTCTGCTTATCTATTGCTAACATCTCCCATAGAAATGCCATTTTCTTCTTTACTCAAAATATTCCCTTTCACGCAAACTATGGGTTCTCCTCAATCCCGTGGGTAACTACCAAGAGTAGAGGATCAGGTATTGTGTTCTTTATTTCAGCTCCAATCCCCTGAATATCTCACAAAGTTCGCAAGCCATTTCCTAGATCCTTTTCCCATCACAGCATTAGGAATATAATCAGCTATGATTATTGCTCTCTACCTCACCCTTCTGTCTTTGATTTTCAAACTTTTTTCATCTTTTTCTTGCCCATAGTTCTATTAATTTTATTTCTAAAGGCAATTGAAAGCTTTGAAGAATACAATACCTCGATTTCTTGAAACTAGGCCACAAATTTGCAAAAATATGGCCCTAGGACTGTACTTAAAACCCACATCTCACTGAGAGTGCCCCGTTTGATCCCATCATTGGCAGTGCTCCCATTTACTCCACTTTGCCTATTAGTGAAGGCCTGAGAGAGACATAATGTTAGAATCCTAAGGAGAGCTCTGGTTAATATGACAATATTACCTTCTTAATACCGGCAATGGTAGTACCATTTGGGGGCTACTGGGTAATTATTTTACCAAATCTTTAATAATTAATTATTCAAAATAATATTTTCTACCTAAGATTGGTTTTATTGGCCAATAGACTTGCTACATAAACGATTACTCCAAATTATTGTGAAAAAATAAAGTTTGGTTATCAAATAAGTGTGGATTCAAATTATTCCTCAATTCCTCCTTCAGTAATCAGTCTTTCACACTAATAGATTTAAACTTCCCTTAAATCTTAGTTTAGCCTAGACTCATAACAGAATTTATTAAGGATGTCTATGTACATAAAGGACTCTCCAAATTAAATTTATAAAATAATTTGTTCCTAAGTTTTTCCCTTCTGTGCTATGTTAAGGTATTCTATTGGGTTGAACCTCTCTAGTAACAACATCATCTAGTCCATAGTCCGTCATGCTTTTGAATGTTGTGTTTGCTTGTCAAAGTAGAATTCTAGCACCCTTGCCTCGCCGCTCTCTCTTACACTCAGCTCCATTCCAATGGTTACTCCAGCCACAGGTTTTGGCCCCTCCTAAACTATTGTATTTTCTGGATTCCTTGGGTAATTCATCCACAAGGAATGTCCTTGACACTTAGTAGAGATTGCTAAAGAGAGTAAGTAACTGTGTTATAGAAAGTAAAAGTAAGTGGGAGAGAAATATTAAAAGAATTTATATTAATGATAAATTTACATACAGAGTTTCAGACATTAATTTCTTTTATTCTTTCCTAATTTTTAAATCAGGGATAAATTAAATACTAATGATGAATTATATTTTCTTGTCTAGAAAGGAATCCAGGAAACTGTTTTGCCTTTGAACTATTAAGCAACTGTATTTTTAGAACGTTTTCTTTAAGAATTATAAATATTTTAGATCAAATGAATGAGACTTATTTAAATATAATGAACTGTATTTATAGATGAGTCTTAGTTTGCAAATATATTCTGTAATAATTCAAAAACTATTTTTCAGGTGTTTTATAACTGTAGTTGTGTGGAAGAACCTGGTTTCCAGAACATAAACAACTCAGTGAATTTGGGTACATGTCCAAGAGATGATCAGTGTACAAAAAAATTTTATATTTATATACTAGTGCAAATTCTGAATTCTTTTATTAGTTCATTGGGAACTACCTCAACTGTCATGTTTGTTTTTAAGTGAGTATTATTTTTAAAGCATTTTTATGTATATCAGACTACAAACACATCTAAAAATGTACATATTTTCTCATAATATATTTGGAATCCAAATTCATATTTGTTACATTTTAATGTTCTAAGAATGCGTTTCCTGGGATTATTGTGATACTTCAATGATATAATTAATAATAATTTTGCCTCTAATTCTTACATTACGAAATTTAGATTCCATACTTTCTCCTCTTACTAGGTATATTAAAACACAGGCTGATTGGCAGTTACCTCAATTCTGAAAGAATCCCTGTTGTGATTCTAAAAGAACTTCTAATTTTGTGATGCCTTATATGATGAGCCTGTCAGAGTGAATCACCTATTAATTTTATTGAAAGAAAATATTTTGGAGCCAGACTATACAGTGTAAAGTCTATGATATTCCAAAGCTTTTAATCCACCCTCAGAATGGCTTTTGATCTAGTCTCTTTGATACTTTCATAAACAAAAGAAAAATATGTGAGCAGAATTCATTCTTTAATTCACTCATTAAGCAAATATTTAGACTGTGCTGGATGAAGAATATTACATGGTGAATAAAACAGATAAAGTTCCTATTCCCATACAGTTTACAGTATGACAGGAAAGGCTGACATAAGACAAATAAGCTTAAAAATAAACACATAATTACAAATTGTCATTAGTACTCATGAGGAAAATGAGATCTATTGAAGGGAATAAAAAGGGAAACCTAATTCAGGATTGAGGTGAGGAGCTGTGAAGAAGAGGACTCAGAGAGTACTTCTCAAAAGAAAAAAGTGACATTTAATCAAAAGGTCTACAGAACAAGTTAAAGTTAACCAAATGAAGAACTTTACAGGTCTAGGTGCCAATGCCTTGAGGCAGGAAAGAGCTGGCGTGTTTGAGGAATGAAAAGAAGCTGGTGAGTTGAAACGTACTAAGTGAGACAGAAATGATACAAGATAAAATTGGAACGTTAGGAAGGGATCAGATAATGCAAGACCTATTGGTGAAATTAATTATTTAGTCACCTAAAATTGAAAACAAACACTTGAATGTAGGTCTTAAAAATATAAATGTACACAAGACAAACAAGTGAGGGGGGAAAAACTCATAGACATAGACAATAGTTTAGGGGTTACCAGAGGGTAAGGGGGGCTCTAGAAGAGGGTAAATAGAGTCTAATATATGCTGATGGAAAGAGAACTGACTCTGGGAGATGAACACACAATGTGAGATATAGAAAATGTATTACAGAATTGTACACCTGAAATCTATGTAACTTTACCAACAATTGTCACCCCAATAAACTTTAATTAAAATATATATATAGATAGATGTACAAGTATAGTGACCTAAATTAACATCTAATTATACTTGTAAGACAGACCTCGGTAGTTGACCACAAGTAACTTTCAGTCAATAGCATGACATGGAAGGGAAAAAAAACAAATGTATTAACTTCAGTTAAAATAAATATATATCTATAAACTGAGTCTACAGTTGTTTAAATTCCACTCTGACCCTGAATCTTGTAAAAGTTTGTATACTAATTTATTCCACAGATATAGCTCCACTTTAATGTAAAATGTTGTCTACTCAAAAGGAAAAATCTTCAATATGTACCAAATTACAGATATTAACTTATAGGAAATCATATCAAAACTCCATGTAATCTTGCATCTCAACAAGTCATAGCTTTTTTATTCAAAATCCTTCATAAAGAAAGAGGGTTATAGAGATCATTGTTCCAATATTGATGACATTTATATTTTATTTTATTGAGAAAGTGGTTAAGATTATTATTACCATTTGTCAAAAACATTTCTTGATCTCTCACCAGCCTTTGATTTTATCAAAGGAAAACTTTTGTGAAGCAGGTTGTAAAATAAAACTATAAACTTCAGTTTATTGATGATTTTCCAACACTTATGTCATAAGACTATTGTTAAAACTAAACTAAACAGTAGTGATGCTATTCAGTCATTCAACATACATTCATTATGTGCCAGGCACAGTTCTAGATGCTGAGGATGGAACTATGAACAAAGTGATAAAGGCCCTACTTTTATTAGCACCCCGTGGGAGTGAGGGATGGGGAACTGGATGGGTGTAGGAAAAAGAACAATAAATAAGTAAGTAAGTAAAGATATAAAGTAGAAAAGGTGTTAAGCATTAGAAAGAAAAACAAATCAGAGTAAGAATACAGATGGTGAAGGGGGGAGGTAGGGGTAAGTAAACATACTCATTCAAATATTGTGCATTGGAAGTCATTTCATAAAAGACCTGAATAAAAAATGAAGGTACAGGTTATACAGATATGGGGACAGGTGCAGAGCAATCCAGCAAAGATACCAGCAAAGGTAAAAGCCCTAAAGTGGAGTATACTTGCCATGTACAAGGTCAGGAGGAGTGTGTGAGGAAGAGAGAGGGAAGAAGTGTAATGAGAAAGCTAACATTGTACAGATAATAGACCCTTTGTGTCACAGGAAAGACTTTAGAGTTTATTTTAATTGTATTAAGAAACCAGCAGAGATATTTGAGTATTGGATTTATACAACTGATTTATCCAATTGGAAGATCACTCTGGTTGTTGTATAAAGAACATGTTTTCGGGAGGCAAGAATGAAATTAGGAAAAAACAGAAGGCTATTATAGTTTTTTTGTGTTTTTTCTTAATTAAAATTTATTGGGGTGACAATGGTTAGTAAAGTTACATAGGTTTCAGGTGTACAATTCTGTAATACATCATCTATATATCACATTGTGTGTTCACCACCCAGACTCAGTTCTCCTTCCATCATCATATATTTGATCCCATTTACCCTCATCTAACACACCCCTCCCCCCTTACCCTCTGGTAACCACTAAACTATTGTTCATGTCTATGAGTTTTTGTTTCTTTACTTGTTTGTCTTCTTCCTTTGTTGCTTTCAGTTTTATATCCCACATATCAATGAAATCATGTGGTTCTCGACTTTTTCTGTCTGACTTATTTTGCTTAGCATAATAATCTCAAGATCTATCCATGTTGTCACAAATGGCACTATTTCATCTTTTCTTATGGCAGAATAGTGTTACACTGTGTATATATACCACATCTTCTTTATCCAATAGTTCTTCACAGGAGACAAGCTTGATTCAGGATGGTGATGGTAAAGCATAGGAAGTTATTGAGTCTCAGTCTTTGTTTTGTTTTTAAGGCAAAATCAATAGGATTTGCTGATGGATTGAATGTGGCATGTAAAAATGAAAATTTAAGAATGATCCCAAGATTATGGCCTACCTCTGGGAAGATGGTGGGTATTACTGAACAAATTGGGGAAGGTTAGGGATGAGAAGATTTGGAGGAAGTGGAGAAGTAAGAAATTGATCTCTGATAATTCTGAGATATCCAGTAACAATGTCATCTTTACAGTCTGACATTCTGGAGAAATATTGGAGTAAGAGACATAAATTTTGTAATCAGCACCATACAGATGGTATTAAATTCATGGCACTTTTGAGACATTCAAGGGACTGAGGACAGATGAATACAAGATCCTAGGACCAAGACCTGGACACTCTAACTTCACAGACCAATAACAGAATGAGAATCTAGTAAAGAAAACTGAGAAGGAGGTCCTATGAGACTGGAGAAAAACCAAGAGAGAGTAGTGACCCAAAAGCCAAATTAAGAATGTATTAAGAAGGAATGAAGGTCATGGAAGTTAAGAGCTAGGAAGTAACTATTGGATATGATATGTGCTGGCCATTGTTAGCCTTGGCAAAAGCAGTGTATGAAGATGAGAGGGGGAAGTCTGCTTTGACATGAAAGGATCGAGAGGAAGTACAAAAGAGCGAAGTGCAGATAACCAGTAGGAATTTTTTTTTTTTTTTTTTTTTTTTTTTTTTTAGGAGTAGTATTCTAAAAAGAAGCAGACAAAAGGTGTGGTTAGTTAGCAAGTGTGGAATCAAGAGTTCTGTTTACGGATAATGCTATATATTATGACATGCTTTCATGCTGATTAGAATTAAACAATAGATATGAAGGAAGTTGATAGTAATAATGAAGGAGTAAGATAAAAAGGGATGTGAAAGAGTGCACAGAGTTGACTCTGTAATAGAAGGGAAGGTCGTCTGTGTGGGTAAAATCAGGTAAATGTGTAGCTTTAGTGATGTGAGGGTATTGAGATTCTCTCCTGATTACTTCTACTTCCTCTGTTTAGCAAGGTAATTAGCTAAAAGTGGGAAGGAAAAAGGAAGAGGTTAGAGATAACATCAGAAAATGGGAGCTACTAATCTTGAAGACTAGGGGAATAAATTGGGAAAATAGACTAGTAAAATAAAGTAAGATTACACTGGAAAACCCCAGGGATTTGTACTTACAAATTTGAAATGAGCCCAGTCAGCATGTTCAAATAATTTCCTCCAGCCAATGTATCATTGTGGATATAGATGCAGAAAAAGCTAATGTTAAATGAAAGCATGTTTACTTGTCTAGGACAATAAAGGATGAGAGGGACAAAAAAGTCCAGGGTATATGAAAAGAGTGATTATAATAAGAGATGATGGCGAGAAAGGAAGTGAGTACATGGAAATGGAGATGACCTATGAAAAGGCAGGGAGAGTCAATGTTCTGAAGAGCCTTGTGGAGCTAAGGTTTTTTAGAGATGGTTTATTAGAGGGAGTGAAATTAAAAATGAGAGGTTGCTATAAAGAAAGGGATGCTCAAAACTGAGAAACAGAGAAGTGTGTACTGATTGGCGTGACCATGGGGTGGGGGAAGTAAGACCCATGGAGTAAAGAGATCAAGAAACCAAGAGGCCAGATCATTTGAAAGATGGTCTACACGGATATTGAAATAAGTAGGAAAAGTGACAGAAATAGGTTTGGGAAAAAATGACGGAAAGCCTGGTACTAAAATTACCAAGGAATGATGGGAGTGGTAGATCAACTCCGTAGCTACTGATAGAAGTGAACTGGCATCTTAACATGCTTAACCATAGAGCTGGGAGGACTATGGGTGGAGCTGGGTCCCTTGTTAACTCTAGTCTTGACTTTCTGTTGAACTCTGTGGTAGCTTCCAGGGAAGGGATGCGAATAAAGGGGGAAGCCATGTTGGGGTCTGGACCTTTTTTCCACATGGGCGGCCAGACAGAAGACCAGCCTGTGAGTGTGCTCGCACTCCTTGGTGGTTTTATTTCTTTTTTTTCTTTTCCCAAATAAACCGTTTTCTTTTGGTAGATTACCTGGCGAATTCTTTGGCCAGTAGACACTACTACACAAGGAGGTTAGGAAATGGTACATTAGGGTGGTGCACCCCATG